>NC_138293.1:28720000-29202500 GCF_965601325.2 Salmo salar
AGTGAGACTGCAGTGTCTGGGTTATATATTTGATAGCTAGCTAGTTACTGGAAGAAATTTTGATCAGGGACCACCTCTAGAGAACCTGCTTGTGATCATAAATGAAATTATTATCATAAAGCAATAACTATATTTTTGACCTGCAGGTTCAACTTTGCTACCGCATGATCCATCCTGAAACCTAAGAAACCAGATCCAGCTAGCTATGTAGTAAGTAATGAGCTGTATGTTTGTTTCAACAATGATTAGGCCATTCTTTGCTATTCTGTTTGTATTTGTGGCTGTGGCATTTTAGGGCACTTGTATTCAGTCACAGTGCAGCAAGTCATGTATGTTCAGGAACATATGAATGATAGGGGGCATCTTGTTCATAAAACAGGTGTTAGGTTTACTAGCAAGCTGTTTACTCTTTTTTTAATGAACTCGTTAACTCCTGTGACCCTATGTTATTCAAGTTATTCTACATTTAAACATTCAACCTTTGCACCAACAAAGGTCCTTCACTGAGCTCTGTTGAGGGGATGAACATTCCATTCCTGGCTACTCAATGACACTTTAAGCCAACTCATTCCCAGTTGCTGCAACCCGACTCCATTGGCCTTGGGTTTAAAGACCCAAGACACAGAGGGGTCCTATTATTAGTTCATTGGCACTCTTGAACAATACCATAAATGACCATGCATTGTCTGTTTAGAGATTGTGTGGCATCAGGCAGAGTTCTGCTGTCGTAAATGTGACATGCAGAATATGCTTTACATTTATACTTGGAAAAATGCATCTGATCAACATTCCCTTACAAACATGAAGGCTATTCCATGCGAGAATCCCGGAGTCGCTTCTTCACTGTTGACGTTGAGACTGGTGTTTTGCAGGTACTATTTAATGAAGCTGCCAGTTGAGGACTTGTGAGGCGTCTGTTTCTCAAACTAGACACTCTAATGTACTTGTCCTCTTGCTCAGTTGTGCACCGGCCTCCCACTCCTCTTTCTATTCTGGTTAGAGCCAGTTTGCACTGTTCTGTGACGGGAGTAGTACACCGCGTTGTACGAGATCTTCAGTTTCTTAGCAATTTCTCCCATGGAATAGCCTTCATTTCTCATAACAAGAATAGACTGACTAGTTTCAGAAGAAAGTCCTTTGTTTCTGGCCATTTTGAGCCTGTAATCGAACTCACAAATGCTGATGCTCGACACTCAACTAGTCTAAAGAAGGCCAGTTTTATTGCTTCTTTAATCAGAACAACAGTTTTTAGCTGTGCTAACATAATTGCAAAAGGGTTTTCTAATGATCAATTAGCCTTTTAAAATTATAAACTTGGATTAGCTAACACAACGTGCCATTGGAACACAGGAGTGATGGTTGCTGATAATGGGCCTCTGTGCGCCTATGTAGATATTCCATAAACAATCTGCAGTTTGCAGCTACAGTAGTCATTCACAACATTAACAATGTCTACACCGTATTTCTGATCAATTTGATGTTATTTTAATGGACAAAAAAACGTGCTTTTCTTTCAAAAATAAGGACATTTCTAAGTGACCCCCAACTTTTGAATGGTAGTGTAGTTATTCTTAAGTTCTCTTTCTCTATATACTGCAGTGAGGTCATGTGGACAGTCTGAGAGCTCTGACATCTGACACCACAGGAGGGTGAGTTAGCCAGTGTAAGGTGAGAGAAACAGCTTCAGGACCGTGCTCCTGCAGACAATAGCAGGTAAGGTAACAGAAGAGTAGATACAGTGCATTCGGAAAGTATTCGGACCCCTTGACTTTTTTCCACATTTTGTTGTTACAGCCTTATTGTGAAATCGATTAAATAGGTGCATCCTGTTTCCATTGATCATCCTTGAGATGTTTCTACAACTTGATTGGAGTCCACCTGTGGTAAATTCAATTGATTGGACATGATTTGGAAGGGCACACACCTGTCTATATTAGGTCCCATAGTTGACAGTGCATGTCAGAGCAAAAACCAAGCCATGAGGTCAAAGGAATTGTCGGTAGAACTCCGAGACAGGATTGTGTCGAGGCACAGATCTGGGGAATGGTACAAAACATTTCTGCAGCATTGAAGGTCACCAAGAACACAGTGGCCTCCATCATTGTTAAATGGAAGAAGTTTGGAACCACCAAGACTCGTACTCGAGCTGGGCGCCCGGCCAAACTGAGCATTCGAGGGAGAAGGGCCTTGGTCAGGGAGATGACCAAGAACCCAATGGTCACTCTGACAAAGCTCCAGAGTTCCTCTGTGGAGATGGGAGAACCTTTCCAGAAGAACAACCATCTCTGCAGCATTCCACCAATCAGGCATTTATGGTAGAGTAGCCAGACGGTAGCCACTCCTCAGTAAAAGGCACATGACAGCCCACTTGGAGTTTGACAAAAGAAACATAAAGGACCCAGACCATGAGAAACAAGATTATCTGGTCTGATGAAACCAAGATTTGAACTCTTTGGCCTGAATGCCAAGCATCACATCGTGAGGAAACCTTGCACCATCCCTACATTGAAGCATGGTGGTGGCAGCATCATGCTGTGGGGTTATTTTTCAGCGGCAGCGACTGGGAGACTAGTCAGGATCGAGGGAAAGATGAATGGAGGAAAGTAAAGAGAGATCATTGATGAAAACCTGCTCCAGAGTGCTCAGGTCCTCAGACCGGGGCGAAGGTTCACCTTCCAGCAGGACAATGACCCTAAGCACACAGCCAAGACAAGACAACGCAAAAGTGACTTCGGGAAATCTCTGAATGTCCTTGAGTGGCCCAGCCAGAGCCCGATCGAACATCTCTGGAGAGATCTGAAAATAGCTGTGCTGCGACACTCCCCATCCAACCTGACAGAGCTTGAGAGGATCTGCAGAGAAGAATGGGAGTACCTCCCTAAATACAAGTGTGCCAAGCTTGTAGTGTCATAGCCAGGAAGACTTTAGGCTGTAATCGCTGCCAAAGGTGCTTCAACACAGTACTGAGTAAAGGGTCTGAGTACTTATGTAAATGTGATATTTACGTTTTTTATTTTTACTACATTTGCTAAAATGTCTGAATACTTTCCGAATGCTCTGACGAATGTATTGACAAGAGTTTTTCTTTGTAAACTGTTGATATTGGTAGTCTCCTTGTTAAAATGTTCTACATTTAACCAAGTGAAGATCAATATGATGACAGAGCAATATATGCCAATAATCAGATTGCCAAGCTTTGATGACCAATAATGACAACAACAATTATTTGAAAGGAGTGAGACTATCACTCACATACAATGAATAAAGACACAGTCAATAGATGTGAATCTGATTGTGATTTGACTTTATTATACAGAGTTACTTTAGGGCTTTGGAAAGACTTCACCACAGCAGAAGGTTTCAGAGGTCCATATGAGAGCTTCACTCTTCATCGTGCCCTTTCTGTGATGATAAAGAATTAGGGAATAGAGAGAGACAGATCAAAAGATATTGGTAAGCACTGGTCAAGCTTTATATAGATACAGTGGAAATCTAGACTGTATTCAATCAAACCTGCCATAGCAATATAATAGTGTCTTTGTTTTCAAACTACTGCCTATGAACAAACACTTCCACTTTCTGAAAACGAAAAGCATCTACATGTGAAGGGAGTCTACCTAGTAGATAGTAATAGTGGGTTTTTACAGTGCCCAACACTATTCTGTGTTTTCATTTCACAACCGTGATAAAACAATTGCAGGTTCAATGATGAAAATGTGTCCTAAATCAGACGTCCTGGATTATTTAATATAAGGCCCTAGATTTGTCACTTAATACATTTTAAAACACTGATAAATTACCCCGATTTTTATATTTTGTCACTTCGCATAAGTGTAACAGTTGATGAGCCTTCAGCTACATCCTCATTACCTCCTTAATCCAATCACTAACCAATCACCTAGGCTGCATATTTATGGGGAAACCAATCCCACGTGTCAAGGGACATAACTGGGACTTACTGTAACTGTTAGACTGGATGGCTACGTACTTTTAAAATGTTGTAGTAACATTTCACAAGGTAAGTAACACAATATAAAGGTGTAGACTTATCAAGACCTAAATATGGGAACCATCTCTCATAACAGAATACTGTAAACAGTGTAATTTGGAATCACTTTGACTAACCAACTGACCACCAATTCACCTTAAAAGTCTTATTACGAACAAGCGTTACAAATACAGAATACAAATACTATATGACAAATACAGGCTTTATCTTGACAAAGTCTGATGCACTATGATAATACTGTTATAATAAAATATATTTGAATGCAGGTTTGGTATGATTTTGTTTGTCCAATAAGACTTTTTCAGTATTAATTTTTACATCTGCTTACATAGTCACTTACAAAAAATATTTTTCCACTTTTGCTTATGATATTGATATACTACAATTAAAACAACACGTGTTTTTACATAATTATATTATGCACACCAAAAATTAAGATATTCAAGAATCAGAAAATGAACTTAGCCTCACTAACCTTGGAACCAACATCACGGCTCTTGGCACGCAGCTTGTTGACCTGAGACTCAGCGATGTCGGCCCTTTCCTCAGCCTCGTCCAGCTCATGCTGTATTTTGCGGAACTTGCCCAGATGGTTGTTGGCCTGCTCCTCCTGTGACACGGAAACACAACAAGCATCACAGCAAAAGCAGAGACCGATACTATCATACAAGCAGAAGATCCACACTTACAGCTTCCTCGGCAGATCTCTTGTAGGCTTTCACTTTCAGTTGCAACTTATCCACAAGGTCTTGGAGGCGAGTCATATTCTTGCGGTCCTCATCAGTCTGTAAAGATAGAAGCCATAGCGAATAGCAGTCAGTAGATGTAAAGCACACATCTATGCATGCCTGTCATGGTAACAACAATATAAATAAAAGATCACCTGGTAGGTGAGTTCCTTGATCCGCCTCTCATATTTACGAATTCCTTTGATTGCATCAGCACCCTTCTTCTGCTCACCCTCGACCTCATTCTCCAGCTCCCTCACCTGTCAAAACATAAAAATAACATCTAGGCTATGTAACAGGGTCCATTATTGTTGTTTTGCATATGGCTCTAATGCACAGTATGTACATCTACTATAAAAAGCATACACTCACCCTGTTCTCCAGCTTCTGAACCTGCTTCTTGCCCCCCTTCATGGCGATTTGTTCAGCCTCATCCAGGCGGTGCTGCAGGTCCTTGATGGTCTGCTCCATGTTCTTCTTCATTCGCTCCAGGTGAGAACTGGTGTCCTGCTCCTTCTTCAACTCCTCTGCCATCATGGCAGCATCAGTAATGGCCTTCTTGGCCTTTTCTTCAGCATTTCTGCACTCCTGGACTGCCTCCTCCACCTCAGTCTGAAGCTGGTTTGTGTCGCTCTCCAGCTTCTTCTTTTGGTTCAGCAGGCTGGTGTTCTACAGATGGAAGATGTTTGCACTGTTAAACAGTGGGACAGTCCAGAGGAAATTTACAATACATCAGTAGCATACTATTAATAAGCACCCTAAATAATCATTTTCACACCTGTGAGTGCAGCAGCTGCACCCTCTCACTGATGTCCAGTAGCTCTTGCTCAGCTAGCTTGCGGCCTCTCTCAGTCTGTTCAAGACAGCTTCTTAGCTCCTCCAGCTCTGCCTGCATCAGATTGTTGCGTCTCTCTACAATGGCAATGTTTTCCTTTAGATCATCATTGGAACGAAGAGAGTCATCTAACTGGAGTTGGGCATCCTAGAAGAGAAGACATTTGTATAATGAATTAGTCAATTGCTCCTTAAATTAACATTTACATTTTAGTCATTTAGCCAACACTCCTATCCAGATATAGACCTAAAATAATTTACCTTCAGATGAGCATGAACACTCTTAAGTTGTTTCTGGGCCTCTGATGCCTGCCTGTTGGATTGGCTGAGCTGGATTTCCATCTCATTGAGGTCTCCCTCCATCTTCTTTTTCAGCCTGAGGGCCTCAGTCCTGCTCCGGCACTCTGCCTCAAGAGAACTCTGCAGGGTATCAATGGCCCTCTGCAGGTTCCTCTTGGACTGCTCCATCTCCTCATCCTTCTCAGTCAGCTTGCGCTCAATATCAGCCTTTACCTGATTAAACTCTAGCTGGGCTCTCAGAATCTTACCCTCCTCATGCTCCAGAGAAGCCTGTTAGATCATAATGGTTCAGGTTTATTATAAAGGCATACAGTATAAGTATGTACAATATATTATGACTTGATTCTGGACAGAGGGAACCTACCTCAGCTTCCTCCAGAGCAGATTGGATCTCACTTTTCTCCTGTTCCAGCTGTTTCCTTATTTTCTCCAGCTCGTGGATGCTCTTTCCTCCTTCACCAAGTTGCTCAGTAAGGTCGGAAATCTCCTCTGTGAGGTTAAGGCCATACAGTGGCATTTAGATTGCTTTGTTGACATTAATTAAATATATACATGCCTATACTGATAGCCTGACAGCTTACCTTGGAGGTTCTTGTTCTCCCTCTTCATTGTCTCGAGCTGATCCAAAGATTCCTCATAGGAGTTCTTCAGCTTGAAGAGTTCAGTGCTCAGAGACCTGGCCTCTTTCTGGGAGCTCTCTAGCTCACACTGAGACTCCTCATACTTCTGCTTCCACTCAGACAGAACCTGTTGGAAACAATCAAACAAAAATGTCATTTGAAAGAAAGGATCATGAACCTATAATTTAGCATATTTATCTATGGCTTAAAGAGTTTACTTTGTCAAAGTTTCTTTGTTTCTTGTCCAGAGCAGCAGCAGCAGCATTAGACCGTTCCACATCCACCATGAGATCTTCAATCTCATTCTGCAGTCTGTGTTTGGTCTTCTCCAGGGAGGAACACTTGGCGTTCACTGCCTCCACAGCTTCTTCAGCATCCTGCAGACGCTGAGCCAGTTTCTTCCTGGATTAAAGAATAATAAACAGGAGATATTTGGTGCCTGCAGTGACATTTGTTTTGCTTCATAGGAACCTTGGATGATACTTTACCTCCCTACTAATAGCTGCGTGGTCAGCTATCAGACAAACTTTTTGTTCGTCTTACATTTTTGAAGAAACATAATACAAACAGAAAGCCTATCTGCTAGAAGAGAAACAGTATCTTTCTTTGGAGAACATTTTAGTAAAAGAGTGAATAAATTACTGCCATGATTTCTTACTTGGCTTCCTCCAGCTCCTCAGTCCTCTGAATGGCATCAGTCTCGTACTTAGTTCTCCACTGAGCCACCTCAGAGTTAGCCTTGGACATGCCACGCTGCAGCTCAGCCTTGGCCTCCTGCTCCTCCTCATACTGCTCTCTGAGCAGGTCACCATCATGTCGAGCAGATTGCACTGCATGGGCTAGTGCATTCTTTGCCTGGAAGACAAATATTTTCACCCATTTTGTATCATTAGCTAAGGATGACGTGATAGATTACAGTATATTATATAGCTTTGGGTGAACATATTTATCTCTCACCTTTGTCTCCTCCTCCAGTTGTCTTTTGAGGTCCTCAATCTGCTGAGTGTAGGACAGCTTCCCTCTACTTAGCTGAGATACAAGGGAGTCCTTCTCCTCAAGCTGCCTGGAAAGCTCCCCTAGTGAAGTAAATTACGAAATTGTTAAGAACAATTTCACCGCCTTGATCCATGTGGAGGAAGGCATTGTTTTCTAATATTGATGATCATTTGTCATACGAGATAACAAACTTACCATTCTCTGTCTGCAGCCTAGCTTTACACATGCTGAAGTCATTGATACTGCGCATGCCCTCCTCATACTTTGCCCGATATTCACTCATCTGATCTTCCAAGGTCCTGCATGCCTTCTCTAAATTGGTCTGAAATAAAGTGCATGATATAAAGACAAATGTGAGTTTTTAAATAATCCATCATGCATCACATTTGATGAGAAACGTAAAGACCAGATAATGAAATGGGGCCATACCTTGGACTTCACAATATGTTCCATGTTGGAGACCACATCATCAAGTTCAAGCCTGAGCTCGCTCTTCTCCTTCTCCAGTTTCTGCTTCACTCTCTGCAAGTTGTCTATTTGTTCCCCAAGGTCAGCGACGCTGTCAGCTTGTTTTTTCCTGAGTGTGGCAGCTGTAGCCTCGTGCTGCAGAGTTGCCTCTTCAAGGTCTCTGCGGAGCTTCAGGAACTCATTCTCCCTCTTCTTGTTCATCTCAATCTGGACAGATGTGGCTCCACCAGCCTCCTCCAGCCTCTCACTGATGTCCTCCAGCTCTCTGGCCAAGTCTGCTCTTTGCTTCTCCACCTTGGCTCGGGCAGCTCTTTCTGCCTCAAGCTCTTCCTCCAGCTCCTCAATTCGAGCCTAGCGAGGGGAAATTGATTGAAAGATTCTTTTGAGGTGACTTAAGTCAAAATAATGTGTATTTTCATGGTTACACATTCATGGTTACACATTCAATTACACATGATTCATTACCTGAAGCTCCTTCAGTTTCTTCTGCAGCTGAATGTTAGCTGCTTGCTCATCTTCTATTTTACTGTTCAGCTGGCTGAACTCAAAGTCTTTCCTGTGGCCGAAAAGCATTTTTTGTTGTTGCAAATTAACAAATATAGGCATGAATGATATAAACTGGGATTTTTTTTTAACTTACTTCTTAAGACGCTCCTCTAGTTGCTGTTTATCATTCTCCAGGTCCATTAGACTTTCCTGGGTCAACTTCAAGTCTCCCTCGAGCTTCCTCTTGGCTCTTTCAAGATCCATACGGACCTTCTTCTCTTGCTCCAGAGAACCCTCAAGCTGGGGAACATCATCATAAAACTCACTACTATTTTATTCATTCAACTTCTGATGGCTACACGAATGCTGTATTTCTATCCTTTATTGCTCGCAATACAACATCAAGTACTCACGTCATCAACTTGTTGCTCCAGCTTAGCCTTTGCCTTTGTTAGAGTGTTGACTTTGTCCTCCTCACTCTGCAGGTCGTCCAGCGTTTGCTGATGAGCCTCCTGGAGAGCTTTCTTCTCCTTGGTCAGCTTGGCAATGATTTCATCCAGAGCTGCCATTTCCTCAGTCAGGTTCTTCACCTGTGAATAGGAAGTGTAGGTTGAGCAAACAACAACATAAACACCATTTTTATTTGTTTTATAAATATGAAGGTGATAGTGACCTTGTTCTCAGTGGCGTGCTTCTCCTTCTCCACTTTAGCCAGAGTGAGCTCCAGGTCATCAATGTCCTTCTTTATCTCAGAGCACTCGTCCTCCAGTTTCCTCTTCTTAGCGGTCAGTTCTGCATTCATCTCCTCTTCATCCTCCAGTCTCTCAGTCAGCTCTTTGGATTTAGCTTCCAACTGAATCTTGTGTTTGATCAGTTGTTCACATCTTTCCTCGGCATCGCAAAGATTATCTTGCTCCTATTTTGAAAGGTTTCATTAGCTTAATGACAATTTTCAAGTATTATTGCAAGGATCACAATTCTGATGCAAATTACTTCATTTATGGGAATATATTTAACTCACCGCCTGAACTGAAAGCTGTAAGTCATTTTTCTCTTGGAGAAGAGAGACCATTTTCTCCTCTAGTTCCTTCCTGCGAGCCTCAGACTTTGCATAGGCCTCTTTTAGCTTCAAGAACTCCTCCTTCATGTTGGCCATCTCCTTCTCAGACTCAGCAGATTTCAGCAGAGGCTTGATCTTAAAGAATAGCTTCATCCAGGGCCAATTCTTGACCCCCATGAAGGCACGTACATTCCATTGGATCACAAGTAATGCATCTCTGTGAACAATTACAAATATAGTTTAGCAGATATTGCATGGAACTACAATGTGAATTCGATATAGATATCAAAGTAATTTGTGACTGTTTATGCTTACCTTCGTTCAACAATCTTTTGGAATTCAGCTCTAGCCAGCAGACCACGTGCTCTGGACTGGATTCCAGTGATAATGAGGGACAAACGGTCATCTCTCATCTCCTCCAGCTGACCAAGTAGACCAGCCTTGAAGAACACCTTAAAGGGATTTCAAGTAGAGCATATCAAAATCACCTCTATACAGAATCAACCCATATTGTTGAATGAATTAATGACATTTGGGCACTTTCACTTTAGGGAAATATTAAATTGGAAAATCTATGTATATTTGCCTCTTCATCAGAATATGTGTATATTGTGCATGATCATCCTCATAAAAGTTATACCTTAGTGTGTCCAAATCTGTATTGAGTGTGATCAATATCCAAAGACCCAAGTAATTTCTCAGCTCCTTTCTTGCTGTCAATAAACTGTCCTTCAGGGATGGCAGCAGGATTCAGGATACGGTATCTATTTGAAGTATTACATAGTCTTGAATATAATACATATTACAAAAGAGGACCTGTTTCCCAATTCAGTTGAACCTATGTATTGTATACCTCTGCTTGAAGTCTCCATAAAGGACCCTATTGGGAAAGCCTTTTCTGCAGATCCTGATGCCTTCCAGCACACCGTTACAGCGCAGCTGGTGCATGACCAGAGGATTCTCCATGGCCCCAGGAGTCTTGGTCTCATTGGGGATGATGCAGCGCACAAAGTGAGGGTGAGTGGACCTCAAGTTGGTCATCAGCTTGTTCAGGTTTTCCTGTAGAAGCAATAAAACCATGCATGTAACTGTAAATCTGAATAAATAGACACCACAGTTTGATTTGTTTTTCATACTCACCCTGTGCAAGGCAGACACAGTCTGAAAGGATGATCCCTTCTTCTTCTTTCCACTAGCCTTGCTATCATCAGCTGAGAAGTACAATGGATATAAAATAACGTCTTAAAAATGTACTTTATCTTATTAGGTTTATTTGACTGGGACAATGCCTATTGAAAAGGACTGATCTAGGTGCTTTCAGAACTGGTTTATATAAAAATTCATAATTTGCATACCAGCATCTGTTCCAGCATAATTCTGGAAGAGCACGGTCAATAATTTGAGGTTAGACTTTTGGAACAGTCCGACCACAGTCTCATTCAGTGGATCCTTGTTCTTCACCAGCCAGTTGAAAATATTGTAGTCCACAGTACCAGCATAGTGAATCAGGGAGAAATGAGCCTCTGGTTTCCCTTTCATAAGCCTGGGCTTCTGGAAGTTATTGGATTTTCCAAGATGGTTGTCGTAAAGCTTGGATTTAAAGGTAGCATCGCTGGCCTTGGGGAACATGCACTCCTCTTCAAGGATGGACATGATACCCATTGGCTGAGGGGAAGACAAATATGAGCAGTGTTACTGATGACCTGATAACATTTAGATGTGTGTAGGTGCACTTGTCTTATTGAAAAACATAACTATTCCTTACCTTTTCAATAAGGTCAATGCAAGCCTGCAAGTCCATGCCAAAGTCAATGAACTCCCATTCAATTCCCTCTTTCTTGTACTCCTCTTGCTCCAGCACAAACATGTGGTGGTTGAAAAACTGTTGCAGCTTTTCATTGGTGAAGTTGATGCAGAGCTGTTCAAAGGTGTTGTACTGCAGCAGAAAGGTGAACTTAGTTTTACAACTTGGAAGTATCACTAATAGATTGAGGTAAAAAAAAAGGGGGATTTAAGTATCATATTGAATATCACTTCAGCTCACATCAAAGATCTCAAACCCAGCGATGTCCAATACACCAATGAAGTACTGGCGAGGCTGCTTGGTGTCCAAGGATTGGTTGATTCTCACCACCATCCAGAGGAACATCTTTTCATACACTGACTTTGACAGTGCACCAATGGAATAGTTCACCTTTAATGAAATAGAAAAAAAACATTCTTGTTATGGTTATGAACCTTTCCTGATTAACATTGAGCTTTGAGTTCTTTGTTTTTTGCAGATCTTTGTTATAAGTTATTTCTGGCTCACCTGTTGGACAGTTTGCCCCTTGGTGACCCACTCATTCCCTACTTTGACCCTTGGGTGACAGAGACCCTTGATGAGGTCAGCAGAGTTCAGGCCCATCAGATATGACACTTTGTCAGCATCTTAGGATAAATAAAATGAAATGATACATTAGAATATTTGTTAACGTACTGTCTTTAAGATGTATCATCAACATCGAGGTTTGTTTGCTTAATGAAGTCCCCCTCACCCTCAGTGCCATCAGCCTCTGCCTGCTCCTCGCGCTGTTTCAGCTTGAACTTCATATTGCCATAGTGCATGATAGCACCAGTCAGCTTGTAAATGCCATTCTTCTCCTCCTGAGTGAAGCCCAGGACATCAAAAGCTTCCTAAATTAGAAAAAGAGAGAGATAGTATGCTACCAGTGCACCAATAAATACATGAAGGTAATATAGTTAAAACAGATTTGGCACCAGATGAACCAACCATCGATATTTACTCACATCAGTGGCACACAACTCATCACCATCGTTGATGGAGGCTACAGTTGTCTCTCCTTGGGAGATGAATTGGTAGTCATAGGGGTTGTTGGTGATGAGCATCATCTCTGAAAAGCAAACAGAAATGTCAGATTCGGTAAAATCCAGTGAGGTCCGAGCAAGGATATGTTTTAGTTAGTACATGGATGACAGTATTCTTTATTTACCAAGCAACTCTGGTTTCCTTTGGGACAGAATCTGGTAGAAAATGTGATAGTCTCTCTCAGCCTTGAGCTGGAAAGTCACACGGGACTTCTCTAACAGATCTGTAAAAATGCAAGGCGGAAAAGTTTATTGAAGGAAGCAGTTTAACATTATTGTATATATGAGAATAGTTGATAGTTGATTTGAATATTCCTTACAGGTCTCAATGTCTGCGGAGGCTAGCTTTCCACTAGCAGCAAAATGAATTCGGATGAATTTGCCCTGAATAAAAGTTAGAGAGCCAATCATTCATTTTGGCATACAATTAACATACATAGTGAATATATTATGTGCCTTGTATCATATGTTGTATGTTTTCAATGGTAGTGTGATCACAATGGTCTGTGGACAGAAACTTACGAATCTTGAGGAATTGTCATTTCTAATGGTCTTGGCATTACCAAATGCCTCCAGAGCTGGGTTAGCCTGGATGATTTGATCCTCCAAAGTCCCCTGGAAGTATTCATAGCAGTGCTTTGATTACAGTAATGAAGGGTAAAGTGCCATTAGAGAACATGTTATCTGTTTATTCAACAAGTTAACCTTTTTCTCAGAGGCTGTGTCCTTCTTTCCTCCTACAGCTGCAATACTGGCGTAGTATTGAATGACTCTCTTGGTGTTGACAGTCTTCCCAGCACCAGATTCTCCGCTGAGGATATAAATACAGTATATAACAGTAAAATAGGCTCAAAACAAATGGAAAGTATCTCAAAATGAAAAATTCACACTCAAATGGCCAGGCTTTAGAACTGAACATAGATGCATCATGAAATAAATTAAACTAATAACTTGGTTCAAGGCTGCCTTCTGACTGATTAAAAAAGATTCCAGAGCAATCAGAATGCTGTACATTTTACATTTATATTTTAGTCATTCAGCAGACACTCTTATCCAGAGTGATTTACAGCAGTGAGTGCATACATTTTCATACTTTTTTCATTCTAGTCCCCTGTGGAAATCGAAGCCACAACCCAGGTGTTGCAAGCGCCATACTCTACCAGCTGAGCCATACTCTACCAGCTGAGCCATGCTCTACCATCTGAGCCATGCCCTACCAGCTGAGCCATGCTCTACCATCTGAGCCATGCCCTACCAGCTAAGCCATGCTCTACCCTAAAGTGCAACAATTCAGCTCACTATTCCCTCATCCCCTAAAAACCAGCCATACAAGAAAAAAATCTTGTATATTCTTCATTAGTCTACTTTTGATACAATCCCACAAATGTTGCATGTCAACATTCAAGTTTTCAAGATATAATATCACTTTTCTCCTGACGCCCAACATCAAACAAGAGCAAGAAGTCCAATGCAAACACAATGTTAGCTCTATGTGCTTTTATTTTAGCATGGATGCTCAATCTCATTGATCTCAGCCAAGTCCTTTTCAATTGGTGAGCTGTGTAAGACCGTACCAGCTTTTGTGAAAAGCCATGGCCCGTCATATCACCATTAGTATTGCCTCTATCCACCAATGCTGGCATGAACTGACTGTTCAACTTTAATTTGCCCTCAGCCCCAAACCAGGCTTCAATGCGTTTTTATGTTCCTTCTTCTTATCAGGAATCACAGGATGCCTGTCACTAAATTCAAAGTGCATGTTTTATCCACTGTTAATCAGATGTATCAACACAACAGTCCAAATTGAGGTAGTTAAAATAACACAAATATTTACATGTCATTTGTCAATGCAATACTTTCCAATTAATCCATCCATTTATCACAGTATACAGCCACATTAAGCTTCTATACAGTAGCAACACTTTGATGTCACTGTCAGACAATGTAAGACCTAAAAATAGACAAATTCAGCTTGATGAAAAGGAGAGAAAACTCACGTGATAAGAATGGATTGGTTCTCCCTGTCTGAAATAGATATAAGGACAAGGTCACATATTTTTTTTAAAGAATACACTATTATTAGTACCGTAATGTTTGAATATCTTTAGGGTGAAAGTTGAATAAGATATTCTAAGTCATCTTAGTGAGTTTACCTGTCAGCATGTACTGATAGGCGTTATCGGAGATGGAGAAGATGTGAGGAGGAGCTTCACTCCTCTTCTTGCCTCTGTAGGCTGAGACCACCTCCTGGTTATATACTGGCAGCCACTTGTAGGGGTTGACAGTGACACAGAACAGCCCGGAGTAGGTCTGTAGAAACAGGAAGGAGTCAAAATAGAAAAACTGAAAGTACATATTTAATAGAGTATGATAAAATACAGAGTATGATATTAGGCCTACGTTTATTATTCTGAATACTTGGCCTAACCAGATTGTTGTGCAGTTGAATCTAAGATTGGTTGGGTATACAGTGCATTCGGAAAGTATTCAGACCCGTTGACTTTTTCCACATTTTGTTACATTACAGCCTTATTCTAAAATGTATTGAATAATTTCCCCCCCCCCTCACCAATCTACACACAATACCCCATAATGAAAAAGCAAAAACAGGTTTTTCGAAATGTAAAAAATAATAATAATAATAATACGGAAATATAGCATTACATAGGAATTCATACCCTTTACTCAGTACTTTGTTGAAACACCTTTTGCTTACAGCCTCGAGTCTTCTTTGGTATGACGCTACAAGCTTGGCACACCTGTATTTGGGGAGTTTCTCCCATTCTTCTCTGCAGATCCTCTCAAGCTCTGTCAGGTTGGATGGGGAGCGTCGCTGTACAGCTATTTTCATGTCTCTCCAGAGATGTTAGATCGGGTTCATGTCCGGGCTCTGGCTGGGCCACTCAAGGACATTCAGAGACTTGTTCCCGAAGCCCCTCCTGCGTTGTCTTGGCTGTGTGCTTAGGGTCATTGTCCTGTTTTAAGGTGAACCTTCACCCCGGTCTGAGGCCCTGAGCACTCTGGAGCAGGTTCCTCAAGCATCTCTCGGTACTTTGCTCTGTTCATCTTTCCCTCGATCCTGACTAGTCTCCCACATCCCCACAGCATGATGCTGCCACCAACATGCTTCACCGTAGGGATGGTGCCAGGTTTCCTTCAGACGTGACGCTTGGTATTCAGGCCAAAGAGTTCAATCTTGGTTTCATCAAACCAGAGAATCGTGTTTTTCATTGTCTCAGAGTCTTTAGGTGCCTTTTGGCAAACTCCAAGTGGGCTGTCATGTGCGTTTTACTGAGGAGTGGCTTCCATCTGGGCACCCTACCATTAAGGCCTGATTGGTGGAGTACTGCAGAGATGGTTGTCCTTCTGGAAGGTTCTCCCATCTCCCCAGAGGAACTTTGGATCTCTGTCAGAGTTACCATCGGGTTCTTGGTCACCTCCCTGACCAAGGCCCTTCTCCCCCGATTGCTCATTTTGGCAGGGTGGCCAGCTTTAGGAAGAGTCATGGTGGTTCCATCAATGCTGCAGAAATGTTTGATACCCTTCCCCAGATCTGTGCCTCGACACAATCCTGTCTCGGAGCTCTACGGACAATTCCTTTGACCTCATGGCTTGGTTTTTGCTCTGACATGCACTGTCAACTGTGGGACCTGATATAGACTTTTTATTTATTTAACATTTATTTAACTTATTTAACCTATATAGACAGGTGTGTGCCTTTTCAAATCAAGTCCAATCAATTGAATTTACCACAGGTGGACTCCAATCAAGTTGTAGAAACACCTCAAGGATGATCAATGGAAACAGGATGCACCTGAACACAATTTCGAGTCTCATAGCAAAGGGTCTGAATACTTGTGTAAATAATGTTTTTTTTATGGGGTATTGTGTGTAGATTGATGACAATTTTGTAACAATGTAATCCATTTTAGAATAAGGCTGTAACATAACAAAATGTGGAAAAAGGGAAGGGGTCTGAGTACTTTCCGAATACTCTGTATGAGTCTTAAGAATACCAAAAACGTGGCAAATATCAAAAACATGGTTTAAAAACAAAATGCTTGTTGGGTGTTTGGCTGGTAGACTATTCAATTGGATTTTGATTTATTAGAGATAGTAACTCTTCAGGTCAGAATATCTACTTTGTTTTATTCCACAGTGTTAAGAAATTAAGAATAAATCCAGCATGTGTGAACTCACGTAGATCATCCATGCTGCATAACGCTCTTTGAGGTTGAACAGCACAGCTGGCTCATGAAGGAAGGTAAACATCGCCATGTCTTCAATTTTATCAAACTTTGGCGGGTTCTGAGGGTGGACATCACAGTCCTTCACAGTCACAGTCTGTAAAAAGAAATGATCAGTGTCACAAAAGCAAGTACTGTTGAACTATTTGTCAGTCATTTTAAAACAGTTGTTCACCAACAGTACATCAAAAAAGAGTATTAGACAGTTAGATTTCACAATTATAATTTCTTACAGTAATGTAACACACAAGTGTTTAGATCCAGTAGTTTCTGGCATAAATGTTGTCATATTACATATAAAGTCATATTTTGTTAAAATATAATCCTGGTTGAGCATCTCTCACAGCTTACTAACCTTCCCATTCGCAGTGTCAGCGGTGACTTTGTCACCATCTCTGCTGGTGATGGAAGCCTTCACAAATTCCACTTCGGTGTCAGGCACAAAGCATTCCTTCTTCATGTCGAAGGGACGGGTCTGGGCCTCCAGACGCTCCCTGTCTGACTTCCTCAAGTAAGGGGCTGCAGGCCCGAACTCCGCCATATGAGCGTCTCCCATGATTTACTGTGTCTAGAGAAAGAAGAGGAAATCAACTCCATTATTTATTTATTTTTATTTAAAGAAATTAAAGAGCTATTTGTTGCGGGTTTCCATTTATTCCATATTATATCAGTCATCACTGAAATAACAGAATAGAATTTAATAAAATGTTTTAGATTTTTTTTTATTCCTTTTGTTAATTTTGAATGACTTTATTTCATTTCTGATTTCCACGTATTCAATTGATTCTAAGGCATTATTTCTGAAACAGTATGACTTGATTTAAAATAAAACATTTTAACAAAGGTTAATGCAGAATCAATAACACCCTGATATGATGTTAAAATGCCCTTACCACACCAACCCCTTTATAGAAGACTGATGCAGGTAATGATCCTGTGGAAACAAAAACACACATTTTAAACCATATTCACCCTTTCTAGCACTCACCTTCTTCACACAAAAAGGAAGATTATAGCTCCAGCATCACGTCTTACCTTGCAGTAGTATGGTGGCCTATTGTGGTCCTGACCATGTGTCCTCTTTATAAATGAAACCTCTCTGCCAAATATGGATATGCATCTCAGGGGCCAGGAATGTTATTGTGTCTGTGTTTGGTTGGGGTACAAGAGTGGTGGGGGTTAATGAGTGTCGGAAAGCCATGTACTGTAGAAATCACCGGGTAGAGGTAGTCTTATCAGTGAGGGTGTCCCTGAAGGCTCCATATTAGGTGCTTCGTGGAGTGTTGTAGTTAATCATAAATATATTCAAGCAGTGAGAGGAAGTCAACTCCATCTTTAAATAGTCAAGGGATTTTGGCAGCAATCTCAAAATTCACTCATAAATAGCAGATTATGTAGTTTATTTCATGTTATACAATCTTGCAACAGAAAATCCCTTGTAGTCTAACTGGTTCACTTGCATTGTTGGAATCAATACCATCTCAACTGAAATTCAAAGCTTGAACTGAAAATAGAAAATGTACATGTCAGATAGCAGCTGGGTGGTCTACATTTTCCAACTGCTGAGCAGATCTTGCTTTAATGATGTTACTTAAATTACAATTATAATGTTCCTTTCTAAAGGAAGAAGAAAACAAATATATATATATTTTTATCAATATGTTAATCTGTTTTGAAAAGAAAAATATGAAGAAATAAGATGAACAGATGCTAGTAATTGTAGGGTAGACTGGGGTCAATTGTAACAGGGGGCAATTGTATCACCTTGAATTTCTCCAAACAGAAACCATCTATAGTGATGAAATGCACACTGTGCATGCCCATTTACGTTCTGTTCCTGCTTAACAAGTTACAGCCAAATACATCTCACTATTATTTTTATGGGCAAATGTTTGTTTTTTAGGGGTGAAAGTCGTTTTTTCCACCGGCTGTATTTTTCTTATACTGCCCTGCGCAATAATGTCCAATAATTCAAACGAGCATAATTTTCATCACTACACATTTTAATGAATGACATGTGTCACTACTGTTGTCTCTTGTTAGTCACATGAGGTTATGTCATGGCTGCTGGGTTGGGGGCAATTGTAACGCTTTGTTAAAATGTCCCTGAGCCAAGCAGCCAAATTATGAAAACAAGGGATTTTAACTTAAAGAATGTATGAATTATACATTAATTATTGAAATACTATCTTTAAATAGCCTTGGGGTCCTGTAGAGAGTCAAAGAAGTTGTAAACAGATATAATCTGGGCAATGTGAGATTATTCAGATGTTTTGAGAGGAATCGAATTGCCATGCACACACATGGGTTTTACTGTAATTATTATGTACAGTACATAGAAATATGCATATTTCTTGCAAAATCATTACATACTTCTATGATAATATGATAATTCATAAACATTAATGTTTTTGAAGTGAAGTTAATTTATTTGGTTTATTTTTTAGGTGTTCCATTTGACCCCAGTCTGGACATTTCGGATTAAAATCAATATTGTGATTTGACCATCTTATGTACAGACATATAAGTGGTATGAATGATTAGGAGACAGATGTAAATTTCCTATATCCATAAAATGACTGGCCTAGTTCAAGTGGTCTCTGAGCAATAGAGTAAAATATAAAAACTGTTACAATTGCCCCCAGTCTCCCCTGCATTAAAGAACTAGAGCAAATATTTAATGTCTCAGATGTCTTACCGTGGCACAAAGATAATCATTTGACTACCGGTATTTTTTGGAAAACACAAAAGAAGATATTGGATTTCACAACGGGATATTTAAGAAAAAGATGTCATGACAGGGTTTTCAATTTCCCAGAGGGCTTAAGAGGAGTTCGTGTTCGACATTGGTAACATATTGTGTTTTGTTATCATAGCCATAGACTTTGTGGAAACATAAGCAGCAATATAAAATAGCCAATGGGCCGGTCTAAATAAAGAACATTTAGGCAGCGAGATTAACCAGGCGGCAAGTGTCAGGCAACACAGACAGAGGTCGGTCACAGGTGACAAGCTTTAGATTTAGCTGAAAGATAACAATAATGATACACAATGGAGACGGAGGCAGTAACTGCAGATCAATACGAGGCCAAGGTCATTGGCCTTGTTGATGTTTATGTTAATACTATCTTAACATTTTGATATACGTAAGTAAAAAAAAAAATTGGGATAAAAATCTAACATTTAGATAGCATGAACAAAATGTTGACTGGAATGGGCTTCCATAGGTTCTCCATTATCACCTACCAACAGCCAGTTAAAACTCTTTCCCCTTAACGGCAGTCTTGTTGACATGGCATTGTGTCTGAGGACAAAGATAACCATGTCAAATTCCTGCAGAGTGCCTCTCACTGATTGAGGAGGACAGCTTGTGAGTCATGGTGGGTTTTAAGCTTTCAGTGTCCAGCCATTACCTACGTGTAGGATCAACTGTAGCAGATGACCATACCCAACAAAGGTTTCTTTCACATAAATAGAGAGTGACAGTGACAACACATCAATATGCTATGTTACATTTATGGTGTGGAGTTAATGCTGAGCTGTGTACGGTCAGGGTTATGGCTGGTTTTATCTGAGTCAAAATATTTACATCCCGGGAATTCTGTCCATCACATTTGATGACGTGTCAAAGAAATCAAAAGAATAAAGTACTCCCAAAGTGAGGAAAAGCAATGAAATGTAACTACTAAAAGTAAAATAGAATGTTAGTAACTTCCACTAATCGTCACAGCCTTTCAAAAGGTCAAGAGGTTAAAGATGAGTCAAGTGCTGGTAACAAGTTTTAAGATTATTTATGTTCTGATAGCTTCCCCAGGCCTGCAAATGACAGCTGGCGTTAGGGTGGCAAATTGAAGTGAGAAATGCCATGCCACTGCTAAAGACCCTGTGAAGATAAAATTGACCTTCCTATCACTCTGCCCAAAGTCAAACCAGCACAGATTAAAGGAAACATGAGAAAATACAAGACAGCTAGATGCAAATGGGGCATTTTAGTTAGTTGAATTAATTAAAATGAGTCACCATACCTACCTCCTACACACATATATTTACGTTCATACACTCAAAGGTTTTTAATATTCCACTTGTCCAACCCCTTAATTGTGCCTATCACTTGTAACATTCTGTTCCTGAGTGCTCTTTGAGGCCTATTCACAGCAGTCCAGACACCTCTTGACATTTTAACCTTATATGAAATATTGGCAGGTTAACAACACCATGTATTTTATTAGCCTGACGGCTCTGCATTGTCATTGAGTCATGGATAACTGCATACATGGAGTGTGTCTGAGAGTGGGCGCGTCAACAGAAGTGGGAGGATAAACAGAAGTGGGTGTATAGAAAGCGAATCTGCTAATTGGGAAGATTTGTTGCCACTCAAGACAGTTTTGCGTAGCTGATTGGGCTACACAATGAGTCGAATGTTGACAACTGCAACTAGCATTTTAGCTAAGACTAACCCTAACCCTTTTCCTAACCTTAACCTCATTCTCCTAACCTGCCATGTTAATTATTCTAACCTGCTATGTTAATTCTCCTAACCTGCTACGTTAATTCTCCTAACCTACTATGTAAACATTAAGTTGACCCGCGGTGCACCTGACTATGGCCGGTGATGTTATACCCATCGCTGTTGATCCACCCACTGATGTTACACACATCGCTGTTGATCCACCCACTGATGTTACACACATCGCTGTTGATCCACCCACTGATGTACTGTGTTCCGGAACTCCAATTTGAGCAGCAGCAGCTGAAAAATGAGCTCCTACAAATATTGAAATTTACATGGTTTTTAGAGTGAAGTACATCGGAAAAAAGCAAAAGAAAACTGCAAGACTGAATAGGAGAAAAAACAAGCAACAAACAAAGAAGATAGGCTTTTGAAAACTACAATTTTATGAAAAATAGTTATTTATCTTAGCTAGCTGAATTGTTTACCAGTTGCTAAGCAGTTGCTAGGGACTCTTTTGGAAGAAGCTAGCTAGCTAACGAAGAACAACAAAGAATATCTAGTTAACAGAAGAAAAGAAAGAGAAAATCAGGACAGAAGAAAAAGGATATCAAAGTGAAACAGTTCTCTAAAGACACAGGAGACAATAATACAAGAAACAACACTTCTGTAGCTTGTCAACTATGTGTCTGTCTATCCCTGTTCTCTCCTCTCTGCACAGGCCATACAAACGCTTCACACCGCGTGGCCGCTGCCACTCCAACCTGGTGGTCCCAGCGCGCACGACCCACGTGGAGTTCCAGGTCTCCGGCAGCCTCTGGAACTGCCGGTCTGCAGCCAACAAGGCTGAGTTCATCTCAGCCTATGCTACCCTCCAGTCCCTAGACTTCCTGGCGCTGACGGAAACATGGATTACCACAGATAACACTGCTACTCCTACTGCTCTCTCTTCGTCTGCCCACGTGTTCTCGCATACCCCTAGAGCATCGAGCCAGCGGGGTGGTGGCACTGGAATCCTCATCTCTCCCAAGTGGACATTCTCTCTTTCTCCCCTGACCCATCTGTCTATCTCCTCATTTGAATTCCATGCTGTCACAGTTACCAGCCCTTTCAAGCTTAACATCCTTATCATTTATCGCCCTCCAGGTTCCCTTGGAGAGTTCATCAATGAGCTTGACGCCTTGATAAGTTCCTTTCCTGAGGATGGCTCACCTCTCACAGTTCTGGGTGACTTTAACCTCCCCACGTCTACCTTTGACTCATTCCTCTCTGCCTCCTTCTTTCCACTCCTCTCCTCTTTTGACCTCACCCTCTCACCTTCCCCCCCTACTCACAAGGCAGGCAATACGCTTGACCTCATCTTTACTAGATGCTGTTCTTCCACTAATCTCATTGCAACTCCCCTCCAAATCTCCGACCACTACCTTGTATCCTTTTCCCTCTTGCTCTCATCCAACACTTCTCACTCTGCCCCTACTCGGATGGTATTGCGCCGTCCCAACCTTCGCTCTCTCTCTCCCGCTACTCTCTCCTCTTCCATCCTATCATCTCTTCCCTCTGCTCAAACCTTCTCCAACCTATCTCCTGATTCTGCCTCCTCAACCCTCCTCTCCTCCCTTTCTGCATCCTTTGATTTTCTCTGTCCCCTATCCTCCAGGCCGGCTCGGTCCTCCCCTCCTGCTCCGTGGCTCGACGACTCACTACGAGCTCACAGAACAGGGCTCCGGGCAGCCGAGCGGAAATGGAGGAAAACTCGCCTCCCTGCGGACCTGGCATCCTTTCACTCACTCCTCTCTACATTCTCCTCTTCTGTCTCTGCTGCTAAAGCCACTTTCTACCACTCTAAATTCCAAGCATCTGCCTCTAACCCTAGGAAGCTCTTTGCTACCTTCTCCTCCCTCCTGAATCCTCCTCCCCCTCCCCCCCCCCTCCTCCCTCTCTGCGGATGACTTTGTCAACCATTTTGAAAAGAAGGTTGACGATATCCGATCCTCGTTTGCTAAGTCAAACGACACCGCTGGTCCTGCTCACACTGCCCTACCCTGTGCTTTGACCTCTCTCCCCTCTCTCTCCAGATGAAATCTCGCGTCTTGTGACGGCCGGCCGCCCAACAACCTGCCCACTTGACCCTATCCCCTCCTCTCTTCTCCAGACCATTTCCGGAGACCTTCTCCCCTTCCTCACCTCGCTCATCAACTCATCCTTGACCGCTGGCTACGTCCCTTCCGTCTTCAAGAGAGCGAGAGTTGCACCCCTTCTGAAAAAACCTACACTCGATCCCTCCGATGTCAACAACTACAGACCAGTATCCCTTCTTTCTTTTCTCTCCAAAACTCTTGAACGTGCCGTCCTTGGCCAGCTCTCCTGCTATCTCTCTCAGAATGACCTTCTTGATCCTAATCAGTCAGGTTTCAAGACTGGGCATTCAACTGAGACTGCTCTTCTCTGTGTCACGGAGGCTCTCCGCACTGCTAAAGCTAACTCTCTCTCCTCTGCTCTCATACTTCTAGACCTATCTGCTGCCTTTGATACTGTGAACCATCAGATCCTCCTCTCCACCCTCTCCGAGTTGGGCATCTCCGGCGCGGCCCACGCTTGGATTGCGTCCTACCTGACAGGTCGCTCCTACTAGGTGGCGTGGCGAGAATCTGTCTCCGCACCATGCGCTCTCACCACTGGTGTCCCCCAGGGCTCTGTTCTAGGCCCTCTCCTATTCTCGCTATACACCAAGTCACTTGGCTCTGTCATATCCTCACATGGTCTCTCCTATCATTGCTATGCAGACGACACACAATGAATCTTCTCCTTTCCCCCTTCTGATAACCAGGCGGCGAATCGCATCTCTGCATGTCTGTCAGACATATCAGTGTGGATGACGGATCACCAGCTCAAGCTGAACCTCGGCAAGACGGAGCTGCTCTTCCTCCCGGGGAAGGACTGCCCGTTCCATGATCTCGCCATCACGGTTGACAACTCCCTTGTGTCCTCCTCCCAGAGTGCTAAGAACCTTGGCGTGATCCTGGACAACACCCTGTCGTTCTCCACTAACATCAAGGCGGTGACCCGATCCTGTAGGTTCATGCTCTACAACATTCGCAGAGTACGACCCTGCCTCACACAGGAAGCGGCGCAGGTCCTAATCCAGGCACTTGTCATCTCCCGTCTGGATTACTGCAACTCGCTGTTGGCTGGGCTCCCTGCCTGTGCCATTAAACCCCTACAACTCATCCAGAACGCCGCAGCCCGTCTGGTGTTCAACCTTCCCAAGTTCTCTCACGTCACCCCGCTCCTCCGCTCTCTCCACTGGCTTCCAGTTGAAGCTCGCATCCGCTACAAGACCATGGTGATTGCCTACGGAGCTGTGAAGGGAACGGCACCTCCATACCTTCAGGCTCTGATCAGGCCCTACACTCAAACAAGGGCACTGCGTTCATCCACCACTGGCCTGCTGGCCCCCCTACCCCTGAGGAAGCACAGTTCCCGCTCAGCCCAGTCAAAACTGTTCGCTGCTCTGGCACCCCAATGGTGGAACAAGCTCCCTCACGACGCCAGGACAGCGGAGTCAATCACCACCTTCCGGAGACACCTGAAACCCCACCTCTTTAAGGAATACCTAGGATAGGATAAAGTAATCCTTCTAAACCCCCCCCCCCCCCCCCCCTTAAAATATTTAGATGCACTATTGTAAAGTGGTTGTTCCACTGGATATCATAAGGTGAATGCACCATTTTGTAAGTCGCTCTGGATAAGAGCGTCTGCTAAATGACTTAAATGTAATGTAAATGTAATGTTACACACATCGCTGTTGATCCACCCACTACTTTTGCAACGCCCACTTTCAGACCCACTCCAGGTATGAAGTTACCCATACTTGCTGTCATTCTCTACATACTTCAGTCTGAGACTGCCATCATTGAAGTTGTTTGTGGTGACGATAGGCACAAGGGGCATTGTACAAAACAAAGTAATCAGCGATTGGATCGTCTGTAACCAATCAAAGCCAATGACACATTTTCAAACCCACGTGTTCTAGCTCTGGCTAAACCCATCGGTTTCTGAACCAATCAGACAGCCCCGAATGTGTTCACATTGGGAGACGGGTCGGGGAGGTACTCAGATCCAAAGTCATTGCAGAGAAGAAACTAACGTCCGTGGGCGTGGCGTAGTGTTTGGCCAGAGCAAGGAGTGTGGGTAGCCAGGCAAGTATTTTATAGGACTGCCTTGTAAATACCCTCAAACTCAAAGAATGAATGCAGTGCAATGAATCTGTAAACACTTCCTAAGGGCAAATAGTTATCATATATTTTAATAGCAGGGAGCTACAAGTCACCACAGATAGGTGTGAAAATGCACCATTATCAAGCATGTTATTTAAGAATAGCAACAATAGCGACCATAGTGGGAAAAAAACATGTTAGATTGTTTAGTCGTTTAAATGTCAATCAATGTGTCATCATGTCATGCCACATTTATTTTTCCTAATCACTTATCAAATACATCTCTGTACACTAATCCTCAACAGATATTTTCTCCCCACAGCTACTGTACCAGGTGTCAGCATGTTCACTGCTGATGGATTCCTGTTTCTCCAATGGGAGTTTCTGATGGCCACAACACTGTGTTGACAGAAGTGACAGAACCTTGGCGAGGGACAGCAAACAGCACCAGGACAGAGCCTCTGCAGACGCCAACAGGCACTGACTACTTAGTATTTTCACTATGGTATTTTATGAGAGACTATGATGTACAAATCAATATGCACAAAATGAAATGACATAAAATTAATATTATTTTTATTGTATACTCCTATTAGAGGATGCCAACCTTGCTATCAGCATGAGGATATCTGCAGGTGCAGAGGGAGATAATATATCTAGCTGTTCTATTATCATGATCCAGACACTGTATGTTTGTTAACAGCTATACTATTTCTTAAATATTAAACTGTAAGAGTGTGGACTAGATGATCAGATCTTTAATGAACAAAAATATAAACGAAACATGCAACAATTTCTAAGATTTTACTGGAGGCGGCTTATGGTTGGAGGCGGCTTATGGTAGAAGCTCTGCTGGACATTCCTGCAGCTCTGCTGGACATTCCTGCAGCCAGCATGCCAATTGCACTCTCCCTCAAAACTTGAGACATCTGTGGCATTGTGTTGTGTGACAAAACTACACATTTTAGAGTGGCCTTTTATTGTCCCCAGCACAAGGTGCACCTGTGTAATGATCATGCTGTTTAATCAGCTTCTTAATATGCCACACCTGTCAGGTGGATGGATTATCTTGGCAAAGGAGAAATGCTCACTAACAAGGATGTAAACAAATTTGTGCACAGAATTTGAGAGAAATAAGCTTTTTGTGTGTATGGAAAATGTCTGGGACATTTTATTTCAGCTCATGAAACATGGAACCAACACTTTAAATTTTGCTTTTATATTTTTGTTCAGTGTATATTATTTCCAATTTATATAAAGTTTGCCAAATTATTTTTTTATCATAAAAACTCAAACATTGTTTTAATGGCACTTTTCCAAAAACATTGTATCAAACACAGCCACAATCGAGAAGTATTGTTGTTGCGGAGTGGCATAGGGATTTATTGTGACAGACCAGCTGCTAGTGTAATTATGCTGCATGGCATTGTGAGATGCCTAACTATCTGAGGTGGTTTATTGCATGAATTTGACACCCTGACTCTTGAGCTTTCCTTAATGCTCTATTTTGAGAACAAGAGAGTTGTTTTATCTCTCTCTCTCTATTTTAGCTATCATCACCTCACATTTCAAACACTTAAGCCCACTCACCCAACCCTCCTGCCCATCCCACACCCCATGGCTTTTCTGTCTGTCCACCCCTGCTTGGCCTCTCTCGGGTTCCCTGCTAACTCAAACCTTATTCCAATGCCAATGTCAAAAAGGGTGCTTGACCTCAGGATCTCAGATAGCCTCATCACCCTCCAACTCTCTGAGATAGTCAAGGATATAGATAACTGACTATGGTAAGAGTTGGCTAATTAACTAGGTAATGTCCTACCTTTATCAGAAATCAAGGTAAGACCCAGATGCAGACACGTCAAATTGACAATGGTTTAATATTCCAACATGGGCAGGCAATAGACAGATCAAGGCAGGCAGGGGTCAGTAAACCAGAGGTGGGGCAATGCTACCGGACGGCAGGCAGGCTCAGGGTCAGGGTGGCAGAGGTCAAACAATCCAGAGTTGGGGCAAAGATACAAGTTGGCAGGCTGGCTCAGGGTCAGGACAGGCAAGGGTCAAAACCAGGAGGGCAAGAAAAAGAGAAACTGGGAAAAGCAGGAGCTGAGAACAAAAACGCTGGTTGACTTGACAAACAAGACAAACTGGCAACGAACAAACAGAGAACACAGGTATAAATACACAGGGGATAATGGGGAAGATGGGCAACACCTGGAGGGGGGTGGAGACAATCACAAGGACAGGTGAAACAGATCAGGGTGTGACAACCTTATACACTTTTGTTTATTTATGTGAAAATAGGAAAATATTATAAATGGTAAAATTATGATTATTATTATTAACATCTTAAAAATGTCAGCAAGCATTCAACACGTGGGTGCGTATGGAAACAGTAGACAAAGGGCTGTGAGACATAGGTTTGACTCTGGACACATGAAAGGTGGGGTGGATACGGAGGGTACGGGGCAACAGAAGACGAACAGCAGAGGGGATAATAATCTTGGAGATGGGAAATGGGCCGATAAACCGGGGGGAAAGTTTGCGGGAATCCACCCGAAGGGGCAGATTTTGGGTGGATAGCCATACCTTCTGCCCAAGACGATACCGCTTGTCATCGATACCTGGAGGTGGTCTTGAGGAGGGCCGACTGGGCTCTCCTCCAGGTACGACGACAGTGGCAGATGAACATCTGGGCAGAAGGTATGCCGACCTCTTCTTCCTGTTCGGGAAGAGCGGGGGCTGATACCCCAGGGCACACTCAAATTGAGATAGGCCTGTGGCAGAGCAGGGAAGGGTGTTGCAGGCATACTCAAGTCATATTATGAGCATAGACCGTGCAGGGGGAGACAAACGCGGTGACATCCGGGAACCATCGTAGGCCACCAAAAGCATTGTCACACGAAGGCCAGGGTCCGATGGGAGCCCGGGTGGCTGGCAAGCCTGGAGGAATGGGCCCACTCCAGGACCGCAGAGCGGACAGCGTCAGGCACAAACCTCCGATTATCAGGGCCCCCCCCCCCCCCCCCAGGGTTCGGCTGGGACCGCTGCACATCCTGGACCTGATTCCCTATACCTCAGTTGAGTACCGTCACCAGGCACGAGGTGGAAAGGATGATCCCGGGCTCTGGGGTGGTAACCGCGGGGCTATAGCGGCGGGACAGTTTATCCGGCTTGATATTCTTGGATCCTGGCCGGTACGAGAGGGAGAAGTTGAACTGTGTGAACAGCAGGGCCCATCTGGCTTGCCTGGAGTTGAAGCTCTTGGTGGTGCGGAGATACTCCAGGTTCTTGTGGTCGGTCCACATGATGAATGGGTGTTCCGCCCCCTCCAGCCACCGTCTCCATTCCTCCAACGCCATCTTCACCATGAAAAGCTCACAATTCCCCACATCGTAGTTCTTTTCTGTGGCATTGAGGCGGTGGGAGAAGAAGGCGCAGGGATGTAGCTTGAGATCCAGGGCAGAACGCTGGGACAGGACCGCCCCCACTCCGACATCAGAAGCATCGGCCTCCACCACGAACTGACGGGTGAACCAAGATGGGTGTGGTGAAGAGATGTCTAACTATATATATTTTTTACAATGTTCAGCTATAGCTAAAGTAGAAACTCCATAGTCAGTAGTTCTACTTTACCAAAGTGTGCAGCAGCTGCACCCTCCATTGACATCCAGTAGCTCTTGCTCAGCCAGCTCAGCTCAGTTCAAGACAGCTTCTTAGCTCCTCAAGCACTGCCTGGATTAGATTGTTACATCTCTCTACAATGGCAATGTTCTCTTTCAGATCATCATTGGAATGGAGAGAGTCATTCAACTGGATTTGGGCATCCTAAAGATATTAATACCCCACCCAAATCCAGAAGCCTTTGAAGCCCACTCCCGCTGTTCAGAGACCATCCCTGGGCATTTTCTACAAGGAATCTGCCTACAGAACAAAAAGCTTCTACCAAGTGGGTGTGACACCTACTCCCATTGCCTGCTGCACTGCTGCTTGGATTCCACCTGGCGATCTGTTCACCGTCTGCCCTGGCCTGTCTCCCCCTGTCTGGTACAGGTACCCCCACCACACTCCCCCCTCTCTCCCGAGTTTTCGCTCGCCTCCAGGACACATGCACTGTTGGGGCGAGTGACTCTGAACTTACAATGGCTAGCCCCAAGTCGTTATATTGTTTTCTTGTGCTTTATGCTATTTGCCTCAAGACTCCTGCATGCTTTATTGACTATGAACTTGCTTGTTTACCCAACCGTGGGACATACTATGTTTGTTCCCACACTCGGGACTCTGACACTCTATTGGTAGCATGGACTCTTGGCCTCCCATGCTATTCTAACCACCTCTCGCCGGGTTTGTATTCATGTTACCTGATGAAATTGTGTACAATATGATCTTGTTGCCTTCTAATGAACATTCAAATGTCATAAATCAACACTGCAGAGCTCTCCCTGTTCTCTGCCGTGCCCTGATTGTACAGTGGGGCAAAAAAGTATTTAGTCAGCCACCAATTGTGCAAGTTCTCCCACTTAAAAAGATGAGAGAGGCCTGTAATTTTCATCATAGGTACACGTCAACTATGACAGACAAAATGAGGAAAGAAAATCCAGAAAATCACATTGTATGATTTTTAATGAATTTATTTGCAAATTATGGTGGAAAATAAGTATTTGGTCACCTACAAACAAGCAAGATTTCTGGCTCTCACAGACCTGTAACTTCTTCTTTAAGAGGCTCCTCTGTCCTTCACTCGTTACCTGTATTAATGGCACCTGTTTGAACTTGTTATCAGTATAAAGGATACCTGTCCACAACCTCAAACAGTCACACTCCAAACTCCACTATGGCCAAGACCAAAGAGCTGTCAAAGGACACCAGAAACAGAATTGTAGACCTGCACCAGGCTGGGAAGACTGAATCTGCAATAGGTAAGCAGCTTGGTTTGAAGAAATCAACTGTGGGAGCAATTATTAGGAAATGGAAGACAAACAAGACCACTGATAATCTCCCTCGATCTGGGGCTCCACGCAAGATCTCACCCCGTGGGGTCAAAATGATCACAAGAACGGTGAGCAAAATTCCCAGAACCACACGGTGGGACCTAGTGAATGACCTGCAGAGAGCTGGGACCAAAGTAACAAAGCTTACCATCAGTAACACACTACGCCGCCAGGGATTCAATCCTGCAGTGCCAGACGTGTCCCCCTGCTTAAGCCAGTACATGTCCAAGCCCGTCTGAAGTTTTCTAGAGAGCATTTGGATGATCGAGAAGAGGATTGGGAGAATGTCATATGGTCAGATGAAACCAAAATAGAACTTTTTGGTAAAAACTCAACTCATCATGTTTGGAGGACAAAGAATGCTGAGTTGCATCCAAAGAACACCATACCTACTGTGAAGCATGGGGGTGGAAACATCATGCTTTGGGGATGTTTTTCTGCAAAGGGGCCAGGACGACTGATCCGTGTAAAGGAAAGAATGAATGGGGCCATGTATCGTGAGATTTTGAGTGAAAACCTCCTTCCATCAGCAAGGGCATTGAAGATGAAACGTGGCTGGGTCTTTCAGCATGACAATGATCCCAAACACACCGCCCGGGCAACGAAAGAGTGGCTTCGTAAGAAGCATTTCAAGGTCCTGGAGTGGCCTAGCCAGTCTCCAGATCTCAACCCCATAGAAAATCTTTGGAGGGAGTTGAAAGTCCGTGTTGCCCAGCGACAGCCCCAAAACATCACTGCTCTAGAGGAGATCTGCATGGAGGAATGGGCCAAAATACCAGCAACAGTGTGTGAAAACCTTGTGAAGACTTATAGAAAACGTTTGACCTGTGCCATTGCCAACAAAGGGTATATAACAAAGTATTGAGATAAACTTTTGTTATTGACCAAATACTTATTTTCCACCATAATTTGCAAATAAATTCATAAAAAAATCCTACAATGTGATTTTCTGGAAAGAAAATTCTTAATTTGTCTGTCATAGTTGAAGTGTACTTATGATGAAAATTACAGGCCTCTCTCATCTTTTTAAGTGGGAGAACTTGCACAATTGGTGGCTGACTAAATACTTTTTTGCCCCACTGTATTACTGCTGATGAAATCTGGAAATGTGCATGTACACCCTGGCCCATCTACTGTTGCTATCCCCATTTCTGACTTGTGCTCTGATATCTGCTTCACTGATTTCTACTCTCGTAAAAGCCTGGGGTTTCTGAAGCTCTAATCCAGATGTGTTGGTCATTACTGAGAAGTGGTTAAGGAAGAGTATTTTGAACACTGTTAACCTTTCTGGTTATAACCGGCCTGTACCCTACCCGCCTTAAGCTCTCTCCTGGCCCCTTACACTAAGTCTGAATTTGTCCTGCTAGGTGACCTAAACTAGGACATATTTAAACCACCTCACCAAGTCCTAAAGCAATGGGACACCCTAAATCTTTCTCAGATTATTACCAATCCCACAAGGTATGACTCCAAACACCGAGAAAAGGCTACTCTCCTTGATGTTATCCTCACAAATAATCCTGATAGGTATCAGTCTGGTGTTTTCTGTAATGACCACTGTTTTACAGCCTGTGTTCGTAATGGCTGCTCAGTGAAACGACCTGTCCTGATTTGTCATAGGCGCTTGCTAAAAAACATTAATGAGCAAGCCTTCATTCATGACCTGGCCTCTGTAAATTTGTATAGAATCAGCTCTGTCGAAGATGCTTGGACCTTATTTTTTTTATATTTTCGTGGTATTGTTCACAAACACGCCCCATAAAGAAAATTTGAATTAGAAACTGGTTCAGCCCCTGGTTCAACCGTGATCTTGCAGAGTTACTCCGCCTCAAGAATTCCATTTGGCGAAAGGCTCGGCACACGCATACCCAGGCTGACTAGCTCTAGTTCAGGCAAATGAGAAATAAGTGCACTCAGACTATCCGGAAGGCCAAAGTTAGTTACTTTAAGGAGCAGTTCTCTCTCTGTGGGTCTAACCCCAAGAAGTTCTGGAAATCGGTTAAAGACCAGGAGAATAAACCCTCCTCCTCACAGCTGCCCATGTTCCTTAATGTTGATGATGTAGTTGTTACTGACAAGGAGCACATGGCTGAGCTGTTTAATCACCACTTCATTAAGTCAGGATTCCTATTTGACCCAGCCATTCCTCATTGCCCGTCCAACATTTCCTCATCTCCCACCCCTTCTAATGCGACCAGCCCTGATGCTCCTCCCTCTTTTTCCTCTGCCCCGCTACAAAGGCAGGCAATCACTGAATCTGAGGTGCTAAAGGAGTTCCTTAAACTTGACCCCAAAAAAACATCTGGGTCAGATGGTTTAGACCCTTTCTTCTTTAAGGTTGCTGCCCCTATCATTGCCTATCTCTGACCTTTTAAATCTGTCTCTCCTCTCTGGGGAGGTTCCCATTGCTTGGAAGGCAGCCATGGTGCATCCTTTATTTAAAGGGGGGGGGGGGGGGATCAAGCTGATCCTAACTGTTATAGGCCAATTTCTATTTTCTCCTGTTTATCAAAAGTGTTGGAAAAACTTGTCAATAATCAACTGACTGGCTTTCTTGATGTCTATATATAGTATTCTCTCTGGTATGCAGTCTGGTTTCCACTCAGGTTATGGATATGTCACTGCAACCTTAAAGGTCCTCAATGATGTCACCATTGCCCTTGATTCTAAGTAATGTTGTGCTGCTATTTTTGTTGACTTGATCAAAGCTTTTGATACGGTAGACCATTCCATTCTTGTGGGCCGGCTAAGGAGTATTGGTGTCTCTGTGGGGTCTTTGGCCTGGTTTGCTAACTACCTCTCTCAAAGAGCGCAGTGTATATGTCACGACTTCCTCCGAAGTCGGCTCCTCTCCTTGTTCGTTCGGCGACCGACGTCACTGGCTTTCTAGCCATTGCCGCTCCATTTTTCACATATCCATTTGTCTTGTCTTGTTTCCATACACACCTGGTTTTCATTTCCCCAATTAAGCTACTTGTATTTAACCCTCTGGTTCCCATCATGTTTTGTATGTAATTGTTTCATGTTGCTGTGGTGTCTTTTTACGCGCTTTACATTTGTTATGTTCTATGTTTTTGAGCACATTTGATTTATGTTGTGCTCTCGTCTTGGAACTTTAATAAAGTGCGCCTGTTTACATCACGCTACTCTCCTGCACCTGACTTCGCCTCTTTTACACACGCTGACAGTATAAAGCAGAGGTGGGACCAAGTCATTGTTTTACAAGTTACAAGTAAGTCTCAAGTCTTAGCACTCAAGTCCCACGTCAAGTCCCAAGTCAAGACAGGCAAGTCAGAGTCAAGTCCCAAGTCAAGACTGTCAAGTATCAAGTCAAATTTCGAGTCCTAAACAAGTCATAATGTGCCTTCACCAAATGTAATACCATTTCATATTTTTAACAAGAGTAATAGTATGTTACATTTACGCAAATCATAAATGCTTTTAAAAATATCTATATATTTATTACTTTCCAAATAAACATTATATTTCCATGGAAATACATGGGTAGCCATGAGAAAGACCCCCCCCCCCCAATAGTGATAGACTATCGAGGATCGCTATGGGGCGCAATCGGCGATGTAGGCTGGTACACAATCGCCCAGCCTTACACACACACACACACACACACACACACACACACACACACTCTCTCTGTGTGGTTACAGTAGGCTAACGTATGTCAATGGTTTTAGGAACAGCAATAACATCAGGCAGGATTAAGGCTACCAACTGCCTAGCCAGTTGTAGCTCAATCTTGGGTGCAATGATCACATTCTCGCACTGACTGACTGTGTGGAGGCTCATTGACTTAATGTTATGTTAGCTTACATGATACACCAGTAAAGTAATAAAATATATAGCTGTCCTCTATATTAGCCACTACTTACCGTTCTTCGTGCAGCTTCAAATGTCGAACAAAGTTGGAAATTGTTGCGCCTCTGTCTGTAATTTTCTTCCTGCATGTTTTGCAAGTTGCAACCTGTTTTTTGTTGATAAGGCGTCATCTTTATATCCGAAAATAATAATTTTGGGTATCATCTTTCCAAGGGCTCCATCTGAATTCACCCGGCAACGTTCCTCTGCACTGGCACGCACAACTTTTTCTCAGCTGGCACAATTTCATTGGCTGCTGTCCGATTCAAACTGTAATCCGTTAAATGAAGAGTTGATGTGCTGCACACTCTATTTAATAGCATCATTTTTAATATTTGGGCTTGGGGAGGGTATCAAGTCAGGTCAAGTCATAAGGCTCAAGTCCAAGTCAAGTCACGAGTCATTGGTGTTAAAGTCAAAGTCGAGTTGCAAGTCATCATATTTGTGACTCAAGTCTGACTCGAGTCCAAGTCATGTGACTCGAGTCCACACCTCTGGTATAAAGTCAGAACATCTGCTTCTCAGCCACTGCCTGTCACCAAGGGAGTACCCCAAGGCTCGATCCTAGGCCCCATGCTCTTCTCAATTTACATCAACATCATAGCTCAGGCAGAAGGAAGCTCTCTCATCCATTTTTAAGTAGATTATACAGTCTTATACTCAGCTGGCCCCTCCCTGGATTTTGTGTTAAACGCTCTACAACAAAGTTTTTTTTAGTGTCCAACAAGCTTTCTCTGCCCTTAACCTTAACCATTAACCATTAAAACAAAGGTCATGTGATTTGGTAAGAAGAATGCCCCTCTCCCCACAGGTGTGATTACTACTTCTGAGGGTTTAGAGCTTGAGGTAGTCACCTCATACAAGTACTTGGGAGTATGGCTAGATGGTACACTGTCCTTCTCTTAGCACATATCAAAGCTGCAGGCTAAGGTTAAATCTAAACTTGGTTTCCTCTATCATAATCGCTCCTCTTTTACCCCAGCTGCCAAACTAACCCTGATTCAGATGACCATTTTACCTATGCTAGATTACGGAGACATCATTTATAGATCGGCAGGTAAGGGTGCTCTCGACCGGCTAGATGTTCTTTACCATTCGGCCATCAGATTTGCCACCAATGCTCCTTATAGGACACATCACTACACTCTATACTCCTCTGTAAACTGGTCATCTCGCAAGAACCACTGGTTGATGCTCATTTATAAAACCCTCTTAGGCCTCACTCCCCCCTATCTGAGGTACCTACTGCAGCCCTCATCCTCCACATACGACACCCGTTCTACCAGTCACATTCTGTTAAAGGTCCCCAAAGCACACACATTCCTTTTCAGTTCGCTGCAGCTAGCGACTGGAACGAGCTGCAACAAACACTCAATCTCTTCATTCAAAGACTCAGTCATGGACACTCTTACTGACAGTTGTGGCTGCTTCGCGTGTTGTAATGTTGTCTCTATCTTCTTGCCCTTTGTGTTGTTGTCTGTGCCCAATAATGTTTGTACCATGTTTTGTGCTGCTACCATGTTGGGCTGCTGTCATGTTGTGTTGCTACTATGTTGTTGTCATCTTGTGTTGTCACCGTGCTGTGTTATCATGTGTTGATGCTTTGCTATGTTGATGTCTTAGGTCTCTCTTTATGTAGTGTTGTGGTGTCTCCCTTGTTGTGATGTGTGTTTTGTCCTAGATTTTTATTAAATGTTTTAAAAAATTATTCCATCCCCTGTCCCCGCAGGAGGCCTTTTTGCCTTTTGGAGGTCTACGTCACCAGCCTCTAGGAGTCACTGAATTGTCTCATTACGAACACCTGATTCCAATTCCCCTGATTAGTAATTGTATATACAGTATGTGCCCTCTGTTCGCAATTGTCTTGTCAGTTATTGTTCCCATGTCCGTTGGTCTGTGAGTACCTGTGCTTTGTTATTTTGGCTTTCGTGCTGCGTGTATTGTGCACTTGTTATTATGGGTCTCGTCCCGTGTATTGTTGTGCATTTGTTATTACGGGTCTCGCCCTCTGTAGTGTATTATGGGTCTTGTCCCGTGTATTTATTACAGGTTTTACCTCGCTCTTTTGTTTGGGTTACATTCCTGTGTTTTTGTATACGTGTTTGTTTTGGGCTTCGTCCCCGTGCCTTTTCATGGCATGTCGTATATTTTAGGTGGAGTATTAAACCCCCCTATTATGAATTCCTGCACCTGTCTCCAATCATTTATACATTTATACAGGGTTCTCCTATGGGGACAGTATACTGTTGTATTTACTGTAGTGTTTTGTGAACTGTAGTATGGTATACTGTAGTATTTACTGTAAAGACCAATGCTGGAGTAGAGAAGCAGGTACGGGGAGTCAATATTTAATAAGGAACAGACATGGACCAAGACAGGAACAGGGTAACACAACGACATACGACAATTAATCCTGAAGCGGGGAACACAGCTTGGGAACAGACAGATATAGGAGAGGTAATGACACAGGTGACTGAGTCCAGGTGAGTCCAATAATTGCTGATGTGCGTGACGGGGGAAGGCAGGTGTGAGTAATGCTGGGGAGCCTGGCGTCTTCGAGCGCCAGAGAGGGGGAGCGGGAGCAGGCGTGAAAATGTACTGTTGGGTTTTTCTGGACTGTAATATACTGTAGTATTTACTGTAGTGTTTTTGGGGACATTACTGTAATATTTACTTAAAGTGTTTTTGTTTTATTGTCTTTTACATAAGTGTGTGGCTTTCTCCTTCAGGAAACAATAACAACAACAAACAATAATATTCTATAGTTTGCTACATAATTCTTTAGTAAGTATTGTAGTATTCTATAGTAAACTGTAGTATTTTAGATAGCACCATTGTAGCAGTATCTACTAGGCACAGCATGGCAATCTGTTTTTAATTGACCTTCAGATGAGCATGAATGCTCTTCAGCTATTTCTGGCCGTCAGCTGCCTGCCTGTTGGCTTGACTGAGCTGGATCTCCATCTCATTGAGGTATCACTAAATGTTCTTTTTCAGCCTGAGGGCCTCAGTACTGCTCCGGCACTCTGCCTCAAGAGAACTCTGCAGGGTATCAATGGCCCTCTGCAGGTTCCTCTTGGACTGCTCCATCTCCTCATCCTTCTCAGCCAGCTTGCGATCAATGTCAGCCTTGACCTGATTTAACTCAAGCTGAATTCTGAGAATCTTTTCCTCCTCATACTGCTCTCTAAGCAGGTCACAGTCATGGTGAACAGACTGCATGCGTGGGCTAGTGCATTCTTTGCCTGAGATGAGCAAGGACAGAGGGCATTCATATTATGATGAGGGTATCTTCATTCACAAATAAAGAAAATGTATTGTCTAAATTACCTTGACTTCCTCCTCCAGCTGTCTCTTTAGATCTTCAAGCTGTTGACTGTACAAATTATTTCCTCTGGTTAGCTGAGACAAGATATTCATTTTCTTCCAACTGTCTACCAAATTCATCTAAAAAGTAACAGGTTGAGGAATAAACCTTAGCTTGTCACCTTGTAATGGGAATTTTAATGTTTGTGCTTTTCTTATAACTCATTTCTGGGTTCCATTCATGTGCTATTCTATAAACCAATTTTCATGTTCATGCAAGTGGCTGACTGAACCAATCCTCACTATCAGTAACTGCAATTTGGCAGTACGCCCAGACCTTGTTTTGAGGACGAAAGATATCTCAGTTTCAAGGTCTCAGCTTAGAGAGAAGAAGCCTTGTGAGGTATTGGTCTGTCACATGTTATGAACCAATATTTTTCGGTCACTTGAATTAAACAAAACGGTAATGATTAATTAATTATGCTGAATCATGCAAACATAACTTGTCTGTGTATAGTCGTGTATATAAGACAACTGCTGGGACTGCCCAAGGAGAGCTCCTGATTGACATGTTGTCACGCCCTGACCTGAGAGAGCCTTTTTATGTCTCTATTTAGGTTTGGTCAGGGTGTGATTTGGGTGGGCATTCTATGTCTGTATTTCTATGTTGGGGATTGCTTTGTTTCGGCCGGGTATGGCTCCCAATCAGGAACAGCTGTACATCGTTGTTGCTGATTGGGAGTCATACTTAGGCAGCATGTTTTTCCTTTGGGTTTTGTGGGTAGATATTTTCTGTTTAGTGTTTTGCACCTGACAGAACTGTTTTGGCTGTCGGTTTCTTGTTTTTTGTGTTTATAGTGTTCTATCTTCAATAAATTCATGATGAGCACTAACCACGCTGCACCTTGGTTCACTCTCTCCAAAGACAGCCATTATACATGTGTACTACGGCGCATTGAGTTGGTTGGAACCTCTCCAGCGTGCTGACAATAAACAAAAATGTATATTAAGATTGACTTCGAGTGTCCCTGTGTAAGAATTTCCACAACAACCTCATTCAGCTTTTCTATTGCAATATCCAGAGACAGCAGTTATTCTACCTGTCGTTACCAGATTGAAGGTTTTCTGAGTTGTAATGTCATTGAGGAATCTTTGGGTTTCCTCATACTTGGTCCTGTATTAATTGGCTTGGTCTTCTAGAGTTCTGCTCAACTTCTCCAATTTAATCTTCAGGAGGTAAATTCAAGAGGTAAACAGTGACCAAATGGAAAAAGCTTTGTTACTTTTTACCTTCTCCAGTTTCTGCTTCACTCTCTGCAGGTTGTTTACCTGCTCCCCTAGGTTGGCCACACTGTCAGCTTGTTTCTTCCTGTGGCAGTTGTAGCCTAGTGCTGCAGAGTGGCCTCTTCAAGGTCTTTGCAAAGTTTCTGGATCTCTATCTACTTCCAGCCTCTCACTAATCTCCTCCAGCTCTCTGGCTAAATCTGCTCTTTGCTTCTCCACCTTGGCTCGAGCAGTACTTTTTCAAGAGCCTCTTCCGTATGTATGGTTGAAGAGTTAAAAAGGACATTGTACTTCATTACCTGAAGCTCCTTCAACCTATTTTGACGGTGGATTATTATGGCCTGTTCATTGTTAATCCTACAGATCAGATTACCGATTTCAAAGTCCTTCTTGTGTAATCAGTGGAATCCTTCATTTGTAGATCGATAAGACAAATTGCTTATTAATGTTTATGCATTTGTTTGCAGTAGTAATATAGTAATATTTTGTTATGGCTTAAATCTTACTTCTTGAGGCACTCCTCTAGCTGCTGTTTGTCATTCTCCAGGTCCATTACGCTCTCCTGGGACAACTTCAAGTCTCCCTCCATTTCCTCTTGGCTCTTTCAAGATCCATTCGCACCTTATTCTCTTGCTCAAGGGACCCTTCAAGCTGCAGAGGACAATAAGCAAACAAAAATTGCTAGTTAGTGGTTTGTTAGAATGGAAAAATGCTATCTAATCTCTATATAGGATCTCACATCATCAACTTGTTGCTCTCCCCTGTGTGAAATATCCCATCACTCACCTCTTGGACAGTTTGCCCTTTGACCCACTCGTTCCCTACTTTTACCTTTGGGTGACAGAGACCCTTTATGAGGTCAGCAGAGTTCAGGCCCATAAGATATGACACTTTGTCAGCACCTGGGAAAGAAAATCAGTGAGTTGTAATGCTCTACCTATGGATTCACAGAACTATCCAATGCTATGCTTTTGGCTTTTAGCCTGCTCTCATATTCCGTTCCATCAGCCTCTGCCTGCTCCTCGCACTGTTTCTGCTTGAACCTCATATTGCCATAGTGCATGATGGCACCAGTCAGCTTATACACTGAGTTTTTCTTCTCCACGGTAAAGCCCAGCAAATCAAAAGCACTCTGTGGAGGATGAGAAAAGCACATCAATTTAGAAGTAAGAATTGGTCCTGAAAAAAACAACACCGATATTTCATGATGCAATGATGCTCTGCTATCGTGGATATTATTATTTCAAACCAAGAACAAGGTAGGCTACAATGTTTATTTGACATATGCAACATAAATCCATCTTTTGGATTGACAACATGACAAGCTGGCTTGAAATTCAACAAGACAACACTTTGTTTTCCCAAACCAAAGAATTTACGACTGTAATACCTAAATTCAGGGGCCAGAGTGATGGTAAAGTAACACATCTGTTCCCAACATCAGCGTCATCAATAGACAACACTTGTCTCCCCCTGGGAGATGAAGGTGTAGTCATATGGATTAGCTGTCACCAGCAGCGTTTCCGTATTCCCATGAGAGCGGGAAGAGAGACATAGAAAGACAAATGTAGACATGCTATTACATCATTATTACACAACCCAAATGAATGTAGTCAATGCACCACTGTTATCTAATTGTGGTAGTGACCCAGTAATTCAGGTTTCTTGTTTGACAAGATCTGATAGAAGATGTGGTAGTCTCTCTCAGCCTTCAGCTCAAACGTGTCAAGACTTTCCAGAAGGTCTGGAAAGAAGGAGATTTAGAACAGTAGAAAATTACATTTCTTTTAGCCACTTTCTTTGGACATGTCTCAATTTAGCAGAAGCCAGTTTTCCTAAAGTGTCAAAATTAATCCTGATAAATGTACCTAAAACATAAAATGTTTGTTAGTTTATTTTCAGGTGATTAATGCTGTATTAAATAAATCATATCTATCAGAAACTCAAATCTTGAGGAGTTGTTATTTCTGATGGTCTTGGCATTACCATAAACCTCCAGAGCTGGGTTAGCCTGGATGATTTGGTCCTTAGTTTCCTTAGAATGTTACAGAAACACATATTAGCGTCACGCCCTGATGTGTTTCACCTGTCCTTGTGATTGTCTCCACCCCCTCCAGGTGTCACTTATTTTCCCCAGTGTATTTATCCCTGTGTTTCCTGTCGCTCTGTGCCAGTTCATCTTGTATGTTTCCAAGTCAACCAGCGTTTTTCCCGTTCTCCTGCCTTTTCATTCGCCTTTTTCTAGTCCTCCTGGTTTTGACCCTTGCCTGTTTCTGGACTTTGTACCCGCCTGCCTGACCATTCTGCCTGCCTTGACCACGAGCCTGTCTGCCACTCTGTACCTCCTGGACTCTGATCTGGTTTTGACCTTTTTGCCTGTACACGACCATTCTCTTGCTTACCCCTTTGGATTAATAAACATTGTAAGACTCCAACCATCTGCCTCCTGTGTCTGCATTTGGGTCTCACCTTGTGCCTTGATAATTAGATACTTGGCTACAGAACCACTCAATCGTCAAAATATGCAGGCAAAACCTGTAACAGATTGAACACCTTGTTTTGGACGGCTGTATCTTTCTTCCCACCACTAGCTGCAATGCTTGCAAACTGGATGAATCTCTTGGTGTTCACCGTCTTTCCAGCACCTGATTCTCCACTGGAAACACAGTGATCTCGGCAAACTTGCGAGGATTCTTTTGTGTACTCTGAGAGCCTTTGAAACAGTCTGTGAGAAATTAGATGGTGTAGACAGTTATTAACCTCTTCATCACTTTAACACCTTGTTCTGATCAACCTTGTACTGTATGCATGAGTTCAACTTGGCTCATGTTCAACTTGGTCACTTGAAGTAAAGCACTGACCTTCCCATTCTTGGTCTGCACCAGTGGAGGCTCTCAGAGGAGGAATGGGAGGACCATCCTCAGTGAATTTCATACAAATTTAAATTGTAAAACATTCAAAACGTTATACTTTCTAGATAAAACTATACTAAATATAATCATGTCACCAAATAACTGATTAAAACACACTATTTTTAAAAGAAGGTCTACAGTAGCCTCAACAGCACTCTGTAGGGTAGCACCATGGTGTAGCCGGAGGACAGCTAGCTTCCGTCCTCTGGGTACATTGACTTCAATACAAAACCTAGGAGGCTCATGGTTCTCACCCCCTTCCATTGACTTACACAGTAATTATGACAACTTCAGGCTAGAGGACGTCCTCCGATCAGAGCTCTTGCAGCATGAAATGACATGTTGTCCACCCAATGAAAGGATCACTGAAAGCATAAGCTACAGCTAGATAGCACTGCAGTGTATAAAATGTGGTGAGTAGTAGACTCAAAGAGAGAAAATAGTTGAACAGTTTTGAACAAATTCATTTCTTCCAAAATGAAGAAGAAGCAAGAGTCTTTTTTTTCTCACTTTTACTTACTTAGCTAGCAAATGCAGCGACCTAGTTTAGCGTACTGAAACATCCTGCTCAAACAGAGGGATGCTATGTTAGCTAGCTGGCTATGACCTTCCAAAACAACACTGGAACTCTTCCAAGTCAAGGTAAGCTTTTGGTATTAGAAATGTATTGCCACCAGGGCCCGCCGGTGTAACTATTTACTGACTGTACACTAACTTTACTGCATGATTGTAGCAGGTTTACTAACAGGTTAGTTCTATTAGCTATGCTGACTATGATGTTACTTTAACTAATATGGTGACAACGATGTAGGCTGTGTGTGGTGGTTTGGCTTGGAAAGGTTTTTTCGCCTCGTCACATACAACTGTTGTGTTGTGCACTGAAGTCTACAAGGGACGAGAAGGAATACAACGTGGCTGCTATGAGAGTGAACTCTGTTTACGTGTGATTCATTTTCCAATTCTGTTGAAAAACGTTTCTTAAACGGGGATAAACCTACCTGAATTTGTCCAATAAACTCTCCTTTGCAACTGTTGGACTAATGATTACACCTCAAATTTGTCTCTCAACCTGTGTGCATTCTACATTGTAAACTTTCATTCATAGGCTAGGTTGTAGCAACCTCGTGATGGGTATAGGAACATTTGAGTATCATGTAGTAGCCTAAACCCATCGCTGTTACATTGAGCTGGGTGAATGAAATATAAATGAGTCATCCAATATGCTGTAATTGAAATAAGGCCATGCTCATGACAAAAAATTGTCCTCTCTCATCTTAAATGGCACTGACTGCCACTGGTCTGCACAGTGACCGAGTCGCCTTCGTGGCTGGTGACGGACGCCTGGACAAACTTCTTCGGCATTTCCACCATACATTCCCGTGTCTCATTACATCACTAATCCTTTGTCAAAAGCATAGCAATAAATCATACAATTAGATTCCGATGTATGTAACAATAATCACACAATAAAAGTGTATGGAGTGTTAATTTACCTTGAACACTGCTAAGAGGTGGATAAGGATGGATGCTTCAGAACTGTATTCCTGCAATAGCGGAGATCAAATATATAACCTCTGTAGGCCCTGCCCTCAAAGGCCAAGGACACTGTAACCCATGACCCCCCCTACGCACAAAACAAACACACGCACAAACCTCACAATCACCCACTGAGACACAAACTACTCCTGACTCCAGAGGGACATGCCACTCTTGCCCAGAGGAGTGCATTGTTGTCTGTCTACCTCCCTTGGCCAGCATTCCACAGCTCCATTGTGATTGTATGAGATAATATCCAGGGAAATGCAGATGTCTATGCTGTGAGTCACATATATATACAAGCACTCATTACCATCCCCAACACTTCATCTGTCACTGTCAGTATTGCTCTTTTCATCTTCTTTGTTATCTAGGGTTTAATATAAGTCTCATTTTGGCCCATCCACCTTTCTATATCTCCATCTGTCTCAACCCAAGGGGAACGGCAGGGATGGCCGCGTTCACAGCTGAATGTGCATGTGACAGTGCTGGTGTAAATCCTCATTATCACTCATCCAACTATTTGTTTTGAAAAGGTCACATTGACTGATTGAATCACCTAGCTGATCCAACACATACACTTGCGTTAAAGTGTTGCTATGATCTTGTTATTATGACTCTACATTATTTATAGCAATGTGATTTGGAACATTCCCATTCCTCTCTGAAATGCTACATAGGAAATACAATCTTGACTCTCACTCGTCCAATGATAGCAGAGCTAAGGGAGCAATAACTTTAAATTAACACTTGCCTCAGTGTTATCTGCTTAGAACACCAGGCATGAACTCTTCATAAGCCAATCATGCTCACTGTGCTTGCCAACCCGGGCCATGCACAGACCTTTTGGGGCAAAGTTCCCGCAACCACAGTCACAGACTCTTTGAGCAATTATTGCAAGAAGAAGGGAAGGTAGCACAATCTGATGAGTAAATATTTTGAATAGGAATAAATGCTGCACTTATTAACAACGACCAAAACAATTCCAGTCAAAATAGAAAATTGTAATTAATACTGTAGCCCACCATTCCTATATACCTCCCAAGCCCATTTGTTTCCACAATCCAGAGGTACACACTGCACATGCGAACATGCTTGCACAATTGCTGCGCAAATGTAGCCTATCATTACAGCCATAAATAATGATGCATTTTCAAAAAGCAAGATAGGTTACAGAAATACAATGCGTTTTACAGCAGCATTTGGAGCTGAAAGTCATTCATGTTAGCAGCCAATATCATCAACTAGGGATATGTCACTTCCCTGGAGTCCAGAGCAAGCAAAATCATACGGCCTACTTGTAGCGGACGATGCAGGACAGATGGAAAGGATGTTCTTTCTGGCAGAACCACGCCATCACTTTGGAGGGCAGCCTGCCAGCAGAGTGCTCGTTGCCAGCCACCATAGACTGATGTCTTGATCACATACTGTATGCCTGCTGGTTTATAATGCTGGTATCAAAAGGTGGACAAGTATCCAGAAATATATTTTTGTCAAATGTAGAACTGTATCACATTAGGGTTGAATAATATTGACTGTATGGACATTTTTCACAATTCAAACAATCAAACTTGAAGGTATCAGTGTATTTTGCAATAAACTGTCTTTACCCAAGTTATTTCACAAAATAATATTTACTATTTAAAATGCAGATACCAGCTGTCAGTACAGTTGGTGCATACATGATGGCCAACATTACTATGCTGGACATTTTCCTGCGCAGTGGAAACAGACACACAGCTTGCCACATATTTGCTACCTTTTTTATACCTTTGACGTTTTATCACATGGGCTTTCATTTTAATTTCTACATGACAATTAGCCGAGATACACATCAGAAAGAGTGCCGTTTTGGCGGAACACTCTTCATTACTGCTGAGTGCTAAAAGACATGTATCTTTAAAGGCTTTTTATGACCTACTAAGACTGTAATATGTGGTTGTGTAACCCTTGTCGTTTGTAGTTGAAGGAGAAGTGGACCAAAACGCAGCGTGGTAAGTGTTCATGATATTTACTTTCAAGAAACACTCAAACAAAATAACAAAAGGGGAAAAACGAAAACACACAGTTCCGTCAGGCACATAAGCTAAACAGAAAATAACTACCCACAAAACACAGGCGGGAAAAGGCTGCCTAAGTATGATTCCCAATCAGAGACAACGATAGACAGCTGCCTCTGATTGGGAACCCTACTCGGTCACAACAAAGAAATATGCAACATAGAATGCCCACCCCACATCACACCCCCGCTCCGCCCGCTGATCCTTCCGCTTTTGTGTAACCGGACCATGGATCGTCGCCGGAGGCTCTGACCTGGGAACCGCCGCTGGAGACTCCGGACTGCAGGCCGCCGCTGGAGACTCCGCACTGCAGGCCATCTCAGGAGGTTCCGGACTGCAGGCCGTCTCAGGAGGTTCCGGACTGCAGGCCGTCTCAGGAGGTTCCGGACTGCAGGCCGTCTCAGGAGGTTCCGGACTGTGTATCTCGGCTAATTGTCATGTAGAAATTAAAATGAAAGCCCATGTGATAAAACGTCAAGAGGTTCCGGACTGTGAACTGTCGCCAGAAGCTCTGGACTGGGAACTGTCGCCGCAGGCTCCGTGCCATGGATCATCACTGGAGGCTCCAGGCCATGGACCATCACTGGAGGCCTCGTGCCATGGATTATCACCGGAGGCTCCGGGCCATGGATTATCACCAGAGGCTTCGTGCCATGGATCATCACTACAGGCTCCAGGCCATGGATCATCACTACAGGCTCCGGGCCATGGATCATCACTGGAGGCTTCGTGCCATGGATCATCACTGGAGGCTTCGTGCCATGGATCATCACTGGAGGATTCGGACCATGGATCATCACTGGAGGCTTCGTACATGGAGCCGGAACAGGTCTCACCGGACTGGGGAGACGCACTGGAGACCGGGTGCATGGGGCTGGCACAGGATATACTGGACCTGTGGAGGCGCACTGGAGGTCTGGAGCGTAGGGCTGGCACAACCCGTCCTGGCTGGATGCTCACATTAGCCCGGCAAGTGCGGGGAGCTGGCACAGGACGAACTGGGCTGTGAAGGCGCACTGGCGACACAGTGCGTAGAGCTGGCGCAGGATATCCTGGACCGAGGAGGCGTACTGGAGACCAGGAGCGCTGAGCCGGCACAATCCGTCCTGGCTGAATGCCCACTCTAGCACGGCAAACGCAGGGCGCAGGCACAGAGCGCACCGGGCTATGAATGCGCACTGGAGATATAGTGCGCATCACAGCATAACACGGTGCCTGACTGGTCACATGCTCCCCACGGTAAGCACGGGAGTTGGCTCAGGTCTCAAACCTGACTCCACCAATCTCCCCGTGTGCCCCCCCCCCCCAAAAGAAATTGGGAGCTGCCTCTATTTCCTCCTTCGGACGGCGATACTCCCCGTCCTGCCTCCAGGGTCCTTTCCCATCTAGGATTTCCTCCCAGGTCCATTTATCCTGACCACGCTTCTTGGTCCTTTGGTGGTGGGTAGTTCTGTAATGCTTGTCGTTTGTAGTTGAAGGAGAAGTGGACCAAAACGCAGCGTGGTAAGTGTCCATGACATTTATTTTCAAGAAACACTCAAACAAAATAACAAAAGGGAAAAACGAAAACGCACAGTTCCGTCAGGCACATAAGCTAAACAGAAAATAACTACCCACAAAACACAGGTGGGAAAAGGCTGCCTAAGTATGATTCCCAATCAGAGACAACGATAGACAGCTGCCTCTGATTGGGAACCCTACTCGGTCACAACAAAGAAATATACAACATAGAATGCCCACCCCACATCACACCCTGACCTGACCAAATAGAGGAATAAAACGTCTCTCTAAGGTCAGGGCTTGACAGGTTGCCTCACCTAGCTACCTTAATGGATGCACTAGCTGTAAATTGTTCTGGATAAGAGCGTTTGCTAAATGACTAAAATATAAATATGAGTCGGTTTGTTGATCGCTCTCATAGAATTTGGTTGGGTCGGATCCACCATGGTCCACCAGAAGCAATACATTTACATTACATTTAAATAATTTAGCAGACACTGTTATCCAGACAAACCCCTCAAGCCAAAGCACCATTATCTCTGCCATTACCACACTTATTGTCAGGTTCGGCCACTAATTTCACTCTGGACTTTGAAGTTCGAAAGTATGCATACTTACTTCAAGCAGTGTGAACGGAAATTGCACAACTTTAAGAATATATGTGGGACTCTAGCAGAGATTCACCAACTGTTCCAAGTCTATTTAAGTGCTGGCAGTTTATTCCAGGTAGAAAACTGAACTGACTTTTATGCCAGTGATTACAACAAGAAGATTGAAGATTCAGTCGCTGTATTTCACTTCAAATCTGACAACACAGCCGTTTCAAATGATATCACTGTCAAAGGCACAAAGTACAGAAAGAGAATGTATGTTGTGATGGGGAAAGATGAGGATGGATTGCAAATGGTTGAGATGAAGGTGATCCAGGTCCATTGCTACTCTTCTGTTCATTCTGTTTTAGAGAGGCAGCAGGCTGTGCAGCTAGTTGATTTAGGTATTCACTGCCTAACAGGAGTAGCCCAGGACTCAAACTTGATCTGCATGAAGACCTTCTTGATTATTACTCCTTAGTAGAGTACAAGGTATGTGGCAAATCAATGACGATCCTTCATCATTCTTTCCTTTTGTTGTAGAGCCATGACAGCGCTAGTAGAGGAGATAGGAGAGGCAGTATTGTCAGTACTACCAGATTTGCCTGAGGAGACCACGTTCAACCCTCCAGGACAAGGGAAAGGGGGATACCAAGTCAGTTGTCCAACTGAATGTATTCAACCGAAATGTGTCTTCCACATTTAACCCAATCCTCTGAATCAGAGGTGGTTGTAGAGGGAAAGCCAGACCTGCAACTTCTTAAAGAAGAAGACCTACTATACAGGAGCACATCAGACCAATACAATGCCGGAAGCTGCTTAATGCATGGAGATTTGAAGGTATTATATTTTGCTAAAAGATTTACAAGTACTGTACAGTTGAGAGGAAATGTTTGAAATTGTATTACTTTAAATTGTATTACTTTAGTTGAGCAACTATTTTACTTCCAAGGAGTGACACAGCTGGTGCCATCAAGGATATATCAACATTTGAGCCATTAAGCCCTTCCCCTTCACAGTCATCCTCCACATCCAGCACAACCCGGTCAACAATGAATACGACCAGTACTGTAGACCTGGACATCTGGCCGGAGAACTTCACTGTCCCTTGGGGCAAAATGTGCATCAGCCATCGCCAGAGGCACACTGCCAACCCCTGGAGAACGAAGAGAGATGGTGAGAATTACAGTAGGTGCAATGAGAGTTATTGAACCTAATCCAACCAGAGCAGATTGCCGTACAATAGCTAAGAGGATGGTACAACAGTACCCGAAAAGCTTTGCTGATACAATGAAAGATGGGTCTACAATTGGGAGTGGCTATGGATCACTGTTAAACCAGATGAAAACACGCGTTGAGCATAAGAATCGTGATAATCCTCTGGTACGACTAAAAAAGAGAAACACTCTCAGGCTCATTGACTGTAGCCAGTGCAAGAGGGCCAAATGACAAATACGGCTGTGTAAGATGGCAACCTGACTTTCCCACAGAAGAAACGGAAGACACTTTGGATGCAAAGCATAAGGAAATGAAGCAGCTTTATTCCAAAGAAGGGCCTACAGGAGGTGACAGAGGACAACTCTCGCAGCTCATGCAAGCAACATTTTACTTACAGCGCTGTGCCATCAACGCTAGCCCAGCACCTAAGATAGCCGAGCTGAGGAATAAGTGGCCATACCTTTTCACACAGAAGGAACTCTACAACCACTTCAAGTTACTGAAAGATGTCTCAATCCTGGAAAAGAATTATGCAACGATGGCAGAAAAAGGAAAGATTATCATACAATACTTCCTGTACAAACCAACAAATGAAGAAGTTTGGCACATCCTGTCAAGTTTTGAAAAGGGTGGAGCGACTGCATTTAGCCATTGTGTTGTCCTCCTGCTGATGGCCCATTTCAAAGAAAGGACTGATGCACTCCTTCTACTGGCCGATGTTTTACATTCATCTGCATCTTATGCATAAGATAATAATTTTCTATGTATTTTAGAAGACTGATTGTTCAAGGTAATGTATCCAATAAGACTTTCTGTGTGAGTAATTGTTTTTAGACAGGGCCTTACAATCGCAAAGTTTCACAGAAGTAATTGTGAAACATCTAAGTGATCTGATTTCAGGGGACATAATGACTGGATGATGATGAAATGGATGATGAGCACTGAGATAGAGGTGGTAATGTCGGTCCACTCAAACTTTGTGGAAGCGCTGGCAGCTTTTTTTGCCTCATTCTACACCTACAATCTGCAATACCAAGAGGAGGCTTCACGCACCCTAAAGTTCATCCAAAGGTAAACAAAAATATGCTTCTTCCTTGGGAGAATTCCTTTCGGGTCGGGGGCTTTAAACTGAGGAATTTTGTGTCACCGCTTGGTTTGGCAGGTTAATTGAATCAATATATGTTGATAAGTTTGAAAGGCTCCTTTGTCAGAGTGTAAACACATAGCGAAGTCATTATTTGAGCTGGGGACAATGTACAGATGTAATGCAACACACTTCAGACACTATTGAAGATATCAGGGGACCTAATCATCTTTTAAAAATGTGTGTGCTCTTTGTTTTCACAGATGTTTTGCTGGAATCAATGCATCCACTGGCTTGAAGACCGCCACAGCAGAGGTCATCAGCAAGAAAAGCGGAAAGATATTGGAGAAGAGCCACACAATGAATGTACGTGTCTGTACTCTGCTCAGGAAGATAATGGACTTAGAAAAGCTATAGGCTAGTTCCTATTGGCCATACATTTAATTTATTTTTGTCAATTGTGACCTGCTCAAGTAAGTTTGGTTTGTCACTGGGGTTGGCTCTTCTTTTGTGTTTAACACAAAACACAAAAGTGTTTTCAAGTGTTTGAAAATTATCCAGTATGCCCTGAAATTGACACATTGTTGAGGAAGTAATGCTATTTTGGATGTTTGGAAATGTCTGGCATTTACTCAACTTGAGTAGGCAACCTTTATTAAAGCTTGAGCATGTAGTTTTGGGAAGGGCATAATTAGAAATCTGGGAATAGGACAAAATATCCATTGATCTTTTCTGACCTTAATCTCACAATTATAAAGTCTAATTACCCTTCCCAAAATGACATACTCTGTGTTTAACCTGGGAGTGAAGGTAATGACAAACCTAAGATAAGGCCAGGCAGAGAGCAGGCCTACTACCCCTCTTAGCAGGAAACAAGATAAAAAAAATATTTAGCTCAAAGCGAGGAAATGTGATTTTTGAGTTACCTGTGTGTGAAAAGTCATTTTTATTTCAAAAGCTAAGATATGTACAGTATACCAGTGCTTTTCTTATCTGTAATTGTCACTTTCTATGCTGGAACAGTTATAAACATGCACCTTATTCAGGACGTTGATATATTTTGAAAATTGATACACTTGAAACCTTTTTGTTGAAAAAAAAATGGCTTTGCATCTGAATGCAGAATAGCCTTGTGACAAACTATCAGTATTTGTTTATGTCACATACAAGCTACAATATCATACCAATACTGTTAAGATTAACAATTGTATTTTGTCCTAATGAATCATTTAAAAATGTACACTTTTTGATAGGTGCTTGGGGAAAGGTGTAGGTTTGTCATTGAGGCATTTATGATGCAGCCCATTTGGCTCTAGTTTATTGGCATTTCCCACCTAGTAATGGTGAAGTTGAACTATGGGAGCTTATTGAAAGTGATTGAAACTTTTTTGATTTGTTTACATTAAACCATGCTTACGAACATATTATTTGTATTGTGTTTACTTGTTTTGGTAATGCAAATGTTTACAGTACTATTGGCATATTTTATCTGTAAATGTCATGTTACTGTAAAATCGCATACAACAGAACTGGTTTTACAGCAAAAATACTGGAAAATAAATTTTTATTTTATTTTATTTTATTTCACCTTTATTTAACCAGGTAGGCAAGTTGAGAACAAGTTCTCATTTACAATTGCGACCTGGCCAAGATAAAGCAAAGCAGTTCGACAACATACAAAAACACAGAGTTACACATGGAGTAAAACAACATACAATCAATGATGCAGTAGAAAAAAAAAAATAAGACTATATACAATGTGAGCAAATGATGTGAGATAAGGGAGGTAAAGGCAAAAAAATGCCATGGTGGTAATAATGGTAATTTAACGGCAATTCGAGTTGCCAAGTAAATCCTGTGAATGTCATAGATACAAGTACTGTAAAATAGAAAGCACAATAATATATTGCAATTATAAAGGTGTACAGGTACTGTAAAAATACAGAAAATTGCTGTTAATTATAAACGGTAAGTTTTTGTAGTTCATCTACAGCAACATGTTGTTAATCACTGTTTTACAGGAAACATTTTTTGCTCTTAATTTAATGTAATTTCTACAGTCAATTTTTTACAGTGTACTCATTACTCCACGTGCTTAATCTAAGTCACTATTGTTTTGAGCTGACTTACAGAACGGGGCTTTACAGAACAGGGCACCCGGCTAATGCCCGGCGGCAGACCGGTTCCAAAATTTATGCAATCACTTTTCACCTGGTGCAAAACTAGGCCTATCCTGGCGCCCAGGCCAGCTTAATCGAATCCAAACAATGACAATTTCACCCTAGATAGTTGTTATTGAGATAAGAATGGGCATGTCGAGCGGTAAGCCTAATGAAGCCGACTGTAGACGAAAGTCGGTGAGTGAAGTTGGGGTAGGTGCATCTGCGACAGCCGAAAGTCAGACACTGTAGTGGTTTTCCAAAAGCAAGGCCCAGATCAACATGGCAGTGTCAACATAGCTGCTGGTTTTTATAAAATAAATTCTGTAAAAACATTGAAATAAACATTTCTATACCCGCATATCACACACTCAAGAACTGAAAACGAACGTTTCAACAATATTGGTTAGAGAGAGGTCTCAAATGTAGCTTTCATTTGTATACTCTGAAGCTTTAGAATTACGGCAAAGTTGTCTCCTGTTTCAGTCACGTCTTTAGCCACATTTGTTTGTGTGGGCCAAACAAAAACACCCTAATGATAGGTTGACAAATAGTGCCTCCCCACAATGCAGGCCATGGCTGCATGATGAAGTTGTTGAAGTACAACTGCAGAAACTTGCAGTCAAAACTTCATGAACTTTGATTACATGTTTTTTGCCAAGTGCATGCAGTCGAAATGTAGGTGCAAGTTAGATTTTTTTCTCCCATAATGCAACACACTTTGAACAGCACCGACTTGACAAAAGTGATCCGCTCGAACATGCCCAGACTTCAGTTTTAGAATAGCCATAGGATAATGCATGTCCCCCTGCAAGTCAAGTAGGTACTTGATTTTGAAAATAATTTTGAAATATGATTTTCTTTTAACAACTTGTCAGTCATTATTTATGTAAATAGCCGTTAAAGGTATGTTCAGTGCACTTTGGCATGTCCTCTTCAAAGTTGCGTGTGAGCTCAACTACCAGAAGCGTCTGCATGCGTCCTGACTTCTGTGGGAATGACATGCCACATGTCTGCCTTATCATCTCCTCTCGTTGCCTTCTGTGTCCTCATCTGAGAGGACTTAGGGGAGTTGAAAAGGACTGACCGCATTCAGCAGTGCAGCTGTTTGTATTTTCGGTCAGAGCCTAACCAGGGGATCAGAGGTAGATTTCAGTCCCTCTGCTGAATGTTCTATTCTCAGAGGCACAGAGAGACAAATACATGAATTGTTTTTGGTCATCACCAAGGACAGGATAGTTGTTGGATAAGAAAAGTTATTTATTTGGAGAATTATACTGGTCATATTTACGCTTATATTTTTACAGTGATGTGTTCCTCAAGGTACTGTATGTTTGTGGCCCAATTTATGGATACAAAGTTGAAATTTAACATCGCGAATACACCATATTTTTGATTAGATGTTTGTTTTTTTGTTTTTTTTTATCTCTCTCTCTGTTGTCTCAATTCCCTTATAGACCTTTTGGGCATTCATTCTTTCTGTGAACATAGAACAATTTAGTAAGTGTCAGATGAAAACAAAGAGGCAGGAAAAAGTCACAGGCTTAGTAATAGAACAGCTTGGGATAACGACAGTGAGACATCCATTAATACCAAAGGAGACATAAGGCTGGAGCCCAGGGTAAATATTTTGGATGCAGGAGCCATTAAGAAACAAGTGGCATTCTACATATTCTAGATTGCTGACACAATGACAAGAATACTGCATCCAGAAATTCACGAGCTCTGCTTTCAAAACATACCCACATGCAATTTAATGATCATGTGTAATGCAGATTTTGACCACATAGTGGCAGTGATGCCACATCAATATAGGCCTATTTAAGTGGCCTAGTTATTCTAGCATGGTGATTGAAAAATTGTAAGGACATCAAGCCGCTCAACTCTGTTAAGTAGTGAAGGAGAAAGGGTGCATGGGTCATATTCCGAAAATAGTGGCTTTTTGAACAGCCAATTAAAAATATATATATTTTTAAACCAAAACATAGATCATCATTTTTTTTTAACTTGTGGAAATGGAAATCATCATAAATTACAACTTAATGTATTTTGATATTTTACTACATAAAATGTTTGCTAAATGCTTGTGTTGCCTTTCTGTCAATGGGGTTACCTATATTTTAATGATCATTCAGGCTTTACAGAATGTAATTTGACTACACTTACGGTGTCTTTGGAAAGTATTCAGACCCCTTGACTTTTTCCACATTTAAAAATAAAAAACAGAAATACCTTATTTACATAAGTATTGAGACCCTTTGCTATGAGACTCAAAATTGAGCTCCTGTGCTTCCTTTTCCATTGATCATCCTTGAGATGTTTCTACAACATGATTGGAGTCCACCTGTGGTAAATTCAATTGATTGGACATGATTTGGGAAGGCACACACCTGTCTATATAAAGGTCCCACGTAAGGTCCCACATGACAGAGCAAAAACCAAACCATGAGATCGAAGGAATTGTTCGTAGAGCCCCAAGACAGGATTGTGTCGAGGCACAGATCTGGGGAATGGTACCAAAAAATGCCTGCAGCATTGAAGGTCCTCAAGAACACAGTGGCCTCCATCATTCTTAAATGGAAGAAGTCTGGAACTACCAAGACTCTTCCTAGAGTTGGCCAAACTGAACAATCGGGGGAGAAGGGCCTTGGTCAGGGAGGTGACCAAAAACCTGATGGTCACTCTGACAGAGCTCTAGAGTTCCTCTGTGGAGATAGGAGAACCTTCCAGAAGGACAACCATCTCTGCAGCACTCCACCAATCAGGACTTTATGGTAGAGTGACCAGACAGAAGTCACTCCTCAGTAAAAGACACATGACAGCCCGCTTGGAGTTTGACAAAAGGCACCTAAAGAGACTAAGACTATGAGAAACAGGATTCTCTGGTCTGATGAAACTAAGATTGAACTCACGTCTGGAGGAAATCTCGCACCATCCCTACGGTGAAGCATGGTGGTGGCAGCATCATGCTTTGGGGATGTTTGTCAGCGGCAGGAACTGGGAGACAAGTCAGGATCAAGGCAAAGATGAACGGAGCAAAGTACAGAGAGATCCTTGATGAAAACCTGCTCCAGAGCACTCAGGACTTCAGACTGGGGAGAAGGTTCACCTTCCAAAGGGACAACGACCCTAAGCACACAGCCAGGACAACACAGGAGGGGCTTTGGGACAAGTCTCTGAATGTCCTTGAGTGGCTCAGCCAGAGCCGGGACTTAAACCCGATCGAACATCTTTGGAGAGACCTGAAAAAAGCTGTGCAGCAACGCTCTCCATTCAACCTGACAGAGCTTGAGAGGATCTGCAGAGAAAAATGGGAGAAACTCCCCAAATACAGGTGTGCCAAGCTTGTAGCGTCATACACAAGAAGACTCGAGGCTGTAATCACAGCCAAAGGTGCTTCAACAAGTACTGAGTAAAGGGTCTGAATACTTATGTAAATGTGATTTTTTTAAATTGTATTTTATAAATTAGCAAACATTTGTAAAAACCTGTCATTATCGGGTATTGTGTGTAGACTGATGAGAAAAAAACACAATTTAAGGAATTTTTTAATAAGGCTGTAACCTAATAAAATGTGGAAAAAGTCAAGGGGTCTGAATACTTTTCGAAGGCACCGTATATACAAAAGTATGTAGAAATCCCTTCAAATTAGTGGATTGAGCTATTTCAGCCACACCCGTTGCTGACAGGGGTATGAAATAGAGCACACAGCCATGCAGTCTCCATAGACAAACATTGGCAGTAGAATGGCCTTACTGCCGTCATAGGATGCCACCTTTCCAACAAGTCAGTTCGTAAAATGTCTGCCCTGTTAGAGCTTCCCCGGTCAACTGTAAATGCTGTTATTGTGAAATGGAAACTTCTAGGATTAACAATGGCTCAGTTGTGAAGTGGTAGGCCACACAAGTTCACAGAATGGGATAGTTGAGTGTTGAAGCACGTAGTGCGTAAAAATGGTCTAAAAATTGTCTGTTCCAAACTGCCTCTGGAAGTAACGTCAGCACAGTCAGCACAATAACTGTTCATCAGGAGCTTTATGCAATGGGTTTCTATGGCTGAATAGCCGCACACAAGCCTAAGATCACCATGCGCAATGCCAAGCCTCGGCTGGAGTGATGTAAAACTCGCTGCCATTGGACTCTGGAGCAGTGGAAACGTGCTCTTTGAAGTAATGAATCATGCTTCGCCATCTGGCAGTCCGACGGACGAATCTAGGTTTGGCAGATGCCAGGAGAACGCTACCTGGCCAAATGTATAGTGCCAAATGAAAAGTTTGGTGGAGGAGGAATAATGGTCAGAAAAAAACTATGACTTAGAATTAAATTATAATGAAACGAAAAATGTCTTACTGGCTATAAAGTCATTCAACAATGCCTATTCTATGTGCGCTATTTCTATGCATCCCGTGATTAAATTTCGTTTTGGACACCAGCTTCAAACAACTGAAATTATAATATTTTCGGTTATGGAAAATATATTTCACCGCGTTTTAGATGGTACAATGATTCTCTATTTCTTGTTTTGACATATAAACAGAAATGAGGCGAAGTATTCTAATTTGAGCAATATCGGTGGATTGTTTGTGTTCATTGTTTATTTTATTTATTAAAACACTCACTCCCTGAACTTGCTTCCAGACCCTCAGCGCACTCGTTACATGACGTGAGATATGACTAGAGCGATGCACCGACTACACTACAGCTTAGCCCCACAAGGTAGTCATCTGCTACTACCATTCTTCACAATCTTTATGGAAATTGTTGTTACTTTAATAAACTATTTACTGATAAATCATACAGTACCAGTCAAAAGTTTGGACACGTACTCATTCAATGGTTTTTCTTTATTTTTACTATTTTCTACAATGTAGAATAATAGTGAAGACATCAAAACTATGAATAATACATATGGAATCATGTAGTAACCAAAAAAAGTGTTAAACAAATATATATATTTTTTATATATTTTAGATTTTACATTCTTCAAAGTATCCACCCTTTGCCTTGATGACAGCTTTGAACACTCTTCGCATTCTCTCAACCAGCTTTATGAGGAATGCTTTTCCAACAGTCTTGAAGGAGTTCCTAGATATGCTTAGTACTTGTTGGTAGCTTTTCCTTCACTCTGCGGTCCAACTCATCCAAAACCATCCCAATTGGGTTGAGCTGGTCATGGGTGCACCTCAGCCACGCTCAAGGTCCGAAACGATATCATAACCGCCATCGATAAAAAACAATACCGTGCAGCCGTCTTCATCGACCTGGCCAAGGCTTTCGACTCTGTCAATCATCGCATTCTCATCGGCAGACTCATCAGCCTTGGTTTCTCAAATGACTGCCTCGCCTGGTTCACCAACTGCTTCTCAGATAGAGTTCAGTGTGTCAAATCGGAGGGCCTGTTGTCCGGACCTCTGGCAGTCTCTATGGGGGTGCCACAGGGTTCAATTCTCAGGCTGACTCTTTTCTCTGTATACATCAATGATGTCGGTCTTGCTGCTGGTGATTCTCTGATCCACCTCTACGCAGACGACACCATTCTGTATACTTCTGTCCATTCTTTGGACACAGTGTTAACAAACCTCCAGACGAGCTTCAATGCCATACAACACTCCTTCCATGGCCTCCAACTGCTCTTAAATGCAAGTAAAACTAAATGCATGCTATTCAACCGATCGCTGCCCGCACCTGCCAGCCCGTCTAGGATCACTACTCTGGACGGTTCTGACTTAGAATATGTGGACAACTACAAATATCTAGGTGTCTGGTTAGATTGTAAACTCTCCTTCCAGACTCACATTAAGCATCTCCAATCCAAAATTGCATCTAGAATAGGCTTCCTATCTCCCAACAAAGCATCCTTCACTCATGCTGCCAAACATACCCTCGTAAAACTGACTATCCTACCGATCCTTGACTTCGGCGATGTCAAATACAAAATAGCCTCCAACACTCTACTCAGCAAATTAGATGTAGTCTATCACAGTGCCATCCATTTTGTCACCAAAGCCCCATATACTACCCACCTTTCAAAGTTCTTGAGATTTTCCGTTGACTGATGTCTTAAAGTAATGATGGACTGTCATTTCTCTTTACTTATTTGAGCTGTTCTTGCCATAATATGGACTTGATCTTTTACCAAATAGAGCTATCTTCTGTATACCACTCCTACCTTACTTTGTCACAACAAAACTGATTAGCTCAAACGCATTAAGAAGGAAGAAATTCCACAAATAAACTTTTAACAAGGCACACCTGTTAATTTAAACGCATTCCAGGTGATTACCTCATGAAGCTGGTTGAGAGAATGCCAAGAGTGTGCAAAGCTGTCATCAAAGCAAAGGGCGGCTACTTTGAAGAATCCAAAATCTAAAATATATTTTGATTTGACAAGAATACATGATGCAGCCACCACCATGCTTGAATATATGAAGAGTGGTACTCAGTGATGTGTTGTGTTGCATTTGCCCCAAACATAACACTTTGTATTCAGGACATAAAGTTAATTTCATTGCCACATTTTTTGCAGTTTTACTTTAGTACCTTATTGCAAACAGAAGCATGTTTTGAAATGTTGTTATTCTGTACAGGCTTCCTTCTTTTCACTCTGTCATTTAAGTTGGTATTGTGGAGTGACTACAATGTTGTTGATCCTTCACAGCCATTAATCTCTAACTGTTTCAAAGTCACTATTGGCCTCATGGTGAAATCTCTGAACTGTTTCCTTCCTCTCCGGCAACTGAGTTAGGAAGGACGCCTGTATCTTTGTAGTGACTGGGTGTATTGATACACCATTGTAAGTGTAATTAATAACTTCACCATGCTCAACTTATGTGATTTGTTTTTTATTCCTGAACTTATTTAGGCTTGCCATAACAAATACTTATTGACTCAAGACATTTCAGCTTTTCATTTTTAATGAATTTGCTAAAATTTCTAAAAACATAATTCCACTATGACATTATACAGTATTGTGAGTAGGCCAGTGACACAAAATCTCAATTTAGTCAATTTTAAATCCAGGCTGTAACACAACAACATGTGGAAAAGGGGTGTGAATATTCTGACGGCACTGTACATGCTAGATATAGACTTTCTCTGTATATAGGCAGACAGAGAAAATAGACAGCAGTGAGGGATGTCAGTCAGGAATACTTGAGCTAGAAATGTCAGCGTTGGGGAGTAATATGAGAGAGAGAGAGACAGAGAGAGAGAGAGAGAGTGAGAGAGAGAGAGAGATAGATAGAGAGGGTGGACAGCTCCAACTCACTGATTGACAGAGACAGGCTTCTAGGCCTACACCAACAGCTGAGTCTAAGAATGGTGGATGGGCGGGTGTGGATACAGAACACAGGTTATAGATATAAATAGAAGACACATGGAGGAGACCTAGTTATTTAGAATGTTACTGACATTTACAGTAGAGAGTTAAAGAAAACAAAATTAAATCGTAGAACTGTGGGCCAACCAATTCAACTGGGACAGTATTTGGGAGCTCTAGCACTTACTTTAATCAAATATCGTTGCACAACTTCACACTGCTCATAATGAGTTGAAAGATGTTATAAACAAAGTGCGTACTCAGCATGAATGTAGTCTTTTTTGGAATGCACTCAAATACCACAATAATCACATTAACACACAATCACATTAACAGTAGGGTACTTGCTGACTCATTCAATACATTCTGTAACCCCTAAAAATGTTGTAAAGGTAATGTGACACCTGCAACGGAGGGATATACCAAAGGCGAGAACATATGTCCCACTCTGTCGGTGTCGATGAAAAGGTGAAGGGGTGGAGTGAGACGGGAGCTGAGGGGATGTGGGACAGAGGAATCTCTAACTTCAACTCTAACAGTTGGACTTTACGATTTACTGTATGAGCACAAGGACAAGGAACACGCCATTGTGGATGAGCACATTTTTTAATGTTGCATGAGTAAGAGGTGGGCAGTTACCTCAGCAACAACAGGAAGAACAGTGGCAACACGTGGAAGTAAATCCAAAGTGGAAACCTAGTCAAGGTCAGACAAGGCAGGATTAAAATATTCTTCAACTGTGGAAAACTGTAAGATATTGAATAACAAATTAAGTGCAACATTTGTGGAAATGGGATGTACCAACTGTGTTGGATACGGGAGGTGAACAACTGGATTTGTGCACATTGAAATAAGGGAGCTTCTGAAAGTCAGAACACCTGCCACTTTATTTAAGACATTTACACATGAAGAGTTGAATGTCATAAACTTGCAGAAGACTGCATCTCGATTGAATTACCAAACCTTTGGATTGATTCAAAGAAAAGTGATTTACATCAACAGAAAGTAATGGTTTTGGATTATAACATGCAAGATTGGTCAGTCACACGGGCATAGTAAGCAATACAGAAACAACAACCTACAGGATCATTGGATACACACATGAACTATACGGTGTAGTTTTAAAGCCAGAGGAAGAGATAAAAGCTTCATTATTGTTTCAGTTGAGACTAGATTTAGTCAGTTGAGATGTTTCTCAATACCATTCTGGTGGTCTTGACTGACCTGGCAGCCAGACTCATGGGAAGTGCCAATTTCCGCCGCCATTTTCACCTGTTGTTGTCATGCCTGATCATGTTTGGACCTGCCCTGAGCATGTGGGTCTCCCAACACAGCATCTTTGCCAAAAGGACAAATTTTCTTTACAGGTGAGAACTAAGATGGGCCCAAATAATAATGCATGATTGCCTTATTGTTGGTTTCAAGGTCTTTTTCTAATGTACAGCGCCTTCAGAAAGTTTTCACACCGCCTGACTTTTTACATATTTTGTTGTGTTAAAGTCAGAATTTTGAGATTTTGTAACACTGGCCTACACACAATACCCCATCATTTCAAAGTAGAATTATGTTTTTAGAAATGTTTACAAATTAATTAAAAATTAAAAGCTGTAATGTCTTGAGTCAATAAGTATTCAACCACTTTGTTATGGTAAGCCTAAATAAGTTCTGGAGTAAAAATGTGCTTAACAAGTCACATAATAAGTTGTATGGACTCTGTGTGCAATAATAGTGTTTAACATGATTTTTGAATGACTACGTCATCTCTGGACCCCACACATAGAATTATTTGTAAAGGTCCCTTAGTCGAGCAGTGAATTTCAAACACAGATTCAACCACAAAGACCAAGGTGGTTTTCAAATGCCTCACGAAGAAGGGCATCTATTGGTAGATGGTGAAAAAAAAGCAGACATTGAATATCCCTTTGAGCATTGTGAAGTTATTAATTACACATTGGATGGTGTATCAATACATCCCAGTCACTACAAAGATACAGGTGCCTTCCTAACTCAGTTGCAGGGGAGGAAGGAAACTGTGCAGGGATTTCACCATGAATAGTTAGTTAGTTTAATGGCTGTGAAAGGTGAAAACTGTGGATGGATCAAAAACATTGTAATTACTCCACAATACTAACCTAAATAACAGAGTGAAAAGAAGGAAGCCTGTACATAATAGCAATATTCCAAAACATGCCTGCCAGGGAATTAAAACTATGTTCCAACCATCTTGTCATTTCTTTACCATTCAGAGCATTCCTGCGCTCAGGCTGGGGATGGACCTGCATCTTCGTTGGCTCCTTTGTCTTCCTCCTTTCCTTCTCAGTGCGCAGATCCCTCGTTCTCTCACTGCGACACCTGTCCAGGCTGGTGGTGGCAGGCGTGCTGTGGGTGGGGTTCCGAAAGCTTCTGGATGTCCTTGAGAACGCCACAGGGAGCTGCTATGAGCCCCTCAGCGCTGTAGATGGCCAGCCCACGGTGGACGGCCAGCCCTTCCTACTACTTCGGGAGGGGGCGAGCAAGCAGTTGTGTGTAGGAAACGGCATGCTGTGGCGTGGCTATGAGGTCTCTGAGGACATCTTCTTGCTGTGTCTGTGCTGCCTGCTGGTGGCAGAGGAGACGGCCGTGTTCGGGCCCTACCTGACTCTGGGTGGGCCTTCGGGGGCCCCACTGCGCCTGCTCTTCCTGTTCTGTGTCACCCTGCTAGGCCTCTGGATGTTCTTGCTTCTCTGCCTGCTGGCTTACTTCCCCGCATTTCCCACACAGATCTTAGGAGGGGCTCTGGGGTGTCTTAGTTGGAGGGGCCTGTATCAGGGCTGGTACCGCCTGGGCCCCAGCTGGTACTGTCCTGGACGACCAGGGGTGGGACTCTTCACCAAGAAGGAAGGGGGGAAGCCTGAGTGAAAGAATGAGAGGAATGGTTTTAGGCAGAAACACATCTCATTAAACTTAGACACGGAGCTAATGAATGTGCTGTCTTTTTCAGGAAAGAATGAGGGGCTAATTAAACCCTCTACAGAATTCTAAGTCATTTTTAACTGCTGTCAACTATCATCCAGTTATTGTACTTGATAAGAAATATTTGTTTGTGAACTTGTCTACAAGCAGTTTTATGATAAATAAACTTCTTCATACAATTGGATGGCTGCCTTTCAGACCTCAAGTGCCATCATTTTGCAAATGTACATGCATATCAATATGGTATTAATTAGGGCTCAAACACATTGTTACAGTGCATCTGACATAATGCTGTATCGTTTTGATTATGCATCTTTGACAGTGCAGGACATGTACAGTTGAAGTTGGAAGTTTATATACATTTAGGTTGGAGTCATTAAAACTCGTTTTTTAACCACTCCACAAATTTTTGTTAACAAACTATAGTTTTGGCAAGTCGGTTAGGACATCTACTTTGTGCATGACACAATTAATTTTTCCAATAATTGTTTACAGATTATTTCACTGTATCACAATTCCAGTGGGTCAGAAGTTTACATACACCAAGTTGACTGTGCCTTAAAACAGCTTGGAAAATTCCAGAAAATGATGTCATGGCTTTAAAAGCTTCTGATATGCCAATTGACATAATTTGAGTCAATTGGAGGTGTACCTGTGGATGTATTTCAAGGCCTACCTTCCAACTCAGTGCCTCTTCGCCTTACATCATGGGAAAATCTAAAGAAAATTGTTCATTCTTGGGAGCAATGTCCAAACGCCTGAAGGTACCACATTCACCTGAACAAACAATAGTACGCAAGTATAAACACCATGGGACCAGGCAGCCGTCATACCGTTCAGGAAGGAGACACGTTCTGTCTCCTAGAGATGAACGTACTTTGGTGCGAAAGTGTAAATCAATACCAGAACAACAGCAAAGGACCTTGTGAAGATGCTGGAGGAAACAGGTACAAAAGTATCTATATCCACAGTCAAACGAGTCCTATATCAACATAACCTGAAATGCCGCTCAGCAAGGAAGATGCCACTGCTCCAAAACCGGCATAAATAAGCCAGACTACGGTTTGCAACAGCACAAGGGGACAAAAATTGTACTTTTTGGAGAAATGTCCTCTGGTCTGATGAAACAAAAATAGAACTGTTTGGCCATAATGACCATCATTATGCTTGGAGGAAAAAGGGGGAGGCATGCAAGCTGAAGAACACCATCCCAACCGTGAAGCACGGGGGTGGTAGCATCATGTTGTGGGGGTGCTTGGCTGCAGGGGGGACTGACTGGTGCACTTCACAAAATAGATGGCATCATGAGGGAGGAAATTTACATGGATATATTGAAGCAACATCTCAAGACATCAATCAGGAAGTTAAAGCTTGGTCGCAAATGGGTCTTCCAAATGGACAATGACCCCAAGCATACCTCCAAAGTTGTGGCAAAATGGCTTAAGGACAACAAAGTCAAGCTATTGGAGTGGCCATCACAAAGCCCTGATCTCAATCCTGTAGAAAATGTGTGGGCAGAACTGGAAAAGTGTGTGCGAGCAAGGAGGCATACAAACCTGACTCCTTTACACCAGCTCTGTCAGGAGGAATGGGCCAAAATTCACCCAACTTATTTTGGGAAGCTTGTGGAAGACTACCTGAAACTTTTGACCCAAGTTAAACAATTTAAAGGCAATGCCACCAAATACTAATTGAGTGTATGTAAACTTCTGACCCACTGGGAATGTGATGAAAGAAATAAAAGCTGAAATAAATCATTCTCTCTACAATTATTCTGACATTTCACATTCTTAGAATTAAAGTGGTGATCCTAGCTGACCTAAGATAGGGAATTTTTACAAGGATTAAATTTTAGGAATTGTGTAAAACTGAATTGTAATGTATTTGGCTAAGGTGTATGTAAACTTCCAACTTCAACTGTGGGTTAGAAGGAAAATAAACAAATTGTGATTTTATTCAAATCAGACCAAATGTGTTGAATGAAAATGTTAAACTTTGCGTAAACACCACTTTTCCGTGTCAAATTATAATTGGATGATACATAGTCTACTACTGTACTTAAACATAACTTCAACATCTTGTTTTTCTCCCCTCCAAGTCAGCTTTAATAATACAATTATTCCAAAAGATACAGGCACAAAAAAAAGCTGACATGAATTACAAGTCTAAGACAAATAGACAAGTTGTATAACATGAAAATGACAGGTAAATGCGTTTTTTTTTTAAGAAACCCACAGATTAAGCTCAAGTAAAGGTGTGATGCAAGCTTTTGAAATACAAGCTTAAATGTAAGTTTCTCATTTTTGAAAAATAGAGTTACACCAACATTTCTTTACATTTTCTTTCTGAAGACAAGATGGTACCGAAAACAGTGTGAAATACAAACAAAGTGTCTGGGAGATGACGAACATTGATTACTTGATATAATAAAATGAAAATGGAAGAAATCAAGTTTCAGCTAAAAAGAAAATCTAATAATAATAATCTAGAGATAGAAAAAAAATAAGCAAAAAACAAAAGACAGAAGGACATGGACAATATATACAAATGGCCAATAATGTAGCTCAGAAACATAATGTGTCTACTGATGATTTTTTTTTAAAACAACGCTGACATTCTGTGTGACTGCTCTTTTGGAGAAAATACACTTCATACTAAATTCACAGGACAAGTTGAAAGATCAGGAAGTGGAAAAAGGAGGGATTTTTGAAGTGATGGTATCCAGTGGCTGCCAGTGACAGTTCATTAGTGAATCATAGAGCTCCTCACTCCTCTCCATGTATTCTTTGTTCAGTGCATCCACATCCAGGTGAGGATTGGGTTCTGGCAGGGAAGAGAGGGGAATGAAGAAGAGTAAATAAGTCAGGAAACCAAGGGATTTGAATGCAACTGAGTCAGGCAATGGTAACAATACATTTAAAAGGAAGAACAAGAAGGACCTTATATCTGCAACACATTGCATTTTCCTTTAGTGCATGTGAAAGTATAGTGAAGAGTTACCTTCTGCTGCCTCTTCTTCAGGCTCATCTGTGGACTCCTGTGTTTGCTAATGTGAAAAACAAGACAACATAAATTAATCATTGTGAACACCTGTTAGCATGAAAACCATTTTTAGACAGATTTCATTAGATTAAGGGACAGGTTATGGGAAATTATGAGGAAAGATCGCAGGAGCTTGTAAGGAAGCCTTACCTCTGAGGAAGTCTGCATGTCTGTGGGCATGGGGGGCATGCCGATGGGAGGTGGGGGTCCCATCATCCCATGGGGGCCTGGAGGGGGGTACCCCCCGTAGGGACCGTACCCACCATAGTTGTAGCTGTTGTACTGGTCATAGCCCCACTGAGGGTAGTAATTCTGGTTGGGTTGTTGATAGTATGGCTGTTGGTAATTGTTGTGGTAGGAGTTGTGGTTCTGGCTGTTATAGCTGTTCATTTTATGGCTAAAAAGCAAGGAAACAGGAAAAATGTATGTTAGGTGCAGTGGATGTCAAGTTAGGAGGACAATCACACATAGTATAATCAAATTTTCAACCAGCACGACACTAATCGACCCTAATACAGTGTAATTCATACACTTATTTCAGAAGATTAGAACTATACCTCTTGTTCACAGCTATGCTGATCCTGATTGGTTTCGTCCCCAGGCCTGAAGCATTCTGACACTCATCGATGGCTTTCTTCTGTTCGTTCTCATCTTCAAACTTGATGAAGCCATAACCTCTGCGGGAGCAAGCAAAACGCTAAAACCCTGAGCACACATTCTGTCCGAACTCGCCGTATCATGCTAATCAAATACGGAATTAATTCGAAAAACAAAAATGGTATGGTAGAACTGAAACTTGTTGTTTTACTTTTAATATGAAGTAGCATCACTTCAATTGTGAGTTGCTCTTGCTTACCCTACATGGGGAAAACAATAGTTTTAGCATAAATGTCAGAAACAAACTTTTCCAGTATTTTGGGGGAAATATACCAGTGGTAAACAGTGGTGAAGATACCCAACACACTAGTATATATACACACACAATCCAATGTAACAAGAATCTATTGTTAAAACGTCATGAGACTTTACAAGGAATTTAAATGTAATGAAATGTCAGATTAATTCAAATTGTGTTCAAAAGCAGGTGGTGAATAACTAGCCTCACCAAATAACATGAATGTATAAGTCTGTTCAGCACACATACCTGGAGTTACCATACTGATCAGAGACCACTTTGCCTCCTTTGCAGGAAGGGTACTTCTTCAAGAAGAACTGATGAAGCTGGTAGTCGTCCACCTCTGAAGACAGATCTCCCACAAAAACGGAAAATTCCGGGCTGAGGTTGCATAAAAGACGGACACAGAGAGAGAGAGATTACGAAGGTGAACCAACACCATACCATCTAGCGGTTTCTTTCGCACAATCTTTTTTCTGGCGATAGAAAATATCACACAGAACAGTGTACATGATAAACAAGTTACTGCGGGTTCCAACAACAGAATCATGCATCAAATGAGGAAGAAAGTAAAATAGCTTACCCAGCCTCTGGCCGTTTCCCGTAAGTTGCATAGTTTAACTTAAACTTTCTGGGCTATACAGGAAGAAAGAACAAGCAGTCAAGCACCTTCAAAGACAAACGCGTGTAGTAAGGACATATATTGCTGAAAAATAAAGAGTATATTATTAGAGAATAACATTTTATTTGGTTTACATACCTCCACCACCCAGAACAGGCTTTATTCCATTCGTCAGTTAGTTCCTAACAGAGTTTATTCACCAGCTTTAAACAAAGTCAACTTACAAACAGCCTCAACCACCTTCATCAGGAAGAAAACGGAGCTCAGTAACTTTGCAGTAATGTAAATCTGAGATACTGTATTCCGTTCCATCAACCTCAAATTAAGGTGGGGGCCAATGCTAGCGAAGCTCCGCTATCAACAACACATTTGAAACTAAAACTAGAGGGTGGTTGTCCGCTAACACATCATCAGTAAGTTGTTCAAATGAACTATGAATTTTAGAAATGTCAAGCTTATGATGAGTGCTCACCGGATTTGATCCAGGAACTAGCTTGCCATTCAGTTGGTGAACGCATCGGTCAACGCTGGTTTCGTCTGCCATTTCCACAAAGCAATAGCCCGCTGAACCACTGTAGAACAAGAGATTGTATTAGTGCCAACAGTGTGATACAACAACATTTTACAAACGGGACAGAAACCCCCAATGTGGGGTAATAAATATTGCATTTTGGAATTACAGTATCAATTCACAGCTCTGTGGTAAGTAAACCAAGTACTTCCCTAAAATGACAAAAGGAGGTTCTAGAACAACTGACATTTAAGGTTAGGGTAGCCTGACATTGTAGCTGATAGGGTTCAATGACTCACTATGTATTTTCATTACTGACTGACTCTAATTTGGGAAAGTAGTTGCTTGATATATATCCTACATAAAATAGTGTGGACTATTTTCAAACAAGGAAACACATGGCATTAATACTTGACTACATTACACAGAGGTGTGATGAACATACCCTGTTACTCTGTGGGTAATGATCTTAACACCATACGCCGTCTCGCCCATAGTGCTGAAGGCTTGTTTGATGAAATTCTCATCCATGTATGGGTCCAGCTATGAAAAAGATTGTGTAGAGTTATCTGTCTGTAAGATATAAACTTGCAAATATCCCATTCATATCCATGAAATATAAAGCTGGCTACAGTACAAGTCAGGAAATAGAGAATAGTGAGAGAAGGCCTAGTTAGGTCAGGCATAATGTTAGCAGTGTGGTTAAAGTTAGGTTTAAAATGTTGCTATAATTATGACTTTGTGGCTGTGGTAACTAGTGACGACCAAACATGTGTTGAACATAATTCAATTCGTCAGACACCTTCACCATGGAGTGGAGTTTAGTCAGCTATGATAACTAGTGATAACCCAAATGTTTACCCAAATGTCTGCCTGGGCTCAGGAGTAGTTGTAAACACGTTAGATTATTACCAAAGACAGGTTTAGAAACTCTGATATTATTAGGCGCTCTACTACTAGGCCCAAACAGGGCAGCGAGCTAGCTAAACTGTCGGGATTCGGGAACATTACTTTTGAGAAGTTAACACATTTTAATTCGGTAGTTAATACATCACTGGCTGTATCTCTTAACCTGTATTTAAATGAACGTCCACATAAGCATACAGATTATACACTTCACAACAATTGGGGAATTTAGCTAGCTGACGTTAGCAAGCTAGATAACGTTACTGCTGTAGCTACCTAACGTTACTAGCTAGCTAGTCTCCTGTAGCTAAAGTAGCTGGCTAAAACGTTTGCCTTCAGTCAGTTAGTAACAAGAGGATTAAAACAGAGCGAACGTACATCACCCATCCAAAGGCTTGTCATCCTGTTGAACATGTTGATGGTTTATTTTCGGGGGTATACTACAAACACGAATATGTAGCTACTAGTTAAGTTTTATAAATTGATAGCGCTTCCTCCCGAAACTGGTGCTACTGAAATCAAAGATGGTGAAAGACCACGCCTCCGGAAATTCGGTAAGTTAAATAAATGGACTTGCGAGAATGGACACATCTTGAATTAATTTCCGCATTTGATTATGTAGGCGACTTCAAAATGATTGACTATAGATCAGTGTTAACAAAAACATAAAACTCAGTGCCAGTGGTTTGGACATTATTTTCGCTAGGGGGCGATGTGGATTCTATCCGTCCTTCGAAAAAGTGTGACGATATTTTCTTTCGGCTTTGATTATTCAGGAGGGCAACGGCGACATTTTTCACCAATCATAGTAACGGATGCTATTCCGCTTCCATGGTAACCTCCCAAATCTTTTGAACAAACCAATCACGACAGCGCATTTAGTAATTTAAAGAAAGTTCGTCATCGGACGTTGAAATTTTAAACCTGAGCTGCGGCAGAAAGGAACACGTTTCAGTGAAGTTTGTGAGTTGATTTTTCCCTTCCAGTAGTTGTAAAAGTACATTTTTACGTGTGGAATTAATTTGGAGTAAGTAGCTCACGTTTGTTAACACCTACTTTTAGGTTGTGTTGCATGAAATGTAAATAATAAATGACGGAGAAAGCCAGCAAGTTCAATTATAGCGTCAGGGAATTAGTTTTCTAAGGTTAGCTAACGTGCACGTTTAGTTAACAAAATAAACGCTTTTATAGTGTAATTTATAAACTAATTGGTCCAATTCTTGCAACGTTACCCTGTAGGGAGTCCGAAAAGCAGATTCAGACATGGCTCAATTTGGATTCGACAACGACATTCACAGCATTCTGAAGCTGGATATGCCTATCACAAACGCGCCCATGGCGAGGTGGCAGAGAAAAGCCAGTTCGTCGATGTCGACCAGCTGTGCCAACACCAGCGCTCTGTCACCCGGCAAATCCGGAAACCGGTCTCTTAGTCTGTCCAAGACGCCCAGTAAAACACCAGGTGACTAGTTATTATTTTTGTTTTTCATGTTGAATCTTGCTCTACAGTACTTGCTTCTGTGTACGTGGGTAGTCTTTTTTCAACTGTCTATGGGTGTGGCACTGTTACAATCTGTTTCACCAAGGGTTTTATTACTAATCTGCCCTTCTCTCTTGTTCAGGTAAAAATGGAAAGACACAGTGCACACCTTCCAAGGCAGGTGGTGACCGTTTCATTCCCACTAGAAACAACAAACAGATGGATGTGGCAAGCTTCCTGCTCTCAAAGGAAAATGAGCCCATGGACACAAACCCCTCAGCAGCAACATCAGTGAGTCTTTTCTCTAACATTTTCCAATCACATTTGTTGGTATGTTGTATTGTAGCTAAACACAGGCAAATTTGTAATTGTAGGAGAACCAGAAAGCATGGTCTGTTACACTCAATGGATATGACATTGAGGAGGCAAAGATCTTGCATCTGGGAGGAAAACCCTTGAACGCTCCAGAAGGTAGGCCTACTGTTGGGAATGATTGTGACTTGATGTCAGTTGCTTGCTGTCAGAATCTAGTGTCCAATTCTCTTTTCTTTGCAGGTTACCAGAACAACCTAAAAGTTCTCTACAGTCAGATTCCTACCCCAGTCTCCACCAAAAAGAACCGGTACATACCGTCAGTGCCTGACAGAATCTTAGACGCTCCTGAACTCCGAAATGATTTCTGTGAGTCCTGCCAATACAGTACTACAAATGTCTAATAACCTGTCTGAGGAGCAGGTACTGATTGACTTAACCTAGGGGTGTGTGTCATAGATGCTCCTGAATTTCAAAATGGAGACTGAGTCTCCTAACACAGTAAATGTCCAGTAACCTACCTGTGAAGTAATCCTAGCTGTGGGTGTATCATGTGCCTGCCGTGATGCATAAATCACGCTGTTTTACATTTTAGTCATTTAGCAGCTGCTCTTATCTGGGGGGGAGGTGTGGGATTACTTCAGATACTCTTTGAAGAGGTAGGGTTTTGGTTGTTTTTGGAAGATGGACAGGGAAGCTGCTCTCCTAGCTTGAGGTGGAAGCTGCGCCGCTTCTGGTGAGATAGGGTCGTACTCTACGATGTAGAGCAGGAGCGAGTCACTGCTTTGATGTTGGCAGAGAATGGGTGTTGTCCAGGGTCCGGCCAAGGTTTTTTGCGCTCTGGGGACACCGTGGAGGTGTCAACTGGGATGGTGAGGTAGGCCTTTCCCTGGAGGAAGAGCAGCTCTGTCCTGTCGAGATTAAGCTTGTGGTTGGCTGACAGCCAAGCTGAGATATCTGCCAGGCTGATATGACGGAGCTGAGTGACTTGGTGTATAGAGGAGACGAGGTCCTAGATTTCAATGGGAGATTTGCACTAAGTGACTAACGGGGCACATCAAGTTGATCTTGTCCTTTTGTCTTCAGACTCATCTTAATTCACTCAGGGTGGAGATGATCATTCTTTGACAATTTACTTTGTTAAAAAGCTCCATTTACATCTGTCTGTTCACACAGATCTGAACCTACTAGACTGGAGCAGTCGGAACCTTCTAGCAGTTGCCCTTCACAACAGTGTTTATCTGTGGGACGCCACCCAGGGTGACATCGTCCTACTGATGAAGATGGAGCGGGAGGAGGACTACATCTGCTCTGTGTCATGGATCAAGGAGGGCAACTTCCTTGCCATTGGTACCAGTGACTGCAAAGTTCAGGTTAACTGTCTGCTGTGAACCTACCCAGCGCTCATCTAACTGAATTTGGCTTCCAATGCAATTTTGTGGTGTTAAAGAATGATTTTATGCTTCTTTTTTTAAGTTATTTTTTATACATATCACCTGAATTTGTCTTTGTCCCTAGTTGTGGGATGTGGAGAACCAGAAGCGTCTACGCAGCATGGCCAGCCACACTGCCAGAGTTGGCAGCCTGAGTTGGAACAATCACATTCTTTCCAGGTAAAGATTCATGTCTGGGGGGGGGGGGAACGACTGTATGAATAGTCAGTCCCACCTAATGCTTTTGCTGCGATTTTTGCTGTCCTAGACAATGTCCACGTTGTGGGCAAGTTCTTAGGTCGTAAATGATTGTGGTACGTCTTGGCTCGTTCAGTGCGACATGGGTCTGTTTTGAGTACCGCTACATGCGGTCGTAGACCCTTCGACATTCTAGCCGTGTCCAATTTTTGGGGGGCTTTATCGTGCAGTGTGGCTGGTATTACGAGCTGATCCCAGCGACTGACGACTACGGACACTGCCGGTACAGAGTATGCACACAATATGATTATTGTGAATAGTCAGATTAATGTAATAGTTCTATTTAAATGTTTAGCCTACATGCTGTGCAAGAACAATTTCCCTAATAGTCTTATTTACGTGACACATCTGAAATCAGCCTACCTGATGGTGATTGTGCACTTATTATAATCCCAATCAAAATAATGTTCTACCACAACGACCATGCTATTGAGGAAGCCTATTTGATTTAGTTTATTTGAAAACTTTCTACAATGCATACTTTCAGTTTTTCTGAATTCAATATACTTGTGCATAAACATAGTGAGCACTGCTGGTGCTGGCACATGCTCAGATCAAATACACCACTGTAGTTGATGAAGCCTCTCATGCCAATCAGACTGTGACGCCAGAACTGAAGCAAATTGTACATCTGGACAGGTTGATAAAGATTTTAATTTGTTAACATCAGTGTGATGTGACAAAATGTAAAAGATGGAATCTCATGTACAGGCTGCCAAGGCCTTAAGTCAGTCCCTCCAGGATTTTTTTTTTGTTATACTTGTGTCCAGAATGTTTTCATTTGGTGTTTTTATTAACCATCTTGTGGTTTACTTTTTCCAGTGGCTCCAGATCTGGTCACATCCACCACCATGATGTAAGGGTAGCAGACCACCACATCTTCACCCTGTCCGGACACTCTCAGGAGGTGTGTGGGCTGGAGTGGTCCCCTGATGGAAGATACCTGGCCAGCGGCGGCAACGACAACCTTGTGTACGTGTGGCCAGGTGTGCAGGAGGGCAGCGGCCAAGGCAGCAATGCTGTCCACGGCTTCAATGAGCACCAAGGTGCAGTCAAGGTAAGCAAAAATGTTTGAACTAAATGTAATTCTTGGTGGGACGTGCTAAACTACCATGTTTTATTGAAGGATGGAGTTGGGATTGACTAAAGGCCACAATTTGATGCACATTAAAGTGCACTCAATGTAAAGAGATGCCCAACCGTCATGATTGTTTCTTACTGAAATTCCTTAGGCTTTGGCCTGGTGCCCATGGCAACCTAACATTCTTGCGTCTGGAGGGGGCACCAGTGACCGTCACATCCGCATCTGGAACGTCACCAGTGGCTCTTGCATCAGTGCCCTAGACACTCAGTCTCAGGTAACTGCACCCATCTCGATCCCTAGTGGGATTGTCTGAGTTCTGAAGTCTCATTCAATTTTGTGCTGGATGATATTACACCTCCAAGGCCCTGCTGCTCAGTCATAGCAGCATGAATATTTGCATACCGGTCACTTTTTAAGTAAGTTTACTTTCCATAACTGCAATGCCGTACGATCAGACATTGACTGGTGATCAAATCTGCCTTACAGGTGTCCTCTCTGAAGTTTGCGCCAAACTACAAGGAATTGGTCTCTGGCCACGGATATGCCCACGACAACGTAGTCATCTGGAAGTATCCCTCCTTGACTAAAGTGGCAGAGCTCAATGGTGAGTGACTGGCCTGAAATTATTATGAATCTTGTAATAACTTTACAGAGCTGTTAAGTTTGTCATTGATGGATCAGTTGACAAGGACCATTTTGTTGCCTGAAGCTGTAAAAGCATCAAAGAGCTTGACGGATAATGTCCCTCACCCCAGCTTCCTTAACTGGGTAAACATAATCCTAATTTAAACTAAACTGTAGAATTAATTTGCTTAATGTCAATGCTGAAGCATTTTGGGCATGTACACATCTCAATAATGATGCATGTTTAAAGGTGTGCTATGCTGAAATCGCTCTGCCTTTTCTTGGTTCCTAAAATTCTATTTAGTTTGCTTAATTTCAGTTTGACAAAACAAGCAGGTATAGTGTAAAGAATCATCTAAACTGCTGTGAAATCTCTTCCGTAACTAAAAAGTATATATTTTTTCAGCTTTATTAAGCTGGTGTACAAAATTGAAAGTAAAATGGCACATGTTTCCAATGAGCCATTCTGGGGTCAAAGTTCAAAACTGAAATCTTAAACTTTTTCATTCCCCCCCCCCCCCCCCCCCAAAAGGTCATGAGGGCAGGGTCTTGAACATTACCATGAGTCCAGACTGCTCGACTATCGCCACTGTAGCCGGTGATGAAACTGTCCGCCTCTGGAAGAGCTTTGAGCTGGATCCAGTCAAGAAGAAGGCCAAAGAGAGGATGGTCAAGTCCACCAGCAGCAGCATCCACCAATCTATCCGATAATTAGCCTTTTGTATTGTTTGTTCAAGTTAGTTATTGATCAACTCTTAATTCTTTACTAATGTACAAAATGTTTATTCACTGTAAAATAAAGATTGCCACTTTTAAATTTTCTTTGTGTTTGAATATTTTGCAGCCATGCCACTTGATTACAAATCTGATTTTCCAGTTAAGGAAATCTTCAAATATTATAACCTGGGTAGAATGTAGTGAAATACTGTTCAGGCCCTCATTCAATGTGAAACTGAGGTTTCTTTCTTTGCTGAAACATACTAGTTTCTGCTTTGATTCATTTTTCTGTGGTTAACATTATTTTGAAGTACAGTACTCCTGGGAGTTTATTGGTGATGCGCTAGTTGAATGTGGTCTTATTCATAAATGGCTCATTAACCAAGAATGGTGTTTTCTGAAGCGCTTGACTATTGATTTGTCCAGCCAGATGGGATGGGATCTACGTCATGTACAGATATCACAATGCCTGGAAGTGTTAACAGCTCAGGAACAACAATCTTCTGAAACTAGCAGTGTGACCACAGTAAAGACTACCTGGAAAACCAATGGGTACTTCCCGGTAAGACATTTTGCAGAGTACAAGATTGTTGATCGGTAGGTTTCTGAGAAGCACTTCTGCAGGAATTAAGATTCTAAAATTGTGTCCCAGCTAACCTTTGGCCAGGTTTAGAACAGTTAGCAAGAGACAGAGGCCAGGGTGGTGTTCTACAATAGTAAACTTGTTGGATGAGTGCCTAAAATGAGGCATGTATGACTAACGTTCAGAACGCTTTGGTTTGATCTGCTCCTTTATGAAAGCCGAAAATGCAACACCCTTGACCCTTATGGTGAGGAAAAGATGACAATGGCTGGGATGTGCAGACTACCATCAGAACACTCAAAAGATGCATGGAGAACAATAGAAAGAGTGGCCTGACCTGGGGGAGCCTTACCAAGAATGCTGTTGCAGACCAGATACAGGTCTCTAGCTCCACATGGCGAGGGTGCAGGCTGTTAGCCAGCCTGCCAACTTAGTGGAGTCTGCCACTAGCACAGTCAGTGTAGTCAGCTCAGCTATCCCAATTGAGACTGTCTGCCTTGATCTAGGTTGGTCAAAACTAAACATGGCTCTGTTAGCTCTAGCAATCTCACTGGAATAAAGACTTCCATTCTTGTCATTATTGAGATTGTGACATCTCAAAATGGTGCCACTTAATGTTAGATCCCTCAGTTTCAAGACAGTTATAGTCAATTAACTAATCACTGATCATAATCTTGATGTGATTGGCCTGACTGAAACATGGCTTAAGCCTGATGAATTTACTGTGTTAAATGAGGCCTCTCCTGGTTACACTAGTGACCATATCCCACGCGTGTAACAGTATAGCTTCCGTCCCTACCTGGGCTCGAACCAGGGACCCTCTGCACACAGACAAGTCACCCTCGAAGTATTGTTACCCATCACTCCACAAAAGCCGTGGCTCTTGCAGAGCAAGGGGAACAACTACTTCAAGGTCTCAGAGCGAGTGATGTCACCGATTGAAACGCTATTAGTGCGCACCACTGCTAACTAGCTAGCCATTTCACATCGGTTACACGCGCATCCAGCAAAGGCTGAAGTGTTGCTAACATTTACGATAGAAAATTTCAATTTACAAAAAAAAGACTGCATTTTCATCTTTTGAGCTTCTAGTCATGAAATCTATGCAGCCTACTCAATCACTTTTTATAGCTACTGTTTACAGGCCTCCTGGGCCATATACAACGTTTCTCACTGAAATCCTATTGGATCTAGTAGTCATGGCAGATAATATTCCAATTTTTGGTGACTTTAATATCACATGGAAAAGTCCACAAACCCACTCCAAAAGGCTTTCAGAGCCATCATCGACTCAGTGGGTTTTGTCCAACATGTCTCCGGACCTACTCACTGCCACAGTCATACCCTGGACCTAGTTTTGTCCCGTGGAATAAATATTGTGGATCTTAATGTTTTTTCTCATAATCCTGGACTATCCGACCACCATTTTATTACGTTTGCAATCGCAACAAATAGTCTGCTCAGACCCCAACCAAGGATCATCAAAAGCCGTGCTATAAATTCTCGGACAACCCAAAGATTCCTAGATGCCCTTCCAGACTCCCTCCACCTACCCAAGGACGTCAGAGTACAAAAATCAGTTAACCACCTAACTGAGGAACTAAATTTAACCTTGCGTAATACCCTAGATGCAGTCACACCCCTAAAAACAAAAAACATTTGTCATGAGAAACTAGCTCCCTGGTATACAGAAAATACCAGAGCCCTGAAGCAAGCTTCCAGAAATATGGAACAGAAATGGCGCTACACCACTGCTCGATCATCCTATTCTTCCAAATTAATTGAGGAGAATAAGAACAATCCAACATTTATTTTTGATACTGTCGCAAAGCTAAATAAAAAGCAGCATTCCCCAAGAGAGGATGGCTTTCACTTCAGCAGTGATAAATTCATAAACTTCTTTGACGAAAAGATCATGATCATTAGAAAGCAAATTACAGACTCTTCTTTAGATCTGCGTATTTCTCTAAAGCTCAGTTGTCCTGAGTCTGCACAACACTGCCAGTACCTAGGGTCAAGGGAAACGCTCAAGTTTTTTAATACTATATCTCTTGACACATTGATGAAAATAGTCACGGCCTCTAAACCTTCAAGCTGCATACTGGACCCTATTCCAACTAAACTACTGAAGGAGCTGCTTCCTGTGCTTGGCCCTCCTATGTTGAACATAATAACAGCTCCCAATCCACCGGATGTGTACCAAACTCACTAAAAGTGGCAGTAATAACACCTCTCTTGAAAAAGCCAAACCTTGACCCAGAAAATATAAAAAACTATCGGCCTATATCGAATCTCCCATTCATCTCAACATTTTTTGAATAAGCTGTTGCACAGCAACTCACTGCTTTCCTGAAGACAATGTATACGAAACGTTTCAGTCTGGTTTTAGACCCCATCATAACACTGAGACTGCACTCGTGAAGGTGGTAAATTACCTTTTAACGGCATCAGACCAAGGCTCTGCATCTGTCCTCGTGCTCCTAGACCTTAGTGCTGATTTTGATACCATCGATCACCACATTCTTTTGGAGAGATTGGAAACCCAAATTGGTCTACATGGACAAGTTCTGGCCTGGTTTAGACCTTATCTGTCGGAAAGATATCAGTTTGTCTCTGTGGATGGTTTGTCCTCAACTGTAAATTTCGGTGTTCCTCATGGCTCCGTTTTAGGACCACTATTGTTTTCACTATATATTTTACCTCTTGGTGATATGGTTCGGAACCATAGTGTTAACTTTCATTGCTATGCGGATGATACACAGCTGTACATTTCGATGAAACATGATGAAGCTCCAAATTTGCCCTCCCTGGAAGCCTGTGTTTCAGACATAAGAAGTGGATGGTGGCAATTGTTTTACTTTTAAACTCAGACAAAACAGAGATGCTAGTTCTAGGTCCCAAAAAACAAAGAGATCTTCTGTTGGATCTGACAATTAATCTTGATGGTTGTATAGTCGTCTCAAATAAAGCTGCGAAGGCCCTTGGCGTTACAGCTTTTTTCCATCTACGTAACATTGCAAAAATCAGAAACTTCCTGTCCAAAAATGATGCAGAAAAATGTAACCATGCTTTTGTCACTTGTAGATTAGACTACTGCAATTCTCTACTTTCCGGCTACCCGAATAAAGCACTAAATAAACTTCAGTTAGTGCTAAACACGGCTGCTAGAATCTTGACTAGAAGCCAAAAATTTGATCATATTACTCCACACTGGCTTCCTGTTAAGGCTAGGGCTGATTTCAAGGTTTCACTGCTAACCTACAAAGCATTACATGGGCTTGCTCCTTCCTATCTTTTCGATTTGGTCCTGCTGTACATACCTACACATACGCTACTGTCACAAGACACAGGTCTCCTTACTGACCCTAGAATTTCTAAGCAAACAGCTGGATGCAAGGCTTTCTCCTATAGAGTTCCATTTCTATGCAATGGTCTGCCTATCCATGTGAGAGATGCAGACTCGGTCTCGACCTTTCTTAAGTCTTTATTGAAGACTCATCTCTTCAGTAGGTCCTATGATTGAGTGTAGTCTGGCCCAGGGGTGTGAAGGTGAACGGAAAGGCACTGGAGCGACGAACCACCCTTGCTGTCTCTGCCTGGCTGGTTCCGCTCTCTCCACTGGGATTCTCTGCCTCTAATCCTATTACGGGGGCTGAGTCACTGGCTTACTGGTGCTCTTCCATACCGCCCCTAGGAGGGGTGCGTCACTTGAGTGGGTTGAGTTACTGACGGGATCTTCCTGTCTGGGTTGGCGCCCCCCTCGGGTTCGTGCCGTGGGGGAGATCTTCATGGGCTATACTCAGCCTTGTCTCAGGCTAGTAAGTTGGTGGTTTGAAGATTTCGCTCTAGTGGTGTGGGGGCTGTGCTTTGTCATACTGGGTGGCGTTATATCCTGCCTGGTTGGCCCTGTCCGGGGATATCGTCGGATGGGGCCACAGTGTGTCAGCCTCCAGTCTTATCCAGTGTCCTGTGTGAATTTAAGTATGCCCCCTCTTTTCTCTCAGAGGACCTGAGCCCTAGGACCATGCCTCAGGACTACCTGGCCTGATGACTTCTTGCTGTCCCCAGTCCACCTGCTGCTGCTCCAGTTTCAACTGTTCTGCCTGTGGCTATGGAACCCTGACCTGTTCACCAGATGTGCTACCTTGTCCCGGACCTGCTGTATTCGACTCTCTCTCTCTCTACCGCACCTGCTGTCTCGAACTCTGAATGATCGGCTATGAAAAGCCAACTGACATTTACTCCTGAGGTGCTGACCTGTTGCCCCCTCTACAACCACTGTGATTATTATTATTTGACCATGCTGGTCATCTATGAACATTTCAACATCTTGGCCATGTACTGTTATAATCTCCACCCGGCACAGCCAGAAGAGGACTGGCCACCCCTCAGAGCCTGGTTCCTCTCTAGGTTTCTTCCTAGGTTCCTGGCTTTCTAGGGAGTTTTTACTAGCCACCGTGCTTCTACATCGGCATTGCTTGCTGTTTGGGGTTTTAGGCTGAGTTTCTGTATAGCACTTTGTGACATCGGCTGATGTATTTGATTGTGGCTAGTGCCTTATGTGCCTCAAGGTAAGTATGTTTAATGACTCAGCCTTACTTAAAATGTGTTTTATTTCAAAAAAGTTAAATATAAACAGCACCAAAAAACAAAACCATGATGGACATCAATACAAATCCCATCTCTTTGAAAGAGAACTGGGTAAGCCATTTACAAGCATGTTCCAGTCCTTTCAGTGGAAAGTACAATATTTTCAAGCAACACAGGAGTCATGCCAGCCAAACAAGTAGTAAAAGTCCAAGGGTGGGCTTTCATTGGTCATTTCAAAACTGGGTTTATGAATAATAGTGACGATGAATACCTCTTCATACAGTGTGATCGACAGTTAGTAGTTCCCTCAACAACTCAAAATTGAACAGTGTGTCAAGTAGGGCCCAACTGGTAAATCCATTACGCCATTCACATCCCAAAAGCAGTGTAAATAAATATAAAAATATACATTTGAGGAAAGTGATCAGTAGCTAACATGTGAAAGAGTAGCATTGTTTTGGAATCTTTGGCATTTTGGAGGCTCCTTCAGACAGTTATGTTTCCCCGTCCAAAATAGCAAAGCTAGACTTCCTTCACTTTGCCTAGTTGGTTATGGCCGTTGACACGGTGCGCTGTTGTCCCATTGCCATTCTCCACTTGTTTGCCGTTGGGCACCACGGAAATGTTGCCAATGGTAATGCCGTTGGTATGACCATTAGTAACGCCATTCTGCTTGAGCTTCGCCTCCTTGGTTGCTGTAGGCAGCCGTTTACCCTTTATGTAGGCCTGAATCCAGAAGTTGGAGAAGAGTATGAAGAAGAAGGTTCCGTACATCCAGATGAGGTGAATGAACATGGGCACCTGAAAGTCACACTTCTCCATGAAGTAGTATTGAGAGATGTGAAGTGAGATCAGCACAAACTGGATCTGAAGAAATATAAGGGAGAACATATTAATGATGTGTCGTCTGTAGATGGCGCGCGAGTCACCAATTCACAACAGTAACACTGGCAGCTATACACAAATCAATGCTTCTGTTTAACAGTTTTTTTCCAATTGTACATCATTAAGAAAGAACACCCACCAGCTGGATTGCGGTCATGTACTTCTTCCACCAGAGGTATTTCTGGAAGCGAGGTCCTGCAGCAGACAGTCCGTAGTAGGTGTACATGATGACGTGGACACATGCGTTGACCATGGCATGCAACGAGCTCATTCCCCCTGCTGGAGATTCACAATGACAGGCACATTATTTTATTTTTTTAATTGACCCTTTATTTAACTAGGCAAGTCAGTTAAGAACAAATTCTTATTTACAATGGCGGCCTACACTGGCCAAACCCGGACGACGCTGGGCCAATTGTGCGCCGCCCTACGGGACTCCCGATCACGGCCAGTTGTGATACAGCCTGGATTCAAACCAGGGTGTCTGTAGTGACGCCTCTAAGCACTGAGATGCAGTGCATTAGACCACTGCGCCACTCGAGAGCCCCATTCAGAGATTCTGAATAGTCACAGGGGCATAACAAAATTCATGTTGTTCCTAAATCATTTTGTTAAGCTTCTTATTCCCTGGTAACATTGTAGAACGTTCCTTTTGTGATTAAAAGGTTTATTGAACAACAACACTCCCTCCTCACCCCCACAGTTAACTACTCTAAAGTTAAACAGGTTATATGAGCGACTGTAAGCACACTGCATGGGGACGATGATGTCATTATGAGGTCAAGATTACCAGGAGCGATGGTCATGCCCCACCACCACGTGAAGGGCATGAAGGAGTGATGGAAGACATGAAGAAATGTAATCTGGCTGTGTTTCTTACGCAGCACAAAGAATAACTGCGAAGCAGACAAGAGTTTAAGTTACTCTAAGCAAACAAATTCTAAAATCTCCATTTGTGTCAGAAAGATGAAGTCAGAATTATGCTAATATCAAAGGACAGTTCATGCCAATTTTTTTTATTCACAAACATGTTTTAATAGAAAAAAACATTCTTACTGTGTCCAGAAGCTCGATGAATTTAGAGAAGTAAAACCACCAAGCCACTCGAACCATCTGACAGAAAGGAGAGAAAAGTACACAGAATAAATAGATGGCATCAAATAATATCATGACCTATTAAAATAGCTATGCATGTTTAAAATGTATAATATAAAACATTTTCATTGTATGAAAACATGGATGGCATCTCATGAGATGCAAAGCAGATTCTCTCATAAATAAAGCTTACCCTTAAAGCCTGTGGGCTGCTTGAGTAGTCACAAAGGTCACATCTCCAGGTAAAGGTGGTGCCCCATCCTGACATCAGGAACTGCAATGGCAAAGCACAGAACTGGCTGTCATATCATACATTCATAAAAGCTGTTAAAATAAATTAAATTGTGCTGAACAACTAACTGCGTTGCTCACCTCATAGACAAGGACGGCGTTCAGGAACACCATGCTGAAGTTATAGATGATCATGGCCGTTTTGAGGTGATAGGGCTTGCGGTGTAACATCAGGCGAGGCCCTGCATACAGCGAGAAGAATACATAGCCCAACAGGATGCTGGTCATCTGGAAGGGGGTCCGCATCAACGGGTAGGGCAACAACCGGTGGTCTGAGGATAAGCAATTCATCAACGACAACAATACAGGTTACACACATAGCATGGTACATGTTCATCATCTACAAACCATCAAATGTATTTAATTCATTTAAAAATTGTAATAAAAATTATCAATTTTAGAGAAAGCACTCACCCGTTCTCTGCAATAAATACTCATACAACGACATAATACTGGATCCCAGTTCTAGCAGCATTTTGATGGCCTCTTTCCTTCTTTATTCAGTTGATCAAAAAACCCTGAAAAAAAAAGACAAAAATACAATTTGGTTGAAAAGACAGTGGGTGGTGATAATGGCAGGTAATGCTTTTATGCCTACATGGAATGCCTTGGTGTGTCCTTAGGCTTACAGTACACCGAGACATAAGGTAATGAACATAGCAGCCTAGTGTCACACTGCCTCCCCTACTAAACAAACAGAGACAGCTGCACAGGCCCATCATATATCTGAACCGGAGGCTCTGCTTCGATGACTGACTATCTATCTGATAGACAAACAAAACAAAAATAATTCACAACCGTAAAAAACGCCACAAAGGGCATTGTAGTCGGTCTGACCATGTACTGTATGTCAGTCAATGTCCAATAGATCCTACTGGGATTTTTCACAGGTAAGTAATATTATATGAACTTTTCTATAGTAGCTAAGTATTTTATTCTAGCAAGAAACAGGGGATATGTTACATTTGCATGCAGTTGTATACCATAGCTGAATCTGGCATACCAGGCAGTTGCAGCCCCACCAGCTTTAACCTACACATAAGGGAATATACTATATAGGCTTTAGCATTGAGTCAACCTAAAAACAAAACGCGCCACTATACTAATAAAATCATCTCACACACCGAGACCCAAGATGGCGGTAGTTTTACAAAGGGCTTGTTCAGCAGCATTTAACATTCCCTTAGCGACTCCTTTGAGACAATGTGTTCCCTCAGTGACTAACAGATCCAGTCAAACAGGTGAGGTGAACACATTTGAACAGACAGTATGTGGTATGAGCTCACTAGATAGGAATGGATGAGGGATTGAGAAAATTGACAGAGATGGAGTGGCTTGGAGGTAAGCCGGCAAACCAAACTAAGAGCGAAGGACAAAGAGAGAATGTTGGACATTTTATTTTTTATGTCCTTTCCATACAACGGCAATAAAACCCACTCCACATATAAAAAAAGATGGGACAGTGTTATCATATCCACCAAGTAATACCGTTCTAACTACAAGAAAAACCTGTGCTGACAGTTTGTTATAAAAGTAAAAAACTTGAAATAGACACTGCAGTGTTAGATGGAGTATAGCACTGAGCATTACTGAGAATATACAGTCAGACATTTTTGTTAACACAAGACTCACCTACTAAGTTGTCCTCAGTACTGTCCCCAAACCCTCAGGCCTTTAGGCACACAGTCAAGAGGGCAACAACCAATGATCCTACAATGGGCCAGGCCCAGCAAAACAGAAGAGTCAAAAAGAGAGATTCTCTGAAAAAGTGTAATGATAGTCCCAGAATTTCTTGTTTCTCCCTTGAAGTCCTCAAATGTTGAATCAAATTACCTTCTAGCCACAGAAAGCTCGGGCAGACTAAGTCAGAGAGAGAGATGTGTACAGCTATGAGGGAAGACACCTGTGTTGGGACTCATTCAAGCCAGATTTAAACCAAAGGCTGAGCACACTACTAAGTGACAACACCCAGCTAGTTTCAGGAACACACCCTGTTTCAACATCTAGACCCACCCTCCCCTAACCACTATGCCTCTCTCTGATTGGTTCATCAGAAAAAGTGGGATTGGCCATTGGTCATCAGAGCAGGGTTGGGTTGCTGAAGGTAGTAAGCGAGGGAGAATCCAGTAGCAACCTCTACCCAGTTTTTCAAAATGTATCTGGATTTCACCTATCGGATGGGATTGAATGCATAGAAATATCATGAATAGAACTTCACTTTAATGGGGACTCCTGTTCTATTCATTCCATTTGGCAAAATCTGGATGATAGATAACTTTTGAAAAACTGGGCCCTGGAGAGTTTGAATGGCCTCTGTTAAATAATGGGGGCCCATCACATAGTACATCTATATGTAACAAAAACGAACACATCCCTTATAATAATAATAAGGGGGGATATGAGAGTAAATCATGGAGATGTAATGTGTCCATGTGGCCCTAACTGGCAACAGGCATGGGGGCTAGGCTTAAATTCACGTCAGTCCCACCTACAGTCACAATATAAATTTTAGTCATTTAGCAGACACTCTTATCCAGAGCGACTTACAGTAGTGAATGCATACATTTCATACGTTATTTTTTTTCTTCCCGTACTGGTCCCCCGTGGGAGTCGAACCCACAACCCTGGCGTTGCAAACACCATGCTCTACCAACTGAGCCACACAGGTTCCACTAACTTCCAGTAGCTCTGGTTCTACCTGTTCCTCAGGCACCGACAACAGGAAATGGGCGTTGTGGTGAAAGAGGGGGCCTTAAAATGTTATCACTCATTCTTACATTGGCATGAATGGCTGACTGGAATTAGAAGAATCTGGGCATGAGCAGAATGTACAGGCCATATACCCTCACCATTACCTGGCTGTTTAGACAAGATGACATATAGGAATTAGTCCATATTTCTCTTACTGAGTTATCAAGTTCAAATGTAGGCCTACATTCTGTGTGTATTTAAGACAGAGGAGAGAATGATGAAGTAGGATGGGGCAAGTAGAGGCGGAAGACACCACCACATCTAAGTGAAAATATGATAGGATTAGACCGAGAAACAAATCACACCAGACAGGGTTAACCACACATCACAGATTCTTTCAAGATCAAATACACTTCTTCCCTATGGGCTGAGGTTTTGGGCAAATCGCCAACATTCAGAGGGCAATCACTCTCTCATCCCTCTTTTCAGCATCCCTCTAGATGGGGGATTGACTGGACCTGTAGTCCCATACTGGGTGTAGTTGTCAGCCAAAATAGGCCATCAAGAACCGGTACTTCCCACTCATTAAAAAAAGGTTAAATGTTTTTTTGTTGTTTTTTTAAATCGTTCAAATAGCTCTAAAATTGACATAAGTGGCAAGGATAAGAGAAAAAAATGCTTTGAAAATTACATGATGACTTCAGACCCGAGGGTTGCCTATTCCACTGCTGCTGGAATTATAGTGGTCTGGTACGATTTGGCGGGAATATTGGCCCTGTGTGCTCTCACGTAAGAGACGTGGCCCCTTGCCTCTCCCAGGACATAAGACCCAGACAGTCCAGAGATATTTAGAGAAATGGTGGAGACAGGAATCCCAGTTGCCAATGAATGGAGAAACGTATAAAGCCCCATCCAGCAGACTGTCGACAAATCTTGTTCACGTTGCGTCACGCAATCCCTTCTAAAAGTCAGTGTATGAGTCGAGAAACCTGCCTATTTTCCTCGAAAGTACGTAATGTCACGATTTCAAAGCTATACAATAATACAGGGAACAAGTTCATCATCTCACATTCCAAAATATATTTCTAATATAGTACTTCTTGTTCACGTAATTCCGGCTAATAGTGGGTTAAGGTAGCGCCCAATTGACTCCCATTAACTCTTTGAATAAGGTTACTCCTTGTCCCAGAATTGGCCAGAATGCACTGTGCGGCCCATTGATGACGCATGGACAATGCGCACAGTGGGCGTTAATACTTTCCCAATGGAGTTTCCCCATCCCCTCAAAAGTATCTCTGGACAGTAACAACAAACATGGACAACATTATTTACAGGCACGGACGGAAGGAAAGTTTCCAAGGACTATGCTGTCAACAGCAGACAGACAGCAAACTATCTGCTAAAAAACTAAGTTTAGCCAGCCAAAAAGGGAGTTGGACCGCATTGTTAGTGCACTCAAACATGGTTACTCAATTCATAGATGCCAACTACCTTTAGTGCATATTGACAATAGTACCTTATGGCCAGGGATCTTTTGTTAAGAGCCCAAACGCTGAAATTTAACGCGGTAAGGTTTTGCAAACATAAGAAACGGATCTTTCATATCAGCAAAACAAATTGCTTTCCCACAGCCATATTTCCATGTTACAGTGCTCATTTACAGGAAACAGACAGATGACAGAGTTGACTACCTGTGCTAGTTAGCTATCTGTGTCTCCAAACACCTGTGTGTAAACAGAAGACGGGCGCCACAAATGTGTCGTCACTGAAAAATACTGTCGATTGCAATTGTGTAAAAACAGTGTCCAATAAGTGGATATTTTGCATTTGTGAAATGATTGATGTCATATGAAGGTAGAGGGCTTTACGTTTCTAGAACCGTACAACAAATGAGAATCAATTAACTTTTAAATTAAGTATTTGGCTGATTTGGCTGCCAGAGCCAATTTGCTTTTAAAACAGAACATGTCCTTGGACTAAGAAGTCATGTTAGGCTCCTTTAGTCCATTATTGGGCTGAAACCTGGTAAGCTAAAACTTAAAACTAATGTTAGCGTAGCAACATTTACTAGATATTCCTCTCTGCTATTCATACCTATCTAGCCAGTCATCTAATGTTAACCGTACTATGTTCCAGCAAAGCTCTACATATTTTTTTACTCGTTCTAGAAAGCTAGCCAAGGTAGCCTAACGTTACTTTTGCTGAGCACCACATGAATTTGCTATTCAGAGTCTGTGGGGATTTGTTTACAAATCATATCTTCATTTCGGCCCATGCAATTTATTTAGCTAGCTTCAGCATTTAGATTTAACCACAGCCATAGAATAGTGGTGCCCGAAATTTGATTGGTGTCCGGTCTTTCTGAATGGGGGAATAGAACATAGTCGGCATCAGTTTTAAAAAGAACATTCAAAACAATATTGGTGATGAAACGTGCAACCCATGAATTGCAAGTGTTGATGTATGAAGAGGCGATCTCTTTGGTAATGTAGAGGGGATTCAATTTTGAATCAGTTTTTCCAGAATCACATCCCCATGTTGGCTATGCAAGTATCTACACTGAACACAAATAAACACAACATGTAAAGTGTTGGTCCCATGTTTCATGAGCTGAAATAAAAGATCCCAGAAATGTTCCATACAGAAATAGCTTATTTCTCTCAAATTTGGTGCACAAATGTCTTTAAATCCCTGTTGACACACCGACTCATTCAAGGGTTTGTCTTTATTTAAATCCTTATTCTAAAATTGATTAAATCATTTTTTCCCCCATCAATCTACACACAACACCCTAAAATGACAAAGCAAAAACAGGTTTTTAGAAATGTTTGCCAATTTATTACAAATAAAAAAACTGAAATATCAGATGTATATTAGTAAATTGCTATGAGCCTCGAAATTGAGCTCAGGTGCATCCTATTTCCATTGATCATCCTTGGAGTCCACCTGTGGTAAATTCAATTGATTGGACATGATTTGGAAAGGCACACACCTGTCTATAAAAAGGTCCCACAGTTGATAGTGCATGTCAGAGAAAAAAACCAAGCCATGAGATCGAAGGAATTGTCCGTACTGCCCCGAGACAGGATTGTGTCGAGGGACAGATCTGGGGAAGGGTACCAAAACATTTCTGCAGCATTGAAGGTCACCAAGAACCAAGAACACAGTGGCCTCCATTCTTAAATGGAAGATGTTTTCGGGTCTCTGGAGAGACCTGAAAATTGCTGTGCTGCTCCCCATCCAACCTGACAGAGCTTGAGAGGATCTGCAGAGAAAAATGGGAGAAACTCCCCAAATACAGGTGTGACAAGCTTGTGGCGTCATACGCAAGAAGACTCGAGGCTGTAATCGCTGCCAAAGGTGCTTCAACAAAGTACTGAGTAAAGGGTCTGAATACTAATGTAAATGTAATATCAGTTTTTCATTTATAAATTTGCAAACATTTCTAAAAACATGTTTCCTTATGGGGTATTGTGTGTAAATTGAGGGAGAGGAACTATTTAATCCATTTTAGAATCAGGCTGTAAAGTAACAAAATGTGGAACAAGTCAAGGGGTCTGAATACTTTCTGAATGTACTGTTTATACACTGATACTACAAATATTCTTATAGAACAGTAAATTAGATCACAAAATGAAAATAATGAGTGGTTTGCTGGGTGAAAAGCTTGAGTCTTGTAAGAGCTGAACTCTCCAACCTCTGCCCTGCCTTAGCCTACAAAATAGTTTGAGTAATTACTTTTGAGAAGTAAATCCCATTATTCGAGTCTGAACATTCCACGAGGGGAATGACAAATTGTAAAATGGTTGTCAGTGTAACAGAGAAGCAAAATACAAAAGCTCTCCCATCAGATTGGCCAGTAAGTCACCCATTTCTCATTGTTGTGAAATTAGGCAACAAGACTGACTGTCTGGACCTTGTGACTAGGCAGAAAAATGGTTAGCTCCTCAGTCACTGGTTTATACCCACACAACAGAAGTATGTGAAGGAGACAAAGACGTATAGAGCCATATTAAATGTTATTCCCATGAATATGTTTTTTGTATCTACGGGTTATTGTCCAGCTTCATTGCTAACGAATGGACAATGTCCACTGGCTGGGTTGGTCCTACAAAACCAAAGCCCCCCGATGGGAGAGCATAATATACAAGGAAATTCTCAAAGCTGCTAATGTGAACCTTGACGATCTTGTACCTAGCCGGTGGGGATTCCGGTGGGGTGCCCCCACCCAGGCAGTGGCAGTGCTGGCAACACTAGCTGCAGTAACCCATGGGGAAGGGGGTCACACTCGGACATTCAGAGAGGGGGCATACTATTGTGGCCCTGGTGGCACAAAATCATCAAAAGTCTGACTGCACAGAGATGCTTGGGATAGATGGTCAAATCGCGGGACCGCATGTGGGTGTTTCAGGGGAAAGGGGTGTATCTGATATCCATCACCTAGGCAAAAATGGGGAGATTTGATTAACCATTGTCCCCATTTTTGTCAATTTTGCATGCCTTCTCATACAGCTGCAACTTTATATGCATTTGTAAATCAAGGTCTTTGAGTTCTGAGGCTCTGAGATGGAACAACAGTTGAGCATCTGAGTGTATGGTTGTTTGTTGGGGAAAGGGGTTGAGTGTGTATGCATCCCACAACTGTTGCTTGGGACTAAAGATGTTGGGGACAATATAGGATGAATCAAAATAATTGTTTGCTGAAATAATGTTATTTTTGTAATGGCAATACTGGTAAGAGGTAATAATCCTTTGCATAAACTACCTACATTACAAATATTAATTGTTAATTATAGAAATTAAGAAGCAGGATTTTTTTAAATATATATATTTTTTTAATAGCTGTATATAATACACATTGAGGTGAGGGCGATGGAAATAGTTTTGGCGGCTGACCTGCTTCTGTTCTGTGGGTGGCACTGTGTGCTCTTGTCGAAGGATGGGTCCCCGTTCTCTCAGGGGCCATGGGATCAAGGGGGTGGATTATGGTAGGAGATTATAATATGGTTTTAAATACGTCTACGGACCGTAAAGGAAATCACACTACAAACTATCACCCTCATGCACTTAAGGAAAACATGAATGTCATGGACATATTGGAATTAGTGGATATATGGAGGCTTAAATACCCTGACCTAGTGAGATATACACCGTGGAGGCTAAATCAAGCTAGTCGTCTTGACAAAGTCATCATTCTCTCTGGCACCAATAGTTTTCAAAAAAGTTTTACTGGGGACAGAATACAGTCAGACCATCACATAATTGGCATACAGTGCCTTGCAAAAGTATTCATCCCCCTTGGCATTTTTCCTATTTTGTTGCATTACAACCTGTAATTTAAATGGATTTCTATTTGGATTTCATGTAATGGAAATACACAAAATAGTCCAAATTGGTGAAGTGAAACGAAAAAAATTACTTGTTTAAAAAAATGAATCTGGTGCAACCAATTACCTTCAGAAGTCACATAATTAGTTAAATAAAGTCCACCTGTGTGCAATCTAAGTGTCACATGATTTCAGTATATATACACACCTGTTCTGAAAGGCGCCAGAGTTTGCAACACCACTGAGCAAGGGGCAGCACCAATCAAGTGGCACCATGAAGACCAAGGACCTCTCCAAACAGGTCAGGGACAAAGTCGTAGAGAAGTACAGATCAGGGTTGGGTGATTAAAAAAATAAATAGCCGAAACTTTGAACATCCCACAGAGCACCATTAAATCCATTATTTAAAAAATTGAAAGAATATGGCACCACAATAAATCTGCCAAGAGAGGACCGCCCACCAAAACTCCCAGACCAGGCAAGGAGAGCATTAATCAGAGAGGCAACAAAGAGACCAAAGATAACCCTGAAGGAGCTGCAAAGCTCCACAGTGGATATTGGAGTATCTGTCCATAGGACCACTAAGCTGTACACTCCACAGAGCTGGGCTTTAAAGAAGAGTGGCCAAAAAAAACCATTGCTTAAAGATAAAAAATAATTAAAACACATTTGGTGTTCACCAAAAGGAATGTGGGAGACTCCCCAAACATATGGAAGAAGGTACTCAGGTCAGATGAGACAAAAAAAAAAAACACTATGTCTGGCACAAACCCAACACCTCTCATCACCCCGAGAACACCATTCCCACAGTGAAGCGTGGTGGCAGCATCATGCTGTGGGGATGTTTTTCATCAGCAGGGACTGGGAAACTGGTCAGAATTGAAGGATGGCGCTAAATACAGGGAAATTCTTCAGGGAAACCGGTTTCAGTCTTACAGAGATTTGAGACTGGGACGGAAGTTCACCTTCCATCAGGACAATGACCCTAAGCATACTGCTAAAGCAACACACGAGTGGTTTAAGGGGAAACATTTAAAATGTCTTAGAATGGCCTAGTCAAAGCCCAGACCTCAAACCATTTGAATATCTGTGGTATGACTTAAAGATTGCTGTACACCAGCAGAACCCATTCAACTTGAAGGAGCTGGAGGAGTTTTCCCTTGAATGGGCAAAAATCCCAGTGGCTAGATGTGCCAAGCTCATAGAAACATACTGCAAGCCACTGTATTATAATCTCAGCAAAAAAAGAAACGTCCCTTTTTCAGGACCCTGCAGGCAGTTTACTTTGGGCACGCTTTTCATCCAGACGTCAAAATACCGCCCCCTATCCCAAAGAAGTTAAGACACTAACAGCTTACAGACGGTAGGCAATTAAGGTCACAGTTATGAAAATTTAGGACACTAAAGAGGCCTTTCTACTGACTTTGAAAAACACCAAAAGAAAGATGCCCAGAGTTGCTGCTCATCTGCGTGAACGTGCCTTAGGCATGCTGCACGGAGGCATGAGGACTCCAGATGTGGCCAGGGCAATAAATTGCAATGTCCGTACTATGAGACGCCGCTACAGGGAGACAGGACGGACAGCTGATCGTCCTCGTAGCGGCAGACCATGTGTAACAACACCTACACAGGAACGGTACATCCGAACATCACACCTGCGGGACAGGTACAGGATGGCAACAACAACTGCCCGAGTTACACCAGGAACGCACAATCCCTCCATCAGTGCTCAGACTGTCCGTAATAGGCTGAGAGAGGCTGGGCTGAGGGCTTGTAGGCCTGTTGTAAGGCAGGTCCTCACCAGACATCACCATCGCCTATGGGCACAAACCCACCGTCGCTGGACCAGACAGGACTGGTAAAAAGTGCTCTTCACTGACAAGTTGCGGTTTTGTCTCACCAGGGGTGATGGTCGGAATAGCGTTTATCGTCGAAGGAATGAGCGTTACACCGAGGCCTGTATTCTGGAGCGGAATCGATTTGGAGGTGGAGGGTCCGTCATGGTCTGGTGTGGTGTGTAACAGCATCATCGGACTGAGCTTGTTGTCATTGCAGGCAATCTCAATGCTGTGCGTTACAGGGAAGACATCCTCCTCCCTCATGTGGTACCCTTCCTGCATGCTCAGCCTGACATGATCCTCCAGCATGACAATGCCACCAGCCATACTGCTCGTTCTGTGCATGATGTGCAGTCATATTCAGGTGCTGATTGGTCAACAAGCTTATATGCGTTAACTATTTAACTGTACTAGAATGCTTAAAAGGCCGCTAAAATGTTAAATATCTGTATAATTGTTTTGGGGCATCGGATATCGGTATCGGTCAAAAATGTAAAATTGGTGCATCACTAGTTTATACCCACACAACAGAAGTGTGTAAAGGAGACAAAGACGTATAGAGCCATATAAATGTTATTCCCCATGGGTATGTTTTTTGTTGTTGGTATCTACGGGTTATCTTCCAGCTTCATTGCTAAAGAATGGACCATGTCCACTCGACTAGCCATATGCTCTCAATCATGTCTGTTAGAAAACGTATTCCAATGTCTCAGTGGTTAGAGCAGGGTACTGGCTACAACAGGAGCTGTGGTTTTGATTCCTCCATGGGCCACATACTGAATATGTCACTCCCTGTTAATGTAGACAGTTCTGTAAGTTGATTTAGATGTAAGCGTCTGCTAAATGATCATGTCGACAGGACAGACCATCTGAATACTCAGGGCTTCTGGGGTAAAGGTTACATATTTAGGTGCGGGTTAAAGTAACTGTCCCGTGTTTCCAGCTTTCTATGAAATATCATTAATTACAATAAGAGTGAAATACTTAATTAAACAAATTTGGAAGGAAAAGTATGTTAAAACAACTTTTATGTGTTGGTATGGTGTTGGAGTACCAACAACAGAATGCTGTGGGCGTATACTGGTCATTACGCATATTCATGCAAGTAGACTGCAGATTGGCCAGCTCAGCCAATGAGCCAACATGACATTTGGAAATAGCAAGCATTTTTTAAACGGTCTGTTTGAGATACAAGTCTGAGGCAGAGTTTTTCATGTTTTGGCCACAAATACAAGTATAGGACGAGTCAACAACATTATTTGGGTATGAGTTAACGGAATATGAACTTTTAAAAAGTGAGATTTTCACTGGACACTAATGGAGAGAGCAGAATTAAGTTACCCAACAACTCAAGTCTCCTCATCCCCAAACTTCCCTTTCCACTGACACTAACCACGTTTCCATCCACAGTTTATATGCAAGTAAAGTCATACTTTTTTTTTTTAACTAATCACGACAGCTATAATGGAAAAAGGTAGTGTCGGTACAATTTTATAAATGCCGACAGAATTTGTTCATTCGACATGGTGGAAAACCACACAGTTTATTAGTTTACAAATTAAATAAATTATGAACTTCACAGGGTGGTGAAAGTGCATGGTGATCTTGATGCTCCTTTCCAATAATTATTGAGTGTCTTATTCTAGTGACATGATGATTGATGCTCGACTGCCATTGGACAAACAAAAATGTAAAACACCACTGGTGGGAAAATCTGCATATTTGCTTTATGCAGATTTGATAATATTCGCATGAAAATCTATCGGCAATTGGATGGAAATCTAGCTAGCGACATAATTGGAATCCTTGGATTCTGTTTCATGTCTTGTTGCCTACATGTCAGGTTGGATTTGATTTGTGAGGGATAGAACATAGTTTGTCTTGTAAAAACGGCTACACTATCTCGGAGTTGCTGTTGGTTGTAGTTTCATTTCTCCGAGAGTCAATATAACATTGAATTTAGGCCTAGATAAGTGTGAAATTTCTACTTGGTAATGTGTTCATGTCATGCGTGTGCAGAATTGCATTAGTTGCATAGGGGGAATTCCATGATGATAGAATTACGATGACTCAGATTTTTCACATTGAACTGTATGCTAAACAAAACCCATTGATTTCTAAATTTAACAAACCATACAATTATGCACAAGGACTACTTTTTAACAATTTACACAGAACATCTTACAAAGACATTTAATTGAAGAACGGTGCAGAGGCAGAGTCGGTACTTTGTATTGCACCATTCTTCAATTATTTGGGGGGTAAAATGTTCTGTGGAAATTGTTAAAAGTAGTTATTGTGAATATAGTTGTATGGTTTGTTAAACTTTGAAATCAATGGATTTTGTATGGCATCAGGGGCGGAAATCCCGGGGGGGGACACGACCCCCCCATCCTGTGAAAAATATGATTTGTCCCCCCCAATATATCACTGAAACATAACTATGTAATTTAAATAATATGAATAATATGCAATGAAAGCAATTGTGCTGATTATAGACACTTAATAGCACGTTTTTAAGTTTCAAAAGATTGGGACCCCCCCCACCCTTTGCCTCACAATGGTTTGATCCACTGCCAGTTCCTTAGCTTGCTAGGTAACGTAGAGGTCGTATCTACTGTCTGAAAGGCACTCAATGCAAGTAACTGACGTGAGGTTAATCCAGTCAATCGCGCACACACACTAGCTGAATATGCAGAGCTAGCGCACAAATATTAACTATTAAGCTAGCTAGTACCTATTCCATTTATGTGGCGTCGTCAAAGATGGAATCTTTGCTATCGTCAATTTATTCCAAGATCAGCATGCATGTAAGTTAGTGCTTCAAAGTCCCTGTGATAAGGTTAGCGATAAACTGAACAGAACTACACTCTCTTCTACCATTGTTTTAAATATATTTAATGGTCTCGTTGCAAAAGCTAAATTGTCGCAAGGGAACTTTTATTTATATATTTTATTTCACCTTTATTTAACCCGGGTAGCAAAGATTATAGCAAACACCACTGAATTGGTGCTCGCTAGCTTTGCAAATTCAGCTATTGTTAGAAGCCAGCCAATATGAAACAAACGATTAAAATTACAAAAGGTTGCAGCATATGTTGTGTAAATGGTGAACTCATACAGCTGTCAACTCTTGTCACTGCAATCCGTTTCACATTTGCTAGCTACCTTTTAGATCGAAGCCCATATAGAATGATAGAATATAAGATGATAGAAGCCCATCTCCTACTGTAAATAACCTACATACTGTGTGTGTGTAGCCAACCAGGTAGAAAAATGGCAGAAAAAAGACAGACATCTGAGTATTTTTCAGTACACCAAAACGCAAAGTAAGAACCCTAGTAGCCTAATATCTCAAAGACTAGTTGATAAAATGTTCATAAGAAAGAAATGAAATTCTAATGGAAATGTTTCACAATGATGTCATTAGGCAGAGCAGGCAACAGATGGCACACAGACAGCAGAGTTGGGGACAGATATGCAGGGACAGACTGGCAGAGACAGGGAGTCTCAGGTAAGTTTGTTGAGTCTTTGTTTGGAAACATTATGAAAGGTTCCCAATTTTTTTTACTTGTAAAATAGGAACATAATTGGAAAATGCCATGGATACCTCCACTCTCAACTTAAACTGGTGACTGAACTAAGATTTGTTAAAGGCAATGGTATTGCTGTTGTGATTAGTTGTGTAGTTTTGGGTACCGGTAGTTAGGAGTACGGCAAACACCTTATTTCTTTGGTTCCTCAATATACATTTACCATATTACAATGTAGGCTATGTGTTACAGCACTACTTTTGGTGTCCCCCTCAGGAATTGCTCTTGAGAAAATGTTATGTAATTGTCCCCTCCAAAGTTGATATCAGATTTTCGCCCCTGTATGGCATACAGTTTCATGTGAAAAATCTGAATCTCTGCGTAATTCCGTTACCCTGAAGTTGTCCGTAGGCTACTGCTCTGTATTGTGTACCAGCGCCACAACGTATTCAGGGACCTAAAAGAAAAAGACAAGATTTAAGACAAAAATTGTAGGTCTCTCTACGATACAAGTCAATAGAATAGCATTTTTGTTTGACAAATCTGCTTTGATAAACTTGATCTGGTGGTCATGTTTTACTTATTTTAGACAAATGGCATAGGCATTTCCTTATCTTTGCTGATTGTCATGCATGGAAGAAGAAATACAAATTGAGGAACTAGGAATATTCTAGTCTACATGATTGAGGACAACCTGCGATAGGCCTAGATTTACTAAAACCTCTTATTGTAGTTTTTCCACACTGGGATTTGACTTTACAAAGTCACACATTTATCTTTTGTGGTGGGGAAAAAACGCTTTCTGCATTTCACTGCCTGGGCGACATTGCAATTCTTAATGATGAACATACGATAATGACGTTGGCAAACCATTACAATAGCTAACGTTACTGGGGAAGGCGTAGCTTTAGCACATTCAACCTTAATATTAACCTTATTTATAAAGATAAACACCTTAGACCAAATACCTTGAAGTAGTTAAAGTTCGTTTCAAATGATACATGTGTGTTCAAGGTACACCACAGCTTTTTCCCGCATGCATGCATGCACTCACCTGTGGTTTTGTAGGCTGTGTATGTGAACTCGCTCCAGGATTGCGGTGCAGAAGCCCAGGCCAAGCCCTATTAATTTGCCAGCAGTGAACTTTTCTAATTATTTCTTGGTAATTGTATAACTTTTTTTCGCCGCTGTTACCGCGCGCTTAGGTCAAACTAAAGGGTGTATAGCCAAACACAGCACAATCCCTCCTCTGACCAGAAGGTTATGCTGTTTACCACGTGTTGCTCCCTTCATATGCTTTCCATTTTTTAGCAAAAGTGTGCCAGGTTAGAGGATTATATAAGGTTATTATGGAATTGTAATAGAAGTAACATTTAAATCATCAAGATTCAATGTTTGATATAGGTGTTAAATACTATACGTTTGGTTAATGATGCTTGTACAAATGTCCCAGAATGTAGTTTTGTTCTCCACCTCAAATATCTTAAAAGGATCCTAATCAGTTATTAAATGGTTTGTTTACCTATACAGTTAGTGGTCATTGTGTATTGCCCCCCACATTGCTCCTCAGCCAATTTATAGCCAATCACCAGGTAGATCAGAGGAAAATGTCAAAGGTTTTTGCATGTCATCAGTGTTGGGTTGATCTGCTTTCAGGTTGAAGGAACTGATTATTGACAGTGACTTGGCCTAATCATTTTAAACCCACGCCAGTCATCTTTGTTGTCCATCCCCTGCTACAGAGACAGGCCTAGATGACCATTCAGTGAGACAACATTTCCACAACGTTAATTTGATGTAGCTCCTTATCCTCCCACTGCACATCTTTAATGAACCTCTAAATTGTTGCTCTGACTATGTTGATGTATTTTATTCCCCACCCTATATATATATTCAGATATGTTTCACTTGTGCCATCATTTATTTTACACAATCCTAATGCCTTTGTATTATACAAGGGAACACAGATTTTTCCACAATAGTGTGAAACTGTTATTTCTCTCTCACTCTCTCACTCACTCTCTCACTCTCTCTCTCACTCTCTCACTCACTCACTCACTCACTCACTCACTCACTCACTCACTCACTCACTCACTCACTCACTCACTCACTCACTCACTCACACGCATGCACACAGTTGTTTCTTAAAATGTTTAATGACCCCGTCACATTGTTACAAAGTAATATACTGTCTGGAAAGCACCAGGATATTACCACAAGGCATTAATATTAGATGTTACGATTAAAGGGAAAAAAGGAAAAGTATGCAGCTTGAACAGGAAATGTGTCACTGTTATTTCCCTCCCGATAACTTAATTTGTTACCCAACTCGCCAGTGTTAATTCCGTTCACCCTCAGCTCCCTCTGTTGCCATGGATATGCTATTCCTATGGCAACTACGGGTCTTTGTGGATGGCCTCGGGCCTCGACCACAGAGGACTCTCAGAACCTTTCAGTACATTCCCTTCTAGCTCACAGACACTAGCAGTGGCAGTGTTCTCTTATCCTCTTATCTCTTTCTTTCTTTCTCTTTCTCTCTCTCTCTTCCCTTTCCCTCTCTCTCCTCTCACTCTCTCTCTTTCTCTCTATCCTGCTTGTCTTTTGCGTAATCACAAGCATTCTGTTACCTTAATAATCTCAGTGCACATTCCACATGTCAGCCAGGGCCTCGAGAGCTGTAGGCAATGTGACTGTGCTTTTATGCTTCATGACACCCAGCCTTTACTACAGAAGCCTCCCATTGTACCAAAGGGAGGGGACCTACAGAGGCTCTGTGACCACTCTCAGTTTAGTCCTAATTACCATCTCTGACTGAGCCATCAGTGGTCTAAGTATTTCTGTGGGGGAGGGGGAGGTAGGGGCACCTGTGATCAGATTTGTAGAGTAGTTTGTATACCCCTGTCTTGAGGGTGAATGAATGAATGAAACAGGCTTTTTTAATTTTCGGTGGCAAAGGGAAACCAGAGCCATGTCTTTAATGATGCATGAGGAGTATTGAAGCAGGCCAGAGCAGAGACACTGCCTGGCTGCCAGAGAAAGTGGTCCTGTGTCAGTGAGAGTAAAAGTGGCGGTGAGTACTTGCATCCAGTGTTGCTACTGACACAGGTGCTACAGCTGGGTCAGAATCTGAAGGCTAGGTTAGGTCCAGTCTCTGACAGTCCTAGTCCCTCTGTGTGCCTGGGGCCTTAGGCTGCTGGTGGTGACCAGGTGGGGGGTCTCCTGCCGGATGAACAGGGTCAGCATTGGGGAGTACCATGGTCTGCGGGTGGTCTGCTTGGCCCTGCTCAGCATCGGGGTGTCAAGGGAGTGTGATGCAGATGCCGTAGGAGGAATCTTCATGGGTGCAGGGGGGTTGGGTAAGTACATCCAGGACTACACCTATTCTTTGGTTTTGCTTAGTGCAATGCAATGTGCTATGCAAAACGTGCTATACAAAAAGTGCTATGCAACATTTCATTGGTACTTGCAAGGCATAACATTGCAAGAGGCATGCAAACATTATTTATAGCTAAAATATATGCCTACAGATATTTACTGGTAGCTTATTCAGTTCAGAAACTAGTTCATCTTTGATGGTGAAACCACCAGTAGGCTTTTCCTTCAATATATTAACACTTCATGCAAATGTGATGTACTCTCTTTTAATCTCTGTGGTCTATCTTTACAATATTTACACTGTAAACTGTAAATGAGGGATTTTATACTGCATTGTTGGAACGTCAGACATTTTTATCTCTATCCTAAGGTGTCATATGGGCCTAAGAGGTCAAACTTTCTCAGATGTACAAGGCGTGGTACAATGTCTAATATTTGCCAAGACCTGTACAAGACTGTGAATGATCATTGGGCCATGCCATTTTCCATCCACTTCCATCGAAAACACACCCGGGGATCGTTTGATCCGCTGGTGTAATCTAAGACAGTTGATAGCAGCATGGGGAGCAGGGTATTCCACTCAACCCAGGAGACTATGTGAAGTGCAGTGTCCAGGAGAAGAAAACAAGTGGCCGGCTTTTGATCTACACTGACTGCAGAGTATTTCATTCAAAGTCAACTTTGAATTCTGCATTTTGTTGTTGTTATGATCATCCCAAACTGTAGGGTATTTTCCTTGTAATAAAAGAACAACGTATTGCTTTTAAACAAAACAATATGGTAGTAATGAATTCCTCAAATAGTTGTAGACATTTTGTATGGAGAAATAAAGCACACAGACAACTTCTTATGTCCCATGATGGGACTTTCCCCATTGACTGCAGAATCTAAATGTCCTGAGGTGCAGGTGTCCGCATATTATTTGCTCCGAAGAGTACAATTGCAATCCAAGTAGGCTATGTCTGTGGCTCTAAACTGAATGAACCCAACTGTTCTTGCGAAGATCTTTTCGCTCCTGTTGCAGCCTGGCGACTGGCGAGATGTTCTGGCAGCATAGACATGCGTGCGTCACACACAGCCACCCTCAGGACCAGCCACTGTTTAATGGCAGCTCTCTCTGTGGCTCAGAACGGAAATCAATAAGTGTGTTCAGCCTGCCTGCCTCAGGGTAGCTGGAGCTGTTTAGATGCATTCACAACTCCTAGTGGACTCCTGAGACTGAAAGAGCGTCTGGGCTAATAAAGTTAGTAAAGGAAAATCCACTTATCAAAAAAGAGTCTGTGAATACATTCAATTAGAATACATTAAAACAAAAATAAATGAAAAAACATTCTTTTTCAGAACATCATGAGAATTGGGGAAAGAACATAATTGTGTAGAACATTAATAAGCTGTGTGCATTTTTATGAGAGTGAAAACTTAGATGTTTCTACCAGTAGGCTAACCATCCTGTGGTAGCTCATTTGTAGTTGAATAGCACAAGACAGGAATCTGTCCCATTTTATTTTACACTGAGCACACTGCTCATAAAAATCCATACAGTGAGGGAAAAAAGTATTGGATCCCCTGCTGATTTTGTACGTTTGCACACTAACAAAGAAATGATCAGTCTATAATTTTAATGGTAGATTTATTTGAACAGTGAGAATCAGAATAACAACAAAGAAATCCAGAAAAACGCATGTCAAAAATGTTATAAATTGATTTGCATTTTAATGAGGGAAATAAGTATTTGACCCCCTCTCAATCAGAAAGATTTCTGGCTCCCAGGTGTCTTTTATACAGGTAATGAGTTGAGATTAGGAGTACACTCTTAAAGGGAGTGCTCCTAATCTCAGCTTGTTACCTGTATAAAAGGCACCTGTCCACAGAAGCAATCAATCAATCAGATTCCAAACTCTCCACCATGGCCAAGACCAAAGAGCTCTCCAAGGATGTCAGGGACAAGATTGTAGACCTACACAAGGCTGGAATGGGCTACAAGACCATCGCCAAGCAGCTTGGTGAGAAGGTGACAACAGTTGGTGCGATTATTCGCAAATGGAAGAAACACAAAAGAACTGTCAATCTCCCTCGGCCTGGGGCTCCATGCAAGATCTCACCTCGTGGAGTTGCAATGATGAGGAATCAGCTCAGAACTACACGGGAGGATCTTGTCAATGATCTCAAGGCAGCTGGGACCATAGTTGCCAAGAAAATAATTGGTAACACACTACGCCGTGAAGGACTGAAATCCTGCAGCGCCCGCAAGGTCCCCCTGCTCAAGAAAGCACATATACATGCCCGTCTGAAGTTTGCCAATGAACATCTGAATGATTCAGAGGACAACTGGGTGAAAGTGTTGTGGTCAGATGAGACCAAAATGGAGCTCTTTGGCATCAACTCAACTCGCCGTGTTTGGTGGAGGAGGAATGCTGCCTATGACCCCAAGAACACCATCCCCACCGTCAAACATGGAGGTGGAAACATTATGCTTTGGGGGTGTTTTTCTGCTAAGGGGACAGGACAACTTCACCGCATCAAATGGACGATGGACGGGGCCATGTACCGTCAAATCTTGGGCGAGAACCTCCTTCCCTCAGCCAGGGCATTGAAAATGGGTCGTGGATGGCTATTCCAGCATGACAATGACCCAAAACACACGGCCAAGGCAACAAAGGAGTGGCTCAAGAAGAAGCACATTAAGGTCCTGGAGTGGCCTAGCCAGTCTCCAGACCTTAATCCCACAGAAAATCTGTGGAGGGAGCTGAAGGTTCGAGTTGCCAAACGTCAGCCTCGAAACCTTAATGACTTGGAGAAGATCTGCAAAGAGGAGTGGGACAGAATCCCTCCTGAGATGTGTGCAAACCTGGTGGCCAACTACAAGAAACGTCTGACCTCTGTGATTGCCAACAAGGGTTTTGCCACCAAGTACTAAGTCATGTTTTGCAGAGGGGTCAAATGCTTATTTCCCTCATTAAAATGCAAATCATTTTATAACATTTTTGACATGTGTTTTTCTGGATTTTTTTGTTGTTATTCTGTTTCTCATTGTTCAAATAAACCTACCATTAAAATTATAGACTGATCATTTCTTTGTCAGTGGGCAAACATACAAAATCAGCAGGGGATCAAATACTTTTTTCCCTCACTGTATCAGTCAAAATGTTTATTAAAAACACTTAAAATTAAGTTAGTAGCTTATACCTGTCTTCTTTTCCAAGCCTCCTCATCTCTGTCTTCCCATTCATAAGAGCCTGGCTCAACATGAACAACATTCTCCCCACCTTGTGTAAGTTATCAATGTCTCCCATTTTTTTGACATCAAGTTAATCCATTTGCAATGAGTTTATTTACTTTTCTTGAGAACATAATTTCCCCTTCCCTGAAACTTCAGAGTGCATCCTATGCCTGCCAACCCTCCTGGCCCTGAGCAACTTGCAGAGACATTGAAACTGTCATGTCCTGACCATAGAAAGCTTTTATTTTCTATGGTAGAGTAGGTCAGGGCGTGACTGGGGGGTTAGTCTAGTTTATTATTTCTATGTGGTGTTCTAGGTTTGTTTTTCTATGTTGGTGATTGTGTATGATTCCCAATTAGAGGCAGCTGGTAATCGTTGTCTCTAATTGGGGATCATACTTAAGTAGCATGTTTTCCACCTGTGGGTTATGGGATATTGTATTTTGAGTAAGTGTATGTAACACCTCTGTAGTCACGGTTCGGTGTTCGTTTATTGTTTTTGTTAAGTTTCACTATTAATAAATTATGTGGACCACTATTCACGCTGCGCCTTGGTCCGATCATTCCAACGAACGTGACAGAATATCCCATCAACAAAGGACCAAGCAGCGTGTTCACCAGGTGAAGGAGTCCTGGACTTGGGAGGAGATCCGGGCCGGAAAGGATTGCCTTCCATGGGAGCAGACGGAAGCAGCGAGGGAACAACAACGACGACACCGGGGTTCGCAACCACGAGGGAAGCCCGAGAGGCAGCCCCAAATATTTTTTTCGGGGGGGGGTCACACGGGGTGGTTGGCGGAGCCAGGGTTTGAACCAGAGCCAACTCCCCGTACTCACCGTGGGAAGCGTGTGACCGGTCAGGCACCTTGTTTTGCGGTGATACGCACGGTGTCTCCAGTGCGCATCCACAGCCCGGTGCGTCCTGTGCTAGCTCCCTGCACCTGCCGTGCGAAAATGGGCATCTGTCCAGGACAGGTGGTGCCGGCTCAGCGCGCCTGGTCTCCAGTGCGCCTCCTCGGTCCAGGATATCCTGCGCCGGCTCTATGCACTGTGTCCCCAGTGCGCCTTCACAGCCCAGTGCGTCCTGTGCCAGCTCCCCGCACTTGCCGTGTGAAGGTGGTCATCTGTCCAGGACGCATTGTGCCAGCTCTACGCTCGAGGCCTCCAGTGATGATCCATGGCCTGAAGCCTCCAGTGATGAGCCATGGCCCGGAGCCTCCAGAGACGATCCAAGGTACGGAGTCTCCAGCGACGGTCTGCAGTCCAGAGCCTCCAGTGACGGTCTGCAGTCCAGAGCTTCCGGCGACAGTTCCCACTCCAGAGCCTCCAGCAACGGTCGGCAGTCCAGAGCTTCCGGCGACAGTTCCCACTCCGGAGCTTCCAGCGACAGTTCCCACTCCGGAGCTTCCGGCGACAGTTCCCGGTCCGGAGCTTCCGGCGACAGTTCCCGGTCCGGAGCTTCCGGCGACAGTTCCCGGTCCGGAGCTTCCGGCGACAGTTCCCGGTCCGGAGCTTCCGGCGACAGTTCCCGCTGGTAGTCATTGTCTCTAATTGGGGATCATACTTAAGTAGCATGTTTTCCACCTGTGGGTTATGGGATATTGTATTTTGAGTAAGTGTATGTAGCACCTCTGTAGTCACGGTTCGTTGTTCATTTATTGTTTTGTTAAGTTTCACTATTAATAAATTATGTGGACCGCTATTCACGCTGCGCCTAGGTCCAATCATTCCAACGAACGTGACAGAAACGAGAAGGTAAATGTCAGATGGCCATGTTTGTAGTTTTTAGTCAATTGCTGTAGTCACCAGTATTGTGGTCAGTTATAGTTTGAAGTCATACAATTCATTGGATAGAATAAAAACTAAAGGGCTATTTCTAAGTAAAAGGCCTTATAACTCTGCAGGCTGGGCCAGATAGGACATGATAATGAACTCTGCCAGGAGAGTGTGTGATGAAAGAGCATGCCCATTACATTAGACAATACTCATCACACTCACTCCTTTATACACTTTGATGAGATGGAGATTACTTTGAACAGCAGCAATTGGGCTGGAGAGAGCTATGTCTGAAGGATGCTGCACAGGCACCACAGTCACTTACCATAGCAGTTAGTCTATTCTATAATAGAATGATGTGGAGAGATGGCTAGACTAAGTTGTATAAGCTACAGACAGCTAAGGCCAACCAAACCACTGCATAGCCAGTAGTGTTTATTAGGTTACAATGACCTTTACAAGTGGTAATTTCTCAGACAGACATGAACTGATAATGCATATTCTATTCACATTGTATTAATATGCACACATATTTCACTTCAGGTAGTGGTTTTATAACAGTATGCTTCATAGATACTCTCATTGTTCAATGTGACCCAGAGGTTGTTGTGTTCCGTTCTCTGAAAGTGACTCAGAGCCAGCTGAATCTAGAGGGCTCTAAGAGCCGAGGAGGGACATTTGTTGATGCGGGACCAATCGCTGAGGCCTCCGCAGATGAGGGGTGAGATATGACAGACAGATGGACACACACACACATATACACACTCAAACTTTATCATACACTGCTCAAAAAAATCAAGGGAACACTTAAACAACACATCCTAGATCTGAATGAAATAATTAATCTTATTAAATACTTTTTTCTTTACATAGTTGAATGTGCTGACAACAAAATCACACAAAAATAATCAATGGAAATCCAATTTATCAACCCATGGAAGTCTGGATTTGGAGTCACACTCAAAATTAAAGTGGAAAACCACACTACAGGCTGATCCAACTTTGATGTAATGTCCTTAAAACAAGTCAAAATGAGGCTCAGTAGTGTGTGTGGCCTCCACGTGCCTGTATGACCTCCCTACAACGCCTGGGCATGCTCCTGATGAGGTGGCGGATGGTCTCCTGAGGGATCTCCTCCCAGACCTGGACTAAAGCATCCGCCAACTCCTGGACAGTCTGTGGTGCAACGTGGCGTTGGTGGATGGAGCGAGACATGATGTCCCAGATGTGCTCAATTGGATTCAGGTCTGGGGAACGGGCGGGCCAGTCCATAGCATCAATGCCTTCCTCTTGCAGGAACTGCTGACACACTCCAGCCACATGAGGTCTAGCATTGTCTTGCATTAGGAGGAACCCAGGGCCAACCGCACCAGCATATGGTCTCACAAGGGGTCTGAGGATCTCATCTCGGTACCTAATGGCAGTCAGGCTACCTCTGGCGAGCACATGGAGGGCTGTGCAGCCCCCCAAAGAAATGCCACCCCACACCATGACTGACCCACCGCCAAACCGGTCATGCTGGAGGATGTTGCAGGCAGAAGAACGTTCTCCACGGCGTCTCCAGACTCTGTCACGTCTGTCACGTGCTCAGTGTGAACCTGCTTTCATCTGTGAAGAGCACAGGGCGCCAGTGGCGAATTTGCCAATCTTTGTGTTCTCTGGCAAATGCCAAACGTCCTGCACGGTGTTGGGCTGTAAGCACAACCCCCACCTGTGGACGTCGGGCCCTCATACCACCCTCATGGAGTCTGTTTCTGACCGTTTGAGCAGACACATGCACATTTGTGGCCTGCTGGAGGTCATTTTGCAGGGCTCTGGCAGTGCTCCTCCTGCTCCTCCTTTCACAAAGGCGGAGGTAGCGGTCCTGCTGCTGGGTTGTTTCCCTCCTACGGCCTCCTCCACGTCTCCTGATGTACTGTCCTGTCTCCTGGTAGCGCCTCCATGCTCTGGACACTATGCTGACAGACACAGCAAACCTTCTTGCCACAGCTCGCATTGATGTGCCATCCTGGATGAGCTGCACTACCTGAGCCACTTGTGTGGGTTGTAGACTCCGTCTCATGCTATCACTAGAGTGAAAGCACCGCCAGCATTCAAAAGTAACCAAAACATCATCCAGGAAGAATGGAACTGAGAAGTGGTCTGTGGTCTCCACCTGCAGAACCACTCCTTTTTTGGGAGTGTCTTGCTTATTGCCTATAATTTCCACCTGTTGTCTATTCCATTTGCACAACAGCATGTGAAATGTATTGTCAATCAGTGTTGCTTCCTAAGTGGACAGTTTGATTTCACAGAAGTGTGATTGACTTGGAGTTACATTGTGTTGTTTAAGTGTTCCCTTTATTTTTTTGAGCAGTATATTTGAAATATACATGTACATTTTAGTTTCACAGTGTGGGAATCCCTTGGGTTGTGAATATAATCAGTGTTTTTATTTCATACATGAACTGATGCCTAGCTAACAGCCAGCCACTCAGTGGCACTCCAGAGTAATGGAATGATTTGGATTGCAGCCTGCTTGAAAGTATGATGCTATGCGCCTGCCTGCTTCTCTCACACTCAGTTCATAGAGTTTTTGATAGTCTCTACTGGGACCAGATTAATGTAATGGCATCATATAGACTCTAGAGTAATGTGTTTGTGAGATTGGTCTGTGAGATGAGTCAGGGGCACTGGCAGACTCACCTTGCTTTGTGTTGCCACTACCATGACCTTCTCATGATAACATTTTGCTATAACGAACAGTGAGGATAATAGCAGAGGACACACAGTATTACATCTAAATTATAAGGCAACAGTAAGAATATAGAGCATACTGTTGATGGAGAAAATGAAACAAGTTAAGCATTGAAGCACATAAAACATTTGGGTTGTTCCATGAATAGAGTACATTTTTGCGTCCTTTTTTTAATATGAATAAAGACTTTTCTTTGTCCCTTTCGACTTTTAGGAAGATTTTAACCCACTTAATCCCAAAATGTTTTCCCCATCATTGTTAAGCCCAAGATATGTTTCTGCTTTGACAAAGTCTTTTCTAGTGATTAATTTACTTCTCTCCCTCAAGGTCAACCCTGTTACTTGAACTGAACTGTTGTTTTATTATGGTGAAACAATTCTTTTTTTTAAAAGAAACATTAAACATATAATAGTTAAAAGCAAGTGAGCCGTTTCTACACTTTTTGGCCATTGTTTGGTGTTTTGTGGTGGAAAACTGAGTGCTTCGAGCATAACCTGTCAACCCTGTTACCCATAGATAGGCAGGCTAGAAACACATAGATAGAAAGGCTAGAAGTATTTCAACAATAAATAAAAATGTGTGAAGCTTGCATTGAATTGCCCCGTCACAAGGGGATTCATGGCTGATTCAGGGTGTGTTTGTAAATTCAATCTGGAGTGCCACTCAGAGTGTGCACTGGGTGTTCGTAAAGTCAGAGTGTTGTCAGAGCGTTCAGAGAGCACACTGGATGCTCTGGCTGAGGAGTAGGGTTGATCAGAGTGTTCTGACCTCACAACGTTAGTCAAGCGCCCAAGCCAGGTGGCTAACGTTGGCTAGATTTCTAGCTACTCCCAGACACAAATGAGAACACCTCACTCTGACCATTTTACTCGCCCTAGCAGAGCTGGTTAGGCTGTTTTCATGTTATAGAGCTTTGGGGACTGTAACTGTGCTGCTGGCAACAATTGAATTACATTTTTTTTGCCGACCTTTACTGACACCGGGCCATATTCAACCAGTGCTGAGCTTTTGTAAATTAATCAGTTATTCTCTGCTCTGGCACACAAGAGTGCTCTGAAATTGGAGTAGATAGCCACAGTGAATTTACAAATGTACCCTAAAGATTAAAACCCAAACCCTGTTACGGTCAACACTGTTTCTTTAATGGCACTTTATTTGCACTTACTATAGTATATCTTTTTTTCGCTCGAGATGAGAAAATGTTTTTAATTAGGTTGAGCATGTGCTCTTTTTGACCAAGTTACACTAGCCAAAATGTACTCTATTCGTGGAATGACCCATTAGCATTGCTATCTAACAGATGTATACTTTCATAGATTATGTGTATTTGATGTGCATTCTTTCTATAAAAAAAATAACAAGAAAGTATCAGATCATTCAGTACAAAGAACTAATATGCGTGTTCTGTCTCCTTAGCCAGAGCCCCACCTGTTTTGAGCCCCACATTTTAGCTTGCCTGTTTTGCATGTTATTTTTGCATTAATACGTGTCACATATCAGTTTGCAAACAATGTAAAAAAAAATTTTTTTTTTAAAATAAAACCGCATACAAACATGGTCTCTTTTTTGGTTTTCTTGAGAAAGGTGTTTCAGCCTAGCTCAATGCTTTCTGTGGTGGTGGGGCAAGCCAGCAGAAAATACGGAACGTTGCGCTGTGATTAGCTCTATGTTATGTTACTCATGGGGACAATAAGTCTGTAACGTCTGCTTCCAACTCACACTCTCAAACTCGTAAATCCCCTGAACGCAGCTCACTTTCCAGCCCACACTCTCAAGACACATAGATCCTTTGCACCCCATCATTGTGCGGTATTGTTTGTTTTGTGATGCACGTCTATTTGGAGCGAGGGGTTTACCGTAATTTAATCCTCCTGCGTATGATAGTTTTGGCCAGCCTCACGAACGACACCGTTTGCCTATTCCCTGCCTGTGCTTTAGCCTATTGGATTTCCTGTTATCAACCAATTGCCTGATCTCCTGGACAACGTTACTAGCCTTTTCCCTGCCTGTACTGTTGTCTTTTTGGACCCCCTGTGTATGACCTTCTATCTGCCCTTGGACCCAGCTACCTGCCTCCTCCTGTGGTCCTTTACAAATAAATACCTGCTGCACCCTGCGCTTGAAACCAGCTCTCTGTCTCCCATCGTGTTCATTACAACGGTAGAGATAGAAAATTCTAGCCCCATGGGTGCAGCCATAGAGTTACATTAGAAGTGCCCATCCAAGAAGGCTCAAGGTCATTGGCCACAGATAAAATTACGTTAGATCACGTTATATATACAGTAGCTTTGATTGGACTGATCATGCCAATATCATACTTTCAATATCTTAGCTAGCAGTGTGTCACGACTTCCGCCGAAGTCGGTCCCTCTCCTTGTTCGGGCGGCGTTCGGCGGTCGACGTCACTGGTCTTCTAGCCATCGCTGAACCACCTTTCATTTTCCATTTGTTTTGTTTTGTCTTTGTTTTCCCATACACCTGGTTTCATTCCCCAATTACATGATCATGTATTTAACCCTCTGTTTCCCCCATGTTTTTGTGAGTGATTGTTTCTATGTTCATATCGGTACGTTATGGCTGGTTTTCGACGGGTGCTGTTTCCACCCATGCGTAATTGATTACCGTTTATTGTTGGTCAAGTGTATTGTTACCTTGTGCCTTTATTTTGAGTAAAGTACGTTTCTCACTCATTCTGCTCTCCTGCGCCTGACTTCATGCACCAGCTACACCCACCTTCTGACACAGTGATCATCATGAATCAAGTTGACAATCTACTGGCAAATCCTTTTTAATCCTTGTCATATTTGTTTAATCCAGTGTCTTCTGATCCCTCCTGTCTCAGCCTCCAGTATTTATGCTGCAGTAGTTTATGTGCCGGGGGGCTAGGGTCAGTCTGTTACATCTGGAGTATTTCTCTTGTCTTATCCGGTGTCCTGTGTGAATTTTAATATGCTCTCTCTAATTCTCTCTTTCTGTCTTTCTCTCGGAGGACCTGAGCCCTAGGACCATGCCTCAGGACTACCTGGTATGATGACTCCTTGCTGTCCCCAGTCCACCTGGCCTTGCTGCTGCTCCAGTTTCAACTGTTCTGCCTGCGGCTATGGAACCCTGACCTGTTCACCGGACGTGCTTGTTGCACCCTCGACAACTACTATGATTATTATTATTTGACCATGCTGGTCATTTATGAACATTTTAACATCTTGACCATGTTCTGTTATAATATCCACCCTGCACAGCCAGAAGAGGACTGGCCACCCCTCATAGCCTAGGTGTTTGGCCTTTCTAGGGAGTTTTTCCTAGGGAGTTTTTCCTAGCCACCGTGCTTCTTTCACATGCATTGCTTGCTGTTTGGGGTTTTAGGCTGGGTTTCTGTACAGCACTTTGAGATATCAGCTGATGTACAAAGGGCTATATAAATAAATTTGATTTGATATGAAGAGAAGTAATGAAGAGAAATTATAGATAAAACATATCGGTGCTCGTCGGCCATTGGACATAAACATTACACAACAAGTTGGATATCGCAAATTCAAGAATGAGTGGTTTGGAAGGAATCAATGACAGTGGCTAACTGCAAGCATTGCAAAGCAATCACTAGCGTGCTACTCAGTGGAGTGACTGTGTGGTCCCAAATCTGGGATTAAAGGGCTATTTTCCAAGTTTAAAATGATAAACATTCAACATTGGCCATGCAGTCAATGAAACATGATTTGTGCCGTACTCAAAACAACTGTTAACTCGGAACTGCGAGAACTTGACTTCAGTGAGTTGAAAACAACTGGGAAGTCAGGAATAAATGAGCTCAGACTGGGAAAATACGTTTTGAATGGTCATCCAACTCGTAATTGTAAATCGAGCCTGAAGCTCAATGATGTCATCATGATTCGACCTTGTTTTATTCTGAATTCCCAGTTGTTTTGAAAGCACCATAAATCCATAGAATGACAGACTTTGATGTCAAAATTTGCCCATGAAGGACCGCCGCGCTTAGGTGTTCAAGAGAGCACAGCACAAGTTGTGAATAGTTATAGTGACTACGTCTGTCCTAGCTCACTCATGAATATCTTCATCGAAATTAATGATTGCCTCTTATCCGCTTGTCGTCCCCTTATGCCGTAGTTTGTACATCTCAACTGTCATTAGAAGCCACATTTGTTTAAGCAAGTCAGCCATATCAGCTATGTTTTTTAAAAGCAGTAAATGAGTCTGAATGAACTGTTTCGCTGCCAGACAAGGCTCCGCTGTTAGCCAGGTTTAGCAGTGGTAAGATGTTGGGACAGGTAGGCCGTTTGTGGGCACCGCTTGTCACCGTTATAGTGCAATTAATGTATTGTTTAGTGTTGTGTTGTGGCTTTGCTGGCATGCATCCCACGTTTTTTTCTTTGCCCCACATGCTAAAATTGCCACTCATTCCTTGTCATAACCAAGCAATCAAGTTGCACCCAGATGCTGTTGCCATGGTAACCAAGACCCCAGATTCCATTCATCATCTGACTCTGTCATTCACCAACCTTGCAGGGCATGCATGTCCGCACGCACACACCCCCACACACAGACACATGGGCATGCATGCACATTTTCACACATTATAATTTACCATGAGCTAGGCAATCTTTCCTAAAACCCACATTATTCTGTTGCAGGACATCCTCAGACATGCCAGACATCTTGTCCAGGCAGAAGCTAAAGCAGACCCTCCCTGATCCAGATCTCCCATAAATTGTTTTTATAGCAGACAGCACAAATCCAGTATCTCCCGCTCACCTACTCACACATGGACTTCACAAGCTGGTAAATCGGATGTTCATTTAATTCCACAGTAAAGTTTAGAAGCTACACAGTGTGCCTTCTCTTAACTATCCAGAGGAATAAACAGTATTTTCTTCTAAAATCTCTTGTTTTATTAGCAATATTATTATTAGGCTATACCTACAGTTGAAGTCGGAAGTTTTCATACACGTTAGCCAAATAAATTTAAACTCAGTTTTTCACAATTCCTGACATTTAATCCTAGTAAAAATTCCCTGTCTTAGGTCAGTTAGGATCACCACTTTATTTTAAGAATTTGAAATGTCAGAATAAAAGTAGAGAATTATTTATTTCAGCTTTTATATCTTTCATCACATTCCCAGTGGGTCAGAAGTTTACATACACTCAATTAGTATTTGGTAGCATTGCCTTTAAATTGTTTAACTTGGGTCAAACATTTCAGGTAGTCTTCCACAAGCTTCCCAAAATAAGTTGGGTGAATTTTGGCCCATTCCTCCTGACAGAGCTGGTGTAACTGAGTCAGGTTTGTAGTCCTCCTTGCTCGCAAATGCTTTTTCAGTTCTGCCCACACATTTTCTATAGGATTGAGGTCAGGGCTTTGTGATGGCCACTCCAATACCTTGACTTTGTTGTCCTTAAGCCATTTTGCCACAACTTTGGAAGTATGCTTGGGGTCATTGTCCATTTGGAAGACCCATTTGTGACCAAGCTTTAACTTCCTGACTGATGTCTTGAGATGTTGCTTCAATATATCCACCTAATTTTTCTCCCTTATGTTGCCATCTATTTTGTGAAGTGCACCAGTCCCTCCTGCAGCCAAGCACCCCCACCACATGATGCGCCACCCCCGGGCTGGGATGGTGTTCTTCGGCTTGCAAGCCTCCCCCTTTTTCCTCCAAACATACCAATGGTCATTATGACATTTACATTTTACATTTTAGTCATTTAGCAGACGCTCTTATCCAGAGCGACTTACAAATTGACCAAACAGTTCTATTTTTGTTTCATCAGAACAGAGGATATTTCTTCAAGAAGTACAATCTTTGTCCCCATGTGCAGTTGCAAACTGTAGTCTGGCTTTTGTATGGCGGTTTTGGAGCAGTGGCTTCTTCCTTGCTGAGCGGCTTTTCAGGTTATGTCGATATAGGACTCGTTTGACTGTGGATATAGATACTTTTGTACCGGTGTCCTCCAACATCTTCACAAGGTCCTTTGCTGTTGTTCTGGGATTGATTTGCACTTTTCGCACCAAAGTACCTTCATCTCTAGGAGACAGAACGCGTCTCCTTCTTGAGCGGTATGACAGCTGTGTGGTCCCATGGTGTTTATACTATTGTTTGTACAGATGAATGTGGTACCTTCAGGCATTTGGACATTGCTCCAAAGGATGAACCAGACTTGTGGAGGTCTACAATTTGTTTCTGAGGTCTTGGCGGATTTCTTTTGATTTTCCCATGTTGTCAAGCAAAGAGGCACTGAGTTTGAAGGTAGGCCTTGAAATACATCCACAGGTACACCTCCAATTGACTCGAATGGTGTCAATTAGCCTATCAGAAGCTTCTAAAGCCATGACATCATTTTTTGGAATTTTCCAAGATGTTTAAAGGCACAGTCAACTTAGTGTATGTAAACTTCTGACCCACTGGAATTGTGATACAGTGAATTATAAATGAAATAATCTGTCTGTAAACAATTGTTGGAAAAATGACTTGTGTCATGCACAAAGTAGATGTCCTAACCGACTTGCCAAAACTATATTTTGTTAACAAGAAATTTGTGGAGTGGTTGAAAAACAAGTTTTTAATGACTCCAACCTAAGTGTATGTAAACTTCCAACTTCAACTGTATATACTAGTCAGATATATAAGCAAAGAGGTTTCTTGTTCCTCCCTGAAGTGATTTCCCTCACGTTTATATTTGGGATCAACCAAGGAAAATCAACTCCTGGATAGTAACTCAGCTCATCACACAAGATAGTGAAATAATCAAGTGGTGATTCTGACTATTAGAACCTGACGAGTGAGCCCTTGCATATAAATATCTCTCAGACTCTGTAAGGAGAAGCATGATTACAACTTATATTATCCTCGCTCACATATTCTGACTAAAAATGAATCACTGACATGCTCACCCCCCCGCCCACACACACACACGCACACACTCCCAGACACACACACACACACTGTAAAGTACTTAAGTAAAAATACTTTAAATTGTACTTTGTTATTTTTTGGGGGTATCTGTACTTTACTTTACTATTTATATTTTTGACAACTTTTACTTTTACATTCCTAAAGAAAATTATGTACTTTTTACTGCATAGATTTTCCTTGACACCCAAAAGTACTTGTTACATTTTAATTCTTAGCAAGACAGGAAAAGGGTCCAATTCACTCACTTATCAAGAGAACATCCCTGGTCATCCCTACTGCCTCTGATCTGGCAGACTCACTAAACACACATGCTTTGTTTGTAAATTATGTCTAAGTGTTGGAGTGTGCCCTGGCTTTCCGTTAAAAAATGTAAATAAAAAAATGTCACCATCTGGTTTGCTTAATATAAGGAATTTGAAATGATTTGTACTTTTACTTTTGATACTTAAGTATATTTTAGCAATTACATTTACTTTTGATACTTAAGTATATTTAAAACCAAATCATTTTTGACTTTTACTCAAGTAGTATTTTACTGGGTGACTTTTACTTAAGTAATTTTCTATTAAGGTATCTTTACTTTTACTCAAGTATGACAATTGGGTACTTTTCCACCACTGCACACACATGCATGCACTCAAGCACACGCACACACACACCAAAATGCACCCCTGCATTGAAACACCATGCATTTATATTCAGGAGAGCTCAGCCAGACAGTGACTGCTACATGGGTGGTAGCATTGGGAAAACGCCGTGCTCAGATGTACAGCATGATGTGTGCTCTGAGCCTGGAATTGAATAATGAATGCAGTATTGTGTTGGCTTCTTGTCTCGCTGTGAGGATCTTTAAGTCCCCAACTTTTTTGTAAATTAGGGGTTTACAATTACATCATGTAAGCTCTATTCTACCTCAATACGTAATTTCATAGCCAACCCTCCAATGAATGTACAAAGTTTCAGTAAGTCTAACTTACACCGTATAGAAAACAAGTGAATTTAAATGCAGGGCCTTTGCTTTACAGTGCCCTTTTCACTGAATAACAATGCAAATACTTGGAAATGACTTTATTTCCATTGTTGTTCAATGCTCACGAAATTGTATCATGTATGATTGAAAGATAGTCAAATAAAATACAATTTCAAGGTGTGAACAGTGATGGAGTAAATGCTATTGGTCTTTTGAGGTTACATGAGGACACTTTCAGTCTAGGGAGCGTGTTTTTTCAGATGAAGCTAGTTTCGAATTTCAAATGTTTGAAAGAAGAAGGGTTTATTCCCATTTGTTCATAGCCTGAATGCCACATGCCAACTCCTTGTCACTCATTGTCATGCCAAACAATTAGCAATGGTGTTTGGCATAGCGGTGTGTGGGTAAAATCACTGGGGAAGCCAAGCCAGGAATAAAATGCCATATTACAACCTATGTGTTGTGATAATTGTATTGTTTTCTCTATACATCCTGTTACTTCTTAACTCTTGACACTGTGATATACAGGCCTAAAGTCAAGACAATTAAGAAGACACAGTGGCAAAATAAATTCAACCACACCCTAGTTTCATCACAAAACCGGAGAGCAACCTCTGTCCGGTGAAGTCCACAGAACATATTGCATATAACAAACAGTTACATGACCTTCAGAGCATGGTGAAGCAAGTTAATGTTTCCGACATTTTCGGACAATCAAACAGCTATTGATTTAGAACCACAGAGAGTTACCGCAAGTTGCAAAGGAAACAGGCGCTGCCTCCACTATTCCAGCACCATTTCAGCATCATCTAATCACCTATGCTTAGTCTAATATAGTGACAACTAAAAGATACCAAAAACTATTTTGTCCAATCTACATAAGCTAAATATGATGGTGCATGGGTGCAAGGAGAAAAAACATGGTGATTCACCCTACTTGTAGAGAAACACCAATGCCATCCTCTTTTATGTTGCCTAAACAGCCTATGACTCTGCAATACAAGCATTTAGTTTTTGTTGTCCTAGGTTACCTGGCTAAAATGATTGCTTACTAGCCTAACTTCCTTACATGGGCAACGATGCGCCAGGCCAGCTAGTTAACATTAGCCTAACGTTCCTAGATCTAGCTATATGTTGAACTTCCATCCTCTCAGGCCAGGGGCACAATGTATGCATTTATGGTTGGATCAGAATCACCATAATCATTGGTCAGTACAGAGAATTAAGTAAAACCACAAGTCCAAATCCCGATCTCCATCCATTGCTAATTTAGGAAAGGGATGATTTTAGGTACAGTGGTTCCTCCTTTAAAAGTTGTGGCACACCCTGCAGCATTCTATGGCACTTCATTTAATTGTCAGCTATTTCTTCTGTTACTGCAAGTGTAACAGTATAGCTTCCATCCCTCTCGTCACCCCTATGTGGGCTTGAACCAGGGACCCTCTGCACACATCAACAACTGACACCCACAAAGCATCGTTACCCTTCGCGCCACAATAGCCACGGCCCTTGCAGAGCAAGGGGAACAACTACTTCAAGGTCTCAGAGCAAGTGACGTCGCCGATTGAAACGCTATTAGCGCGCACCACCGCTAACTAGCTAGCCATTTCACATCAGTTACACTAGTTATGACCACCAGAGGGCATCTTTGAGAAGCATTTGATAGTATTCCGTATTGGCATTAGCAGAGAATTTAAAACCTTTTTTGTAATAACATAGTATATGGGATTGATTTTAGGAAATTTGGCTTAATTAATTAGATTAATATTACGGTGTTTCCATTCAGAGAAAAATGGTCAGTTTGTAAATTCAGACCGTTTCGCTCTCGGAGCGCACACTGGATGTTCGGGCCGAGGAGTAGGGTTGATTTGAGCATTCTGGCCTTACAACGGCAGTCAAGCACCCAAGCTAACATTGGCTAGCTACTTCCAGACACAAATGAGACCTCTCTGACCGTTTTACTCGCCATAGCAGATCTGGTAAGGCAGTTTTAGTGTTAACCAGAGCGTTGGTGACTGTAACTGTGCTGCTGGAAACAATTTAATGACGCTTTTTTCCGACGTTCACTGACACTGGCCATATTCAACCGGTGATGAGCATTTGTAAAGTAATTATCCAGAACGCACGTAAAGTAATTATTCTGCGCTCTGGTACACTCAGACGAGAGTGCTCTGAAATCCGTGTACATAGTAGGCTTTTGTGGAGCGATGGGTAACGATGCTTCAAGGGTGGCTGTTGTCTGTGTGCAGAGAGTCCCTGGTTCAAGCCCAGGTAGGGGTGAGGAGCGGGACGGAAACAAAACTGTTACATGGTCACCATTTTAATCAGGAGAATTTCCTCTTTGTAATTATCTAAGTCTGGCAGCGAGCTCGTTTGTCATCGATTGCAAGACTAGAAATAGAAGTTTTTATTTTTTCCCAACTTTTTCATTACGCAGACATAAGCACAGTTGACACCATCGAGGTGCGGATGTTTACTTTCTACACAAGTTGTTTTTTTCCAGTTTTGTCTGGTAAAATAAAAAGAGATACATGATATTATAACAACTTACATCTGGTTCCACCGTAATGATTTGTCAGCCATCTTTGTTGAAGAACGACACAAGGCAAGGGTGGCTCCCGTCAAAATTCGTAATTGTAACCACTCGATATGATTGGTCATATAAAAACCTTGGGACATAAATGCATAATGAGTGCTCTAGCTCCCCCTTGTGGTGGCCTGGAGCAATGAAGCCGTGACGCTGGGTAACTCTAAGTCTCGCGGTGAAAGCTCGCAACTTTTAAAGGAGGGACCACTGTAGCTAGCTTGCTAGCCACAGGAGGACAACTACACAACGAAATGCAACAATTCAAGTTTTCTGTCAGTGACGTTTGGCTTCTAATGTGATGTGATTGGTGTGAAGCCAAATCCAAACTGGCTTCACTTTACACTTTTTTTGGTGTACCAGAACCATTCATAGCTGAGCTCTCTCAGTTTAGCTGAATGCAGATTGCCTATTATTTTATACCTTTTTTATTGAGGGACGCCAAATGCTTGCTGGGTTCCTTTGCATTGAATGCTAAGGACGGCAACAATGTCATACTCTTTTTGACCAGACAGCATAGATGGGCTACCCATACAAAGCATTCGCTTGGATGCTCTATTGCTTATTGAAGGACGTTTATGAAACACAGAAAGAAGAAGGATACATTATTTTGTATGTTTTTTTCTTTTTTTCTTTGTATTTTTTGGGGATAGCTTAGAATCCCTTGGCATCCAGGAATATATGCCACTGATCTAAGACCAGGTTTATTTGTTCATGCATGATCAACAAATGACGACTAGCCTACTTGCAATATGTTCAATAATATAATAGCTTTGCGTAGCTTGTTCCAGCTCCGGGAGCTGTCCACAGAGTCCGCTAGCCTCCCCCCAATGCTCTTTCATCAGACACTCACTTCTCCTCCTCCTGTACACCACGTGGAGCGGTGTATATCATAGTGGTGTTGTATGGACGCAAGATTCTCATTATCACACATACATATTGTGGTACCCAGTGAGGAGAGGGGGACGTCTCGATGCACTGTGCAAACAACCTACTTGCTATATACCCATCAAAAGCATGTGTTGTCAATCACAAGACTGGCGGGATTATGGAAACGCACTCATTGTTATTTTCTCTGAAGAGAAGCTCTTGAGTAAAGAAGATTATGACAATATTTGGACAGGTCTTATGTAAGAAAGGTTTATGTATCCTAGAATTGTATAGGCTTCATGTATCCGACTGCACAGTCACGTGGACACAACAAGCGTCCATATGTCAAGAAGAGCAACGCCTTCACCTGAATGAGCCTCTCTCACAGATGCCCTAACTACGTCGACCGGCCATGGTTGTAATATTTACTATTGATTGGCACACTATGAGGTGCTCTATCTGAAAATCAACTCATCGGCATATACACGTAGTTCTAACCTGACCATCCGTATGCGAATGGGATTTGGTATGAAAATGCGTATTGGAGATGTAGGCTAATTCTAAAGGAACCTTCAACTATTCTGAACATCAGCACAGAAGGTAAGATGAATCTCTGAAATCAATGAATTTGAACGTTAACGTTATATGCAACAGTTCAGTACAAGGATGAATTTGATGCCTGCGCGCATTCTACAAAAATGCTCAATGCCCAAGCTCCGGAAAGGCTATACCAAACATGCCATTTCATTTGCCTGCAGCAATAGGCTAGATAACTAAAATAACCATTATGCGGGTTATAACTGCTTCTTTCTTTTTAGGGGGTGTATGTATGATGATGAATGAAAAGGGTGTCGTTTCTGGTTGCTACTCAGCAATTAAAACCTTATTCACCCACCAGCCTTGAATGAATGCATTCACTGTTTAGTACATTTACACACAATATTGTATATTTTATACAATATCTATTTAAAATACTTCAAAAGACAAGTAATAATGTAATCATTCAGTATGATCATCATTTTAAGAGGTAATATTGGTATGTACACTAGGCTGTCTTTTCCCAAGTTCACTGACAATTTAGTCACTGGTCAATCAATACCTTGCCACCTCTTCTGCACCCATGCACACTGCATAACCTTTCATTTCAATGTTTATTATTTCCCTCAACACACATATTCTAATTTTAGATATTCATGAACAATAAATATTCATGCATGCGTACTTGGCTCCAGCAAATGATGGTTTACCATTAGCGTATAGGTTTGTCACACGTTATCTATGTTGTTGAAATAGGGCCATAGGCCATACTAGTGTAATGTGCAGTGAAGCAGGCCCAAAAATGAAATGTGTGAACTGGAGGAGTTGCGGGGGAGTATTTAGTGTTATATGAGCCGAAGCCTTGGTCAAGTAAAGCACGACATGAGCTTTCTCACCAAGGCCTCTTGATGGGCCTCTTGATAGCATTCTAATTGTGTTTTAGTGCTCAGACCAAGGCTACAATTATCATCATAATGTCATACATAAACTACAATCATCATTGAATCACTATGGTGCATGAATTACAACCATCATTGAACATGAGTTCTGCATGTCCTTGTCTGTTATTTCCACCTTAGAAACTTGTATAACTGAAAACACATTCAGCTTAAACATTTATATTTCCTACTCTGATTCAGGAGCTTTTACACTGTGAACAATCAACCAGCACAGCCATGCCCTCCCTCGGTGGTCTGTTGCCAAGGGGAACAGTCCTGGCTGAACGATAGATATATAGAGAGAAGGAAAGACGGAGAGACAAAGCAGCCTTGAGGTGCAGAAGAAGAGATGGTCGTCACTGACAGGAGTTCGAGCACTCCTGTGCCCAAGAAGCAGGAACCAAAGAAGAAGAAGAGGAAGTCCCGCCCCCATGGCCTGCCCTCCCCGGCGTTGTGCTGCGCATGCGGCCTGTGCATCATGCTGGCAGGCATCAACATCACCCTGGTGGGGGCATTCGCCTTCAGCACCTTGGTGCCCTCTGCCAACCCTCCTATCATCATAGGGCCCATCCTGCTCCTGGTGGCCTTCTCTTTCTTCGGAGCGTGCTGTGTCTGCAGCCGCCTGCCCCCCGCTCAGGGCTCCCGGAGGTCGAAGGTGGGCGGGAGGAGCATGGGGATGACGGGGCGCGGAGGTTTAGCCGGGGGAGCAACGTTTGAGATCGAAACGAGTGAGCACACGTTGCAGGACACCACGGCAGTACAGCTCAGCCCCTCGGCCTCACCGGGGTCATCACGGGCGTCCAGCCCCGAACGGGATGCTCCTCCTGACCCCGCCCCCCCAGGGACCTGCAAGCTCTTCACCATGGAGACCAATGGCCCCACCTCCGCCACGGCCTACTACTCCGCCTCCTCGGCCGGGGGAGGGGCTGTGAGGCTCAACCTGCCACGTGATGATATGGCCACCTAGCACAGCCCTGACTAACGCACTGTAGCAAGAGCCTCCTGCCCCAGGGGACTGATGCAAAACTATGTAAATATGAACTAGGATTGATGATATTCAGACAGTGTTTCAGTGTGTCTAGCCATTTTGTGAAGTGCCATTTTACATGTTTATGACAAGCTATCAGAGTTGTATTGCATTTGTTTTTTCCAGCAGCCAACCAGTAATTAGCATGCAATTCAACGTTGAAGGAACGTGGGTGACAGTTTCGTTGGAATTGATGTTACTACCTCCTCAGAACTGTTCTCTTTAGAATCCTCTCTTAACATGCATGGGGCATTATGAGCAGTTTCTAATCGGAAAGCAGAATGAGAGAATTGAAGCGTTTTCTCTGTGGCATTTCTGAGTGGTAAAACAAAGGGATGTGTCCCTTTTCTTAGACCGTCTGGACCTCAGTGATTGACATTTCAGCCGATTACTCTGAAGCAACTTTGTGGTTGTTGCCAGAACTGAAAGGTTTGACACAAAATGGAAATGAGTTTAATGCTATCATTTAAATACTTAGTGATGTTTGACATTACAGTTTGTGCTGCTTTGGTCTTAAATTAGATGCAAAGATTCGCAAGATTTCTTTGCAATACAATCTCAACTGAAAGGATCAGCAACAGAGGACATTTTTCCTCAATTGTTTCTATAGACAAAACATTATGGATGACATCAGTGGTTGGCAACAAGTGGCCTGCGGGCCAAAACTGGGTCGCAAGTGATTTGTTTTTTGGAATCAGAATTTTTACTACAAACATAGAAATGCGCCATTTTCACATACAGTGGCAAGAAAATGTATGTGAACCCTTTGGAATTACCTGGATTTCTGCATAAATTGGTCATAAAAGTGACAACAATAAACAAACAGTCTGCTTAAACTGATAACACAAACAATTATACGTTCATGTCTTTATTGAATACACCGTGTAAACATTCACAGTGTAGGGTGTAAAAAGTATGTGAACCCTTGGATTTAATAACTGGTTGACCCTCCTTTGGCAGCAATCAACTCAACCAACGTTTTCTGTAGTTGCGTATCAGACTTGCACAACGGTCAGGAGGAATTTTGGACCATTCCTCTTTACAAAACTGTTTCAGTTCAGCAATATTCTTGGGATGTCTGGTGTGAACCGCTCGAGGTCATGCCTCCACATTTTAAATCAGCTTGAGGTCAGGACTCTGACACTCAAGGTATAATTTCTTCTGTTGAAACCATTCTGTTGTTGATTTACTTCTGTCTTTTGGGTTGTTGTCCTGTTGCATCACCCAACTTCGGTTGAGCTTCAATTGGCGGACACAGCCTTACATTCTCCTGCCAAATGTCTTGATAAACTTGGTATTTCATTTTTTCCGTCTGATAGCAAGCTGTCCAGGCCCTGAGGCAGCAAAGCAGCGCCAAACCATGATGCTCCACCATACTTTACAGTTGGGATGAGGTTTTGATGTTGGTGTGCTGTGCCTATTTTTCTCCACAATTGTGTGTTCCTTCTAAACAACTCAACTGTAGTTTAATCTGTCCACAGAATATTTTGCCAGTAGCGCTGTGGAACATCCAGGTGTTCTTTTGCGAACTTCAGACGTGCAGCAATTATTTTTTTGGACAGCAGTGGCTTCTTCCGTGGTGTCCTCCCATGAACACTATTCTTGTTTAGTGTTTTACGTTTCGTAGACTTGTCAACAGAGATAGCATGTTCCAGAGAATTCTGTAAGTCTTTAGCTGACACTCTAGGATTCTTCTTAACCTCATTGAGCATTCTGCACTGTGCTTTTGCAGTCATCGTTGCAGGGCGGCCACTCCTAGGGAGAGTAGCAACAGTGCAGAACTTTCTCCATTTACAGACAATTTGTCTTACCGTGGACTGATGGACATCAAGGATTTTAGAGATACTTTTGTAATCCTTTCCAGCTTTTTGCAAGTCAACAATTCTTAATCTTAGGTCTTCTGAGCTCTCTTTTGTTTGAGGCATGGTTCACGTCAGGCAATGCTTCTTGTGAATAGCAAACTCAAATTTTGTGAGTGTTTTTTTATAGGGCAGGGCAGCTCTAACCAACATCTCCAATCTCGTCTCTATTGGTTAGCTGACTCCTGACTCCAATTAGCTTTTGGAAATGTCATTAGCCTAGGGGTTCACATACTTTTCCCAACCTACACTGTGAATGGTTAAATTATATATTCAATATAATTTGTGTGTTATTAGTTTAAGCACTCTGTGTTTGTCTATGAAAATCAGATCACATTTTATGACATTTATGCTGAAATCCAGGTAATTCCAAAAGGTTCACATACTTTTTCTTGCCACTATGTTGATGTTGGGGTAGTGCTGGACATGATTGATATGAAGTCGAAAATGTTTGACATGTTCCGTTAGGTATAGCCCTATGTCTATCATGGACATCACACCAAGATCCAAACTGCTTTAATATTGATTCAAAAGATTGAACATGCTTTGATTTTCTATACAGAATAAACAACTTCTTTCTTGAACTGCATTGTTGGTTAAGGGCTTGTAAGTAGCATTTCACGGTAAGGTCTACACCTGTTGTATTTGGCGCATGTGACAAAAAGTTTGATTTTAACTAGGGTTTACCATGTCCCAGCCAAGTATTTTGACATAGACTAATATTTGTATTTCATGTGAGGAAAGTCAACTCCCCCTCCAGGGAGTGGGCTTGTTGTAAATGTGTGTAGTGTCAAGATGTATGTAAACTATCTATGTTGGCCATGTATTTCAAAATGTACTCTGTTTTGATAATATCTTTAACAATGTATTGTTTTTTTGAAAATTAAATTTACTTAATTTGATAACAATACATGTGATACTACTAAAATATCAATAAAATACATGCTCATATAAAATGGATCACAAAGAGAGTTTGTTGCAGTAAACTGCATGAAAAAACATTTCTCAAAAGATGTGCAAAAAAAAATCCTCTGATGGATGCACAGGTGGTGGCTGTTTGCACGTCACCGGTGACTGCGGCTGCGTCTGTTCTTGCTTCTGCTGGGATGACTGGTTGTCTGTGAAACGGTGGCTCTTTTCAGACTGTCTTTGGGGTTCCTTGAGGTGAAGACATCTCCATGTCCCTTCTGGTTTACATCCTTGTCAGACTATACATGGTCCAGTCATTTGCTGCGTCTTGGTCTGTGACTGTGTCTTTGTTCAAGCTATGTGTCCAGGTCCAGCCTCTTCCTTAGTGTCTTGGTCCTCTGTCTGGTTAAGGTACAGCACAGAGATGGGGCCACTGTAGATGCTAGGGCACCTCTGACCACCTCTGATGTCTGTGCGCCTTTGCAGTACTTGGGAACTGGTCATTTGGGAGAGGCAACCACATGCCCTTTCTTCTCTTCCCCCTGCTGATGAACTTAAAGAACTGTCTCCAGAGCTTCCTCAGCTGTTTGATTAGACTGAAACAGACTGACCACCAAAGGGGCCACACCAAACACCAGGATCACTCCTATCATGTAGATCCCTCAAACTCAACTCTGGACCTCAAAGCCAGATCCACTGCATTGTTTCATTGTTCCCCTCTAATCAGGGACTGATTTAGACCTGGGACATCAGGTGTGTGCAATGAATTATCAGGTAGAACAAAAAAACAGCAGGCTCCAGACCTCATAGGGGTCTGGAGGTTGGCAAAGGTTGGCAAATAGCATCAACCTTCAGAGCTTGAAAGAGTGACTAAGCATTTAAAAGAGCATAGAACATTTCCATCAAGAATGGTGAGCAAAATACTTGTGTTATCAGCCTGGAAACATTTCTTTCGAATGTCAACTGAAACCAATATTCTACGATTTCAACTGTAAACATGAAGTATTGTCCATAGTGACATTTTGACATCCTAATATATTTCAGTAAGATTCCATTGAGAAAGAACTATCTCTATGCAAGATTCTGCCCGGGTGACATGCTAGTATCACTGACATTTTGAACCAGAGTCATGGGTAGACACAGGCTCGATAGCTTGAGACCAATATGGCTTCTCCTCATTCTATCTCTGTCTGCATGTATACTGACTACCACCAGAGGATGGTAGTGCTTCCAAATTGGTCCTTTGTTCTCACGTTATGTAACAGTGTAATGTCCAATAGAGCCAGTAGATGTCAGCAGAGCATAAGGTGTGTGTGTGTGTGTGTGTGTGTGTGTGTGTGACTATGCAGACTAAGTGAAAGTGGGTCTGACCATGCACAAACTTTCTAGCACATAAATGTATGCCATGATGCACTTGCACAGGATCTCTGACCACAGTGATAATGATCATGGTTGATGTTGCATATGTTAGCAACGTGTCTCTTTTTGCACTAAAGCACAGGGGGTCTAATATCCCCATCATTCACAGCATGTTTTCATCAGTAACCACTGCTTAAACAACATAGTAGTTGCTTATCTCAATAGATTTCACAAATCACACCAAGATTGCATTAACATCTTGCTATATCAATTGTTCATAAGGAGATCTTGTTGTAAATACATTTTGAACGAAGCCCTTTAGGATGCTGCATGGGTTTTTGAGTGGCCTACTTTCCGAATAAACTATAGCCACTGCACTGATAAGTGGAATGGGCTGATTTGGCCCTATCAGAACCACTTGAAAGAACAGTTAGTCTTCCCCACTTTCAACACTTCACTCTGTGATAATGAGCCTTATTTGTAGACACCCCTAGGCTTTCTATCAACTGTGGCTTTTGATATGATAAACCAGGGTCCTCCAACTGTGGCTTTTGATATGATAAACCAGGGTTCTCCAACTGGCGGTTTTGATATAATAAACCAGGGTTCTCCAACTGGAGGTTTTGATATGATAAACCAGGGTTCTCCAACTGGTGGTTTTGATATGATAAACCAGGGTTCTCCAACTGGCGGTTTTGATATGATAAACCAGGGTTCTCCAACTGGAGGTTTTGATATGATAAACCAGGGTTCTCCAACTGGAGGTTTTGATATGATAAACCAGGGTTCTCCAACTGGCGGTTTTGATATGATAAACCAGGGTTCTCCAACTGGAGGTTTTGATATGATAAACCAGGCTTCTCCAACTGGCGGTTTTATTATTTTTATTGTTGGACATAAAATACTGTAAAAACACCAGCAAATAAGCTACAAGTGAGTTTAATTTTGGAAATCCGTTCCAAAGTATTCCCACACATAATAGAGAGATGTGATCGTATACAAATGGGCGACAGGTAGCCTAGCAGTTAGGAGCATTGGGCCAGTAACCGAAAGATCGCTGGTTCAGATCCCTGAGCCAACTAGGTGAAAAATCAGTCAATGTGCCCTTGAGCAAGGCACATAACCCTAATTGCTCCAGGGTTGCCGTCAATAATGGCTGATCCCTGGTTCTGACCCCACTCTCAGGGGGAGAGGGATATGCAAAAAACGTGTCCAAATCACACATGTACATGTGTGAAATAGGACAATTGTAAGCACCCAACAAATTATATTATCTAAATGTAAGCAAGATTTTAAATTATTTTGTTTTAGTCAAATATTATACCTGTTTGGGCTTCTTGCGGTCAATTTGCAGACTGCAAACCATCCGCTCATGTCATGAAAAATCGTCCTGAAGACAGTACCAAAATGTTGAACGAGCAATGATTGGCCGAAGGAAGAGCTTGCAAGATTGAACATTGGACATTGCTATAAACTTCCTCCTTAAATTCAACCTATCCACTATGATTCCACTGGTATCATCTCCAATGTGTGCATTGGCCGACGTCTCAAAAGTCATACCAGAAACCAATAATACAGCATGTGTCACCTATGGGGTTTGGCCTACTTATGGAAACACCTTCAGATAATCTCAAGTGAACTCCGTCACCTCAAATATCAACCCCACTCTCGCAGAGTCTTCTACTTTACTGCCCATGACCAAAAACATGGCACAGTACTGTGTTCCAAATGACACCCTATTCCCTACATAGTGCACTACTCTTGACCAAGGGTCCATGTTGCAGTGCTTGGCTCGAATTGGGATGCAGACTGGTGAAAGCTGTGATTTGTATCCTAGAATTAGATGCACTGCAACACTAGCTATCTGTAAAGCATCTCCTTGAGGTGATGAGGTGATGACTGACTGAAGGGGAATTAGACTGTTGATGTTATCTGAGGAAATCCCTTCTGATCCATTACTGGAGAGTCGACCTAAGGTGACACAACTTAGCAATCAACATATGTTCTAACACTCGTTAGTGCATAGCTGTATTTTGTTCTCTATAACTCCAGGATGAGACAAGTTGATGGAGAATGTTATGACATATACATGTTGTGAATTACTGTTGCATAACAGCAACAATGAATATGAATATCATTATTTTGACCCAGTCTCCTCTTTGGTGCTTACGCTTGGGCTCCTCCGTTAAGTTCAAGCACCCAGTGTAAAAAGTGGTATTCTATCCATACTCAATAACTGCAGTAATACTTGCAGCATCAAGTGTTATTGCCTCACCTTTCCCTGCAATTTTACTTCAGCAAAACTATGAACTGTTTTACAACAAAGGACATTGACATTATAATTCCACAGAATCTGTGTTCTGATCGTACAAAGTCTGTGATTAGCTCCTATCAAGAGCTATCAACAAACCTGTATATACAGTAGTAGAGATAGATGATGCCTGTTGAGACAGACTAGATGGCGTGCAATGAGTAGAGACACTGGCCTGATCGATGAACTCTGAAAGCTGGTTAGCATTAAGAGCAAAAGAACAGCTGTGCCTAAAGGCAAACATTTCAGCTGTACCAGGGACCAAAATGGAACGACGAGAATGACTATGAGAGATTCGGCCAAACCCAGAAACAGCCATCAAATGTCTTCTCAAGTCACGTAGAGCAACTGATGAGAAATGGCTGCACAAGCACACACACAATAACACACTATAGTCACACAAGCAGCAATCCCACTTCATACCCACTCACACTGGCATGGACCCACACAATTACCCCCCCCCCCCCCCTCGCACACACCACACCCATCCTGAGGATGGAGAGAACCTAGTGCTTTCAATCCGCTCTGAACCATCTGGATTCTGCTGGTGTATGTGTGCGTGTGCGTGTGTGTGCGTGTGTGCGCGTGTGTGCGTGTGTGTGTGTGTGTGTGTGTGTGTGTGTGTGCGTGTGTGTGCGTGTGTGTGCGTGTACTGTATGTGTTGCTTGGCTGTATGTGAGAGCCACAGCAGTTTGAATGAGTCAGGGAGGGGAGGGGAGATGTGAGAGAGTAATCAGGCAGAAGGGATTAGGGGAAGACGAGCTGCTATGCTGAGGAGAGGATCTATGAAAGCAGACAGTGGTTACGTAACCCATATAACCTAGTTTACTCCTATCTGCTCTGGCAGGAAGACTCCAGAGGAGTAGTGAAGACGTGAGGATTGACTCTTTGTCCTAAAAAAATATAATAAATATGAAAACTTTAGGTTTTTCCATACATTCTATGGCATATTCTTGATGTTTTTTATTCAGTTTGGTTGTATTGACACAGGGATGTAGATTTTCAACTGCTTTGCCAACACATTGTCTGTCTCTCTAAGGGTCCTTGATAGATTCATTTGATAGATCATTTTTCAGTGTGAATGAAAGAATACAAGGGGATATTAACACTTTATGACCGAAAAGTTTTTTATTCTATTTGTGACTCATATCATCTCTGATCACCAAAGCAACAAGTAATCACTTGTGTGTGGGTTCTGTAAAATTAGGAAAGACATGATTTATTCCCAGAGTCAAAATCAAAAGTAACAGTCAGTATCTGGTGTGGCCACCAGCTGCATTAAGTACTGCAGTGCGTCTCCTCCTCATGGACTGAACCAGATTTGCCAGTTCTTGCTGTGAGATGTTACCCCACTCTTCCACCAAGGCACCTGCAAGTTCCCGGGCATTTCTGTGGGGAATGGCCTTAGCCTTCACCCTCCGATCCAACAGGTCCCAGATGTGCTCAATGGGATTGAGATCCGGGCTCTTTGCTGGCCATGGCAGAACTCTGACATTACTGTCTTGCAGGAAATCACCCACAGAACGAGCAGTATGGCTGGTGGCATTGTCATGCTGGAGGGTCATGTCAGGATGAGCCTGCGGGAAGGGTACCACATGAGGGAGGAGGATGTCTTCCCTGTAACGCACAGCATTGAGATTGCCTGCAATGACAACATGCTCAGTCCGATGATGCTGTGACACACCGCCCCAGACCATGACGGACCCTCCACCTCCAAATCGATCCCGCTCCAGAGTACAGGCCTCGGTGTAACGCTCATTCCTTCGACGATAAACGTGAATCCGACCATCACCCCTGGTGAGACAAAACCACGACTCATCAGTGAAGAGCACTTTTTGCCAGTCCTGTCTGGTCCAGCAACGGTGGGTTTGTGCCCATAGGCGACGTTGTTGCCGGTGATGTCTGGTGAGGATCTGCCTTACAACAGGCTTACAAGCCCTCAGTCCAGCCTCTCTCAGCCTATTATGGACAGTCTGAGCACTGATGGAGGGATTGTGCGTTCCTGGTGTATCTCGGACAGTTGTTGTTGCCATCCTGTACCTGTCCCGCAGGTGTGATGTTCGGATGTACCGATCTTGTGCAGGTGTTGTTACACATGGTCTGTCACTGCGAGGAAGATCACCTGTCCGTCCTGTCTCCCTGTAGCGCTGTCTTAGCCGTCTCACAGTACGGACATTGTAATTTATTGCCCTGGCCACATCTGCAGTCCTCATGCCTCCGTGCAGCATGCCTAAGGCACGTTCATGCAGATGAGCAGGGACCCTGGGCATCTTTCTTTTGGTGTTTTTCAGAGTCAGTAGAAAGGCCTCTTTAGTGTCCTAAGTTTTCATAACTGTGACCTTAATTGCCTACCGTCTGTAAGCTGTTAGTGTCTTAACGACCGTTCCACAGGTGCATGTTCATTAGTTGTTTATGGTTCATTGAACAAGCATGGGAAACAGTGTTTAAACCTTTTACAATGAAGATCTGTGAACTTATATGGATTTTTATGAATTATCTTTGAAAGACAGGGTCCTGAAAAAGGGACGTTCCTTTTTTTGCTGAGTTTACATTGGTTCAACGTCATTTCACTTAAAGGATGTGGAAACAATGTTGATTCAACCAATGTTTTCCCAATGGGAAGGCACAAAACACAGAAATCCATCCAACCCCAGTAGCCTTGAATGAGATTAGACGTCTGTTTATTTAAACTCTAAATTGCTTTGATTACAATGTGTTGCTGTGCAAAGCAGTAAAGACAGGGAACTTCCTGACTGAGTCGTTGTGATGTTGTTTTGGTCTACCACAGTATGTCCGGGGATTGTTGGACCTCTGCTATTGGTCTCCATCCCAGGAGCTGTTGGGGGGCAACACGGAGAAGAAAGACCCCTGCAGATCTGGGAGCAGATTTTGATATAAGCAGCAACAGAGTCTTAATACCAATGCAGTACTGCTGTGAATTCTAATGGTCTCCTATAATGCCTTTCAGAGGCCTCTCCATTCACTCCCATAAAACACCAGTTACTCAAGTGGTCAATGCTGTTGCATAACCTCCTTTTTACCAGTCACTCTATATATGAGAGACTCTATATGTTAGAGCACTGGGAGAGCACTGGAAACCAACCTGGACGTAACATAGTAAACGTAAATCTGTGACACTCAAAATGGTATGATATATTACATTTTGTATGGTATATATTAATTTGTGTATGTCCATAATCCATTTTGTGTGATATGTTACGAATTGCAATTTGTACAATATGTTATGAATTTGCAATTTGTATGATGTGTTAAGAATTCCAATTTGTTGTGGCTAATGTTAGCTAGGTGGCGAATGTTAAGCTAAGTTAGGGTTAAAGTTAGGGTTAGCTAACATGCTAAGTAGTTGCAAACTAGCTAAAAAGTAGTAAGTAGTTGCTAATTAGCAAAAATGTATCTGTGATGTGATTTGAACACTCAACCATTGGGTTGTTAGACGTTCACGTTATATGCCCATCTGTCCGCCCTGACCAACCTCCCCACTGGGCACAGACATCAATTCAACGTCTAATCCACGTTAGTTCAACGTAGGTCCCTTCTTTAGTTTTTGACTTAATGATGCACTATGCAGAAATCTCTCCACCATTTCCTGGTTGCAAAAAGTCTAATAGTTCACCTAATTTCTGTTTATGTGACAAAACAAGCAAGTATAGTGTAGAGAATCATTGATCCATCTATACCGCTCTGAAATATATTATCCATAACCAAAAATATTGTATTTTCAGCTGTTTGAAGCTGGTGTACAAAACCCAAAAGTTTTTGGAAGCATAGAAATAGTACACATAGAACAGATCTACCGCTTCTTAGACTTGCTTTCAGGGAGAATTACAGATCTATAACTCACATTTCTATGTGAATTTGGTCGCGTCGCCGAAAAAGTTACATATAACAGCTTTAAGTAACCTTCTGTCTTATGTAACATAACATATCATACTAACATACAGATTTACATGAACTATGCTACGTCTACTCTTTGAGGCCAGGCTGTTGTGTAAACAGCATTGATGCTCTGGTACACAAATCAATGAGCCTTTCCTATATTCTACCATTAGCAAAGCCGATCAATCACATTCAGTTTTTTCTCCAGTAAGAGACAGTGGCTCCCATATGCTGACGTATATGAGGTAATGGTTATTTTCAGTTCCTTTTTTAGCTCAACTAGGGGTCTTTGACATGGAGCTCCTCTCTAAATGTTATCCTCCACCGGTGGTGTGCTGCCTATTCAAACAGGTACATATTTTAGCCAAACCAAAAATGGTGTAGTGTTGCACTAATATCTAGGTGTTGTCAGTGGTGAAATAGACTGTATAGGAGTCCAACAACATGCTGCTGCAGTGGAGAGAGTCGAGACAGATCATCTATCTTTTGTGACTCTGGTTGTCTGTGTTTTAACATGAAGGGTATACTATATGGTCTGATTGTTTTTTCAGTCCTGGGTTTAGAAAGGGGTCAGCTAAGCATGTGTGAACAAAATGTACCATTTCCATATCATGTTTGGTACTCCTGCAACAGTGGAGGCTGCTGAGGGGAGGGCGGCTCATAATAATAGCTGGAATGGAGTAAATGGAATGGTATCAAACGTGGTTTCCATGTGATTGATATCATTCTATTTACTCCATTCCAGCCATTGCTATGAGCCGTCCTCCCCTCAGCAGCTTCCACTGTTGCAGGAGTACCAAATATGATACGGAAATTGTACATTTTGTTCAGGCAATTTGGGGTGCAGTGGGGAACTGGTAAACAACATGCAGTAATAGTCTTCACCAGCAGGGGCCTCTATAGTTCATAGAACTGATGCAACAATTTAAAAACATACTTGATGCGTCTACAGCAGACTGCTTCAGACCAGTTTTTGCTTTGTGTGTCAAATAAGAATTGGCTTAACATGTCTTCACATGGCAAGTTTATAATGCTGCGTTTACTGATTAACTAATGTTACAATAAAGCCATAGACTATATATTGTCACATTAGCTGAGGTTAGATAATCCAATCAAGTGAAAAGTCGTGGAACTTAATAGAGTGAGCAAAGTAAACCATTTCTAAAATGCAAGCAGGGGCACGTACGCTATTAAATCGTCAATTTCCTTATGTATTTCCTCATTGTATTTACACAGCAATGACACTCGTTTACCCCCACAGTCACTACACTTGTATGTAAACAACTATAAAGGTGTATCGGCTTTTCTGAAGTCTCAAGTAGCCTATATCAACAGCTATATTGTTCTGGTTCAGTTGCTATGTTATATCATGGTATATGGTCTGCTATCAGAACATTGGAGTGCTTACTTCAGCCCTTCCCACAGAATATACCTGCTTCCTTATTCGCAACCATTGACTATGTATAATATGGTCGTCACGAGGCTGGCGAGGGGACAACAGCTCATAATAATGGAACCATGTGTTTGATACCATTCTATTGACTTCATTCCAGCCCGCCCTCCCCAATTAAGTTGCCAGCAGCCACCTGTGAGGGTCATGGTACAGTAGGAGTAACATGCGACTCATTCGGTTCGGTCTGTGATTAAATGATGGCCTCATCTCAGGGTGGTTCCCAGCCAGTCACCTAGTGTCGTGCTGGGCCTTTTTAAGTAAATTGTGATTCAGTGATCTTTGGTGTAATAAAATATCAACCTCACACATCACTACTAACCACCTCCTTCCACACAACCAGCCAACACACTCCTCATCGTCTGAAGGTCCTTTCCTGCAGTAAGAATAGCCTAATTTACTGCATTGCTGGTGGATGGTGGCCACCTGTAGAGAAGCGGAAGTGTCTCAAAGTGTCCGACAGGCTGGTTCTTAACAGAGGCGAGCCGTTCATTTTCCAGTTTGCCATGGTAGCGGGCAAAGTAGCGCAGGGCGGTGTGGGGGCGGCCAATCGGTGTCAGCCCTCATTACCGTCGAGGAGCTCATCGGATCCCTCTCCCAAGAGTCCCTTAGAAATAAATAAAAGGGAAATGCTTAACACTTTAATGACTTTCCCAAAGGGGCTCTCTCCAAAACAACAGCTCCCTCCTAAATTGCTGTGCCTTGGCCGAGTCCGAAGGGGGGAGAGGGAGAGGCTAGTTTTCAGTCAACTAGTGCTGGATCGGCTGGGCCAGCCAACAGGGGGAAGAATCGGGTCTTTATGTGGCATCTATGGGGCCTACAAGGGACAGCCACTGCATTGTCCCCCACCACTCCCTTTCCCTCGTCTTCGCCTGATTTATTTATTTTTTCTCCCCCACAGCCAACATTGGGTCACGTTGTGTCACCCCCTCCAACCTAGAATTGGTGTGTCGCCGTCCCCCATCCAAGAAAAAACACATAGATTGTCCCTCCAGGTCATTCAGATAATGAACTGAGGACTAAGGGGGTGAATACTTGCGGACAAAACAAACCAGGTCTTCTATTGTCCAGCATGCCCTTGTTCAAGGCACCGAGGGGGGCTGGGTTTTGAACAAGGCATCACAAGGTTTACAAGTCAACTCTTCCTGGACCAGTTTTAAACAGCTAAAAGCAAGGGGGTGCTTTCAGAGCTGTGATTTACATGGTTGCCTAGAACCCCAGGGTTACCCCTTCCTACTCAGTAGCATATACAACTGACTGTACAAAACACCTTCTCTTTCCATCACATAGACTGACCAGGTGAATCCAGGGACAGTGCACATTAATCAACGTTTCAGTAAAAGTGACGGTTTTAGCCAGCAGGCTAATTTTCAACCGCAGTCCCTGGCCCGGTTATTAAAACAATTACAACATAGACAATCATTGAGCAGTGAGCACACGCAGAGCAACATAGGACAAGCAAGACATAGCATACAGACAGAGCAACATAGGACAAGCAAGATGTAGCATACAGACAGAGCAACATGCAACAAGACAAAATCAATAAAAGCAACAAGTGTTTCCACACCTCACAAGCTACAGACAACAGACAACATGGGAAGCGGCAATACACCGCTAGGGATTATGTTCACAAATCTGATTGACCTTTAGCCATGTCTTCATGCATTTTGTGAAAGTGTGATATGTGGTGCAGTTGTGTGTTTCTGATGGCAGTGTATTCCAGACATGGGAAGCTCTCACAGAGAAAGCAGATTTACTAAAGGTGCTTTTCCTTAAGGGAACTATACAGTCACCTCTCGTGGCAGACCTTGTGGATGTGCTGCCATATGTTTGGGTTTTCTGTTTAACAGAAATACTGAGTGGAGGGGGAGCCAGGCCATTTAGGGTCTTGAATACAAGACATGCATCGGTGTATTGCACAAGATTTTCCCAACTCAGGAGCTCATGCTTTCTGAGGATGTAACAGTGATGATGGCTATTGGGCTTCCCATCGAGCACTTTGAGAGCCTGTTTGTAGACAGACTGAATAGGTTTTAATGTTGTACAGCAAGCTTGGGCCCAACTAGTCAAGCAGTATGTTAAGTGGGGGAGTATCATAGATTTGAAGTACAGTTTTGCTCCCTCTGTAGTCAAACAATTTCGTATAAATCGGAAATTAGCTAGGTTGAATTTGGTTATTTGAATTACCTTTTTCACATGCTTTTTAAAAGAGAGGTTGGAATCAAGTATGATGCCAAGGTACTTAAAATCAGATACCACCTGGAGCTTCTCCCCTGACACATAGACATCTGAAAAGCTATGATCCCTTATTGATGTAATTTGTTAAATCCACTTCAATCAGTGTAGATGAAGGCGAGGAGATGTGTTAAAGAAGGATTTTTAAGCCTTGAAACAATTGAGACATGGATTGTGTGTGTGCCATTCAGAGGGTGAATGGGCAAGACAAAATATTTTTGTGCCTTTGAACAAGGTATTGTAGTAGGTGCCAGGTGCACCGGTTTGTGTCAAGCAATTCTGCAGGGTTTTTCATGCTCAACAGTTAACCTGTGTGTATCAGGAATGGTGCACCATCCAAAGGACATCCAACCAACTTGACACAACTGTGGGAAGCATTGGAGTCAACATGGGCCAGTATCCCTGTCGACACCTTGTGGAGTCCATTCCCCGACGAATTGAGGCTGTTCTGAGGGCAAAAGGGGGGGTGCAACTCAATATTAGGAAGGAGTTCCTAATGTTTGGTATACTCAGTGTAGGTTACAGGGTGTTGAAACGGAAGCCAACTAGTTTGTGCCATCACTAAACTATCAACCGTTAAGCAGTGTGTTGCAGGTTTTAGTTTTGCTGTAAAATAAATTGTCAAATGTCATTAGAATTGCAGAGGAAACTTTCCATTATAAATGTAACTACTGTTGTAACATCTATTTACGGGTTGGCTGACAACGTCACAAAAGTTATGCGTGTGCGTCGATGTGTCTGCAAGGTGTGGGTTATTATGATTCTGGTCTGATATCGAGCAACAATGACCAGAAGCTGCCTTGTGGGGAATCGTAAATGGCTCATTTCAGCTTGTTGTATCTTGTTATTGATACCATGTCTTGTTTTGAGCTTTTTTCACGTCTATGCTAATATGGCAAACATTTGCTAGCTAGCTAACCAACAGCTGGTAAAACATACAAACATATTTATTTTTTCAAGAAACATTTGAAGACAAAGTTTACATGTTGTCAACAGTCTAAGACAACCCCATAGTTGCGCACTTGTCAGTGTGTTGCTAAACTACCAAGCTTTCGATACATGTCTGTAGGGTATTACCAGGGACTTGTCCCATCCTCATGGGAGAGGACTGATGTTAGAACACACTAAAGTAGTAAGAACAAGGCCGGATCTTCACTCCTGCTCCATTCCGCGTCTCCAGGGCTTTCTTCAAAAGGATAACAAAATAATGTATTTGATATCAAATGTTTTATCTCTCAAAAGTCCCTTCACATCCTCTCAACAGTTTGTGTTGTTTTACTCTGTCATCTACAGGTCAGTGATTGAGGTCAGGCTAGTAACAGACATCTAAGAAACCCAGTGTCCTGTCGCTGAACATATATGTCCTGAAATTGTGCAACAAATTGCCATTTATGTGGACACATAAGACCATTCGAACCCATCAAGTGTTAGGACATAAAACATTGCTATTACTTTGAACATAAAGCTGTTTGAATTACTCAACATTTCAACACCTTTTCTGCTAATACTTAGATAGCAGGAAGATTTATCGCATGCACCTTCAGCACCAGGATTTTATTTGAATAATTTAGCACATGCTCTTAGCCAGAGAAACGTAGAGTAGTGAGTGCATAAATGTTTGTACTTTTATTAAAATAAATGATGTACTGGTCCCCGTGGGAATCAAACCCACAACCCTCACATTGCAAGCACCATGCTGTACTAGCTGAGCCACAAATCATGTTCTGTAATAATGATTGTATCTACACTTTTGCAATCTACCCCACAGTATGCTACATCTACAAAAGTTTCTATTGATAGACATTATCAGGATCTACGACTCCTAGCTGTGTTGTGATCTAATGACATATAGGCATTAGATCACAGCAAATATGCTGATTTATATTTATTTATTTCCATTGCTAATTATTGCTCATCATTGAGCATAGCATAGGCTGATGTAGCAAGCAAGAAAAAGCCACTTAACTCTGCACAGTTGCTAGGCAACACATCTCACCACGAGTTAACACTTGGCAATGAAGGTTTTCAGTGCAATTCATTTACTCTCACTTGAAATAAACTAAGCTTTCCATCAATTGATAATATTTGAATGTAGGCCAGGAGGAGAATAAGAAACCACATAGTAGCCAATTAAAGATAAAGCGAATCAGTATAATAATCTAACACAACTATGAGGTGTTTACCTATGGCCTGCCTTTGCAAACTTCCTTGTTATTGTGTCCTGGTGTTACGTCACAAGATCCTTACCCGATTATGTTGCATCATCTTACTGTAAAATCTACATTCATCTTACAAAAAATGTATGTCATTCGATGGCTTGCTACTATACACTCAAATGTAGCATTCCACATGAACTTGACTCTCTCTTTTTTTCAGAGATCACTGTAACGTTGGATTATGTTTTCCTGAACTGCAGTGTGAAAACAAAGAGCTGTTAATAGTTAAACAACTTTACACAATTTCTACACACAATATGTTTTATATGCTGGTTCCAATTGTAGAGTCTAAACTCACACCTTGACCTCTGCGTGAACAGGTGCTGATACAATGGTGGTATTACCTCCATTCTACTTGATGGTCCTGCACCTTGTTTTCTGTCATCATCTGGTTTCAGGTTTCCTGAGTACTTTTCTCTCGCTCTCCTGCTTTTGGAACAAAAGAGGGAGTGAATGTAATCAGATCGTAGACAGAAATGTAGGGATGATTGTCACCTGGCTGCTGTAAAAGGTACAAGTGAGATGGACAACACAGCAGCACCGTGTTGTATGAAAGAGCCTCCCCATGAGGACTCAGTGAAAACCCAGGATGTAATAGAGACCACACAGCCAAAGGAGCAGTTTTGTCATAGGTCTGGTCAGAGACAGTTTAATTCTGTAGCATGAACCTGTCAGCTCTCAGAGAGCACAACTTTATTAGAATTAGATTATATTAGAAAACGTTATAGACAGATAAGGTACTGGACAGAGCTGTAACTCCTTTATGTGACACAGCAACCCACACCGGAACATTGTGTCAATGTCCGGTAATAGGAAGGTGATTGACCAAGCCTCTTATTGTATCTGGAACTACACACAACATGTTTTGCTGTTATTTACACTCCTAGGCAGTTGGCACTCCAGGACTGGTTTTGCCATAGCATGACGTAGTGTATGAACCTGTTTAGTTATAATTAGGTGCCAGTGTTCCATCCTGTTCCATTGATATGTGTGTCACCATATTTGTTTAGGGTGTCTGACACACACACGGACGCACACACGTATGCACGCACACATATACACACACACACACACACACTCTACACGTTGGTCTGTCTGCGTTTCCCAATACCCAATACCTCTGGGGATTATCAGTGTTGTTAACCGGTGTTGTACTGCATACACCCTCTCCTGTTCTAATCCACTTGAAATACTTTGGTCAATGTGCACATGTACATTATACATCAAAAAGTTATATCTAATGATCTCTTATAGTAAAATGTTTGAATCTCCTAATTCCTGCCCCCTGTTTTGTCTGCATCTGGGTTTAATCCTGAGTCCTGATAGTACGAACTGGTCATGACGGACCTAGCAGACTTAGACCAGCTCCGCGACACTGTCTCCTCCCACGGAGCCACCATTGGAAGACACAAGGAGTTCCTTCACAACCTTATGGGAGGATTCCAGACCTTGGAGGAACACCATGACCGTACTTTCCAGACATTGCTGGAGCAAGTCTGCGGATTGTCTATTAGACAATCTCAGTAACCCCGTTGTCAGCAGTGTGTCCCCCCAGCCCACCCCGGCTTCCCGGGAACCCTGCTTACCACTTCCGGAACGCTTCGCTGGAGATTCAGGGACCTGTCAGGCGTTTCATTCCCAGTGCTCCCTAATCTTTGAGCTACAGCCCTCTTCTTTTCCCTCGGACCGCTTGAAGGTATTGCACCTTATAACACTGGTGTCCGGGAGTGCTCTTACCTTGGCTACGGCGGTGTGGGAGCAACAAGCCACCGTGTGTTTCAGTCTAGAGGAGTTCATGGCGGAGGTGAAGAAAGTGTTTGATTCTCCGTTGTCCGTGAGAGAGGCTACTCGGAAGCTACTCTGTCTACACCAAGACTACCGTATTGTGGCAGACTATGCAGTTGATTTCCACAAGTTGGCCGCCAAGAGTGCCTGGAACCCAGAAGCACTGTTTGACACATTCCTTCACGGGTTATTGGAGGAGATGAAAGACGAGCTCGCAGCCCAGGAGCTGCCCATCGAGCTCAATTCTCTCAACACCTTGACCATCCGGATGGATGGGCGACTACGGGAATGTAGGAGGGAGCGGAGGTCTGTTCCCACTCCCCCTCGCTCATCCATGGAACCCACCTCACCTCCGAGGAATCCTGGAAAGTCCTCGGCGTCAACACTACCGAGAAAATCAGAGGTTACCTGAGTTTCCCCGGGAATCACAGAGGTCTGCCAACTTGCCTCCTCTGGAGCCTATGCAACTTGGCAGAGCTGGATTGTCTCCTGCCGAATCATTCCACAGACTGAACACCAAGAGCTGTCTGAATTGTGGGACTACAGGTCATTACATTTCTACCTGTCCTTTTTCAAAGACCCGGCTCATCAGGAGGTATGAGTACACTGGTGGGCATTATGGAGTATGTCCAGTCTCCTCTTACTCGTACCCCTCTCCATCCTGCTGTGGGGTGACCGGTCCAAATCTGTCCGGGTACTCATTGACTCTGGGCCGACAAGAGTTTTATGGACGCTACCCTGTTGTCTGAGCTGGGAATCCCCACTCAACCCCTCTCCATTCCCATGTATGTCAGAGTGCTGGATAGGTGTTCGATTGGCAGAGTCAGCCACAACCTGCGATAGTCAGGCAACCACAGCGAGTCGATCCAGTTTCTACTTATCGAATCCCCTCAGATACCCGTTGTGTTGGGGTTTTCATGGCTCCAGAGACACAATCCCCTTGTTGACGGGACTGTGGGTTCGATCAAGGGTTGGAACCCATTCTGCCACGCTCATTGCCTGAAGTCGGCGCAGCCTGCCCTGGGACGTCTTCTTGCGGGCTTGGGAAAAGCCCTGAACATCTCCACCATTCCTGCGGAATACCAGGACCTCCGGGAGGTTTTCAGCAAGGCCCGTGCCACCTCACTTCCTCCCTATCCGCCCTATGAATGCACCATCGACATTCTCCCGGGCACTACACCGCCTCGGGGACCGCTTTATTCCCTGTTGGGTCAAGAGACCAAGGCGATGAAGACGTACATTGAGGACTCCCTGGCTGCAGGGGGTACCCATCCTGCCTCCCCTGCTGGCGCAGGGTTCTTCTTTGTGGAGAAGAAGGACAAAACCCTGCACCCATGTATCTTTTACCGGGGCCTGAATGACATCACGGTTAAAAAACGTTACCCGCTTCCACTCATCCCCTTGGCTTTTGAGCCTCTCTAGGGGGCTACCATCTTCTCCAAGTTGGACCTCCGGAACGCCTACCATCTGGTACGGATACGGCAAGGGGATGAGTGGAAGACCGCCTTTAACATGGCTAGCGGGCACTACAAATACCTGGTGATGCCATTCGGACTGACCAACGCTCCTGCAGTGTTCCAGGCCCTGGACGACGTTCTCTGTGACATGTTGAACTGGTTCGTGTTCGTCTACCTCAGGGTTTCCCCAAACGTGGTCCTTGGCCCCCCTCTGGGTGCACATTTTGTTTTTTGCCCTAGCACTACACATTTGATTCAAATAACCAACTCATCATAAAGCTTTGGTAATTTGAATCAGCTGTGTAGTGCTGGGACAAAAAAACAAAACTTGCTCCCAGGGGAGAACCAGGACCAAGTTTGGGAAAACCTGGTCTACCTCTATGACATCCTAGTTTTTACGCTTGGCTCAAGAACACATCCGACAAGTCTCCCAGCGTCTTCTGGAGAACCAGCTGTTCATCAAAGCGGAGAAAAGCAAATTCCATCGCTGCACCATCTCCTTCCTTGGAGACATCATAGCTGCAGGCAACATACAGATGGATCCTGGAAAGGTGAGAGCGGTGGTGGATTGGCCGCAACCCTCATTCAGAGTGCATCTGCAACGCTTCCTGGGGTTTTCCAATATCTACCGCCAGTTCATCTGGGGTTACAGCACCCTGGCTTCCCCCCTTTCAGCACTCAGCTCTCCCAAGGTCCCGTTCACGTGGTCTCCAACTGCAGACTGGGCGTTCTTGGACCTCAAGCACCAATTCACTATCGCCCCCATTCGAAACCATCCAGATCCGTCCCGGCAATTCATGGTGGAGGTCGACGCCTCAGACGATGGAGTGGGGTCTGTCTTGTCCCAGTGTTCAACCCAAGACCAAAAGCTGAATCCCTGCGCTTTTCTCTCCCATCATCTCAACACCACAGAAAATAATTATGACGTGGGTAACCGAGAACTACTCACAGTGAAGATGGTGTTGGAGGTAGTGGTTAGAGGGGGCGGAACACCCATTCATAGTATAGACAGATCACAAGAACCTGGAATATCTCTGCACAGCCAAGCGCCTCAACTTCAGGCAAGCTCGATGGGCCATGCTATTCACTCGATTCAACTTCACCATCTCCTATCACCCGTGTTCCAAGAATGTGAAGCCGGGTACACTTTCATGGCTTTATAGCCCCGCTGCCACACCATCGAACCCCGAGACCATCCTCCCTACCTTTTGTCTCATGGCTGCACTCATCTGGGTTATAGAGAACCAGGTCCATGAGGCGCAGCGTACCCAGCCAGACTCCGGGGGGGGCTAAACGGATGTTTGTCCTGGACTCTGCCCATTCCCGGTTCTGGAATGGGCTCATTCATCTCGACTGGCCTGCCATCCTGGCTCCCGTCGGACCCTGGCCTTTGTACAACAACGTTTTTGGTGGCCCACCTTGGTTCCTGATGTCTCCATGTTCACTCTGCAGCAAGCTCCGGCTGGCCTCCTTCAACCTCTTCCCATTCCTCAGCGACCCTGGTCCCATATATCCCTGGACTTTGTCACGAATCTCCCTCCATCAGATGGCAACACCACTATCCTCACGGTGGTGGATAGGTTTTCCAAAACTGCCCATTTCATTACCCTTCCCAAGTTACCCTCAGCCAAGGAGACAGCCCAGCTCATGGTGCAGCACGTCTTCCGGATCCATGGACTTCCGGGGACATGGTCTCCGACCGCGGTCCTCAGTTCTTGTCCCCGGTTGTGGAAGACTTTCTGCACCCTCATTGTGGCATCGGCCAGCCTGTCCTCCGGTTTTCACCCCCAATCTAACAACCAGTCGGAGTGAGCCAATCAGGACCTAGAGATGACTCTTCGTTGCCTTGTCACCGCTAACCCCATCACCTGGAGCCAATAACTCATCTGGGTGGAATATGCCTGCAACACCCTTCCCTGCTCGGCCACTGGTCTCTCGTCGTTCGAGTGTTCCATGGGTTATCACTCTTCCCTGAGCAGGAGGAAGAGGTCAGCATACCCTCGGCCCAGATGTTCGTCCGCAGCAGTCGCCGTGTCTGGAAGAGGGCCCGGAAAAGGGCCCCGCCGTGTCTAGAAGGTGGACCGCCACCAGACCCCTGTTCCCCACTATCGTCATGGGCAGAGGGTATGGCTGTCCACTTGGGATCTGCTCCTCCAGGTGTAGTCCCACAAACTTTCTCCCTGTTCGTCCATATGTATATAGTCACAATTCATTCCTACTTAGATTTGTGTGTATTGGGTAAATGTTGTGTAATTTGTTAAATATTACTGCACTGTCGGAGCTAGAAGCACAAGCATTTTGCTACACCCGCAATAATATCTGCTAATCACGTGAATGTGACCAATACAATTTTTATCATGAGGCAAGGCGAGACCCAGATGCAGACACAGGAGGCAGATGGTTGGAGTCTTACAGTATTTATTAATCCAATAGGGGAAGGCCGTAAATAGGCCTTCCCTTATGGAATTTGCTTTTCTCCGCTTTGATGAACAGCTGGTTCTCCAGAAGACACTCGGGGACTTGTTGGACGTGTTCTTGATAATCGAGAATGGTCGTGGAGAGGCAAAAGGGTCAAAACCAGTTCAGAGTCCAAAAGGTACTGAAGGGCAGGCAGAATCAAGGTCAGGCCAGGCAGGATGATCAGGCAGGCTGGAAAGTAGTCCAGAGTCAGGCAGGGGTCAAAACCAGGAAGACTAGCAAAAAGAGAATAGCAAAAGGAGTACGGGAAAAACACGCTGGTTGGCTTGACTAACATACAAGACGAACTGGTACAGAGAGACAGGAAACACAGCGATAAATATAATGGGGAAAACAACCAACACCTGGAGGGGGTGGAGACAATAACGAGGACAGGTGAAACTGATCAGGATGTGACAATTGTATTTTATTTGACCCAGCCCTCATCGCTGAGTTCCGTCGCCAGCACCCCGGTCAACCAGGTACAGTGGCTTGCGAAAGTATTCACCCCCCTTGGCTTTTTTTCTATTTTGTTGCCTTACAACCTGGAATGAAAATATATTTTGGGGGGTTTGTATCATTGATTAACATGCCTACCACTTTGAAGATGCAACATATTTTTTATTGTGAAACAAACAAGAAATAAGACAAAAAAACAGAACTTAAGCGTGGATAACTATTCACCCCGCCAAAGTCAATACTTTGTAGAGCCACCTTTTGCAGCAATTACAGCTGCAAGTCTCTTAGGATATGTCTCTATAAGCTTGGCACATCCAGCCACTGGGATTTTGTCCCATTCTTCAAGGCAAAACTGCTCCAGCTCCTTCAAGTTGGATGGGTTCCGCTGGTGTACAGCAATCTTTAAGTCATACCACAGATTATCAATTGGATTGAGGTCTGGGCTTTGACTAGGCCATTCTAAGACATTTAAAATGTTTCCCGACTAGGTGAAAAGTGTCTGTGCCCTTGAGCAAGGCACTTAACCCTAATGGCTAATGTAAATCAATTTCATCGTCGGTGACAGTTAACACTGTAAAGAGTTAAATTAACACTCAGTGGTCAAAATAACTCCATTGTTGGACTAAAACCATGCCCATCATATTTCTTGGTTCTGTAGTTGCCCAGGCACCCTTGTAGCAACATAAGCAGAGAGCTTCTGTAAATATGTGCATATTTATTTGTTAAAAAAAAAAATCTGCAGTTTTTTTTTATAACATTGAGTTTCATTGCATTTATGGCATGGCTAGCTAGCCAGCTGGCTAATTGTTTTTGTTCGATGATGCATCTGGACACTGTACCAGCTTTTTTGTTTCACCTGGCTGCTGGTTCCTGGGCCCGGTTGCATAAAACAGTTTAAGTGTTCCCCTTACCTAAGGGAATTAAGGGTGTTGCCTAGAACCCTCAAACATTTCCTCAGGTAAGGGCATAATTTAAGCCCAACAACCTGCCCACTTGACCCTATCCCCTCCTCTCTTCTCCAGACCATTTCCGGAGACCTTCTCACCTCGCTCATCAACTCATCCTTGACCGCTGGCTACGTCCCTTCCGTCTTCAAGAGAGCGAGAGTTGCACCCCTTCTGAAAAAACCTACACTCGATCCCTCCGATGTCAACAACTACAGACCAGTATCCCTTCTTTCTTTTCTCTCCAAAACTCTTGAACGTGCCGTCCTTGGCCAGCTCTCCTGCTATCTCTCTCAGAATGACCTTCTTGATCCTAATCAGTCAGGTTTCAAGACTGGGCATTCAACTGAGACTCCTCTTCTCTGTGTCACGGAGGCTCTCCGCACTGCTAAAGCTAACTCTCTCTCCTCTGCTCTCATCCTTCTAGACCTATCTGCTGCCTTTGATACTGTGAACCATCAGATCCTCCTCTCCACCCTCTCCGAGTTGGGCATCTCCGGCGTGGCCCACGCTTGGATTGCGTCCTACCTGACAGGTCGCTCCTACCAGGGGCGTGGCGAGAATCTGTCTCCGCACCATGCGCTCTCACCACTGGTGTCCCCCAGGGCTCTGTTCTAGGCCCTCTCCTATTCTCGCTATACACCAAGTCACTTGGCTCTGTCATATCCTCACATGGTCTCTCCTATCATTGCTATGCAGATGACACACAATTAATCTTCTCCTTTCCCCCTTCTGATAACCAGGCGGCGAATCGCATCTCTGCATGTCTGTCAGACATATCAGTGTGGATGACGGATCACCACCTCAAGCTGAACCTCGGCAAGACGGAGCTGCTCTTCCTCCCGGGGAAGGACTGCCCGTTCCATGATCTCGCCATCACGGTTGACAACTCCCTTGTGTCCTCCTCCCAGAGTGCTAAGAACCTTGGCGTGATCCTGGACAACACCCTGTCGTTCTCCACTAACATCAAGGCGGTGACCCGATCCTGTAGGTTCATGCTCTACAACATTCGCAGAGTACGACACTGCCTCACACAGGAAGCGGCGCAGGTCCTAATCCAGGCACTTGTCATCTCCCGTCTGGATTACTGCAACTCGCTGTTGGCTGGGCTCCCTGCCTGTGCCATTAAACCCCTACAACTCATCCAGAACGCCGCAGCCCATCTGGTGTTCAACCTTCCCAAGTTCTCTCACGTCACCCCGCTCCTCCGCTCTCTCCACTGGCTTCCAGTTGAAGCTCGCATCCGCTACAAGACCATGGTGATTGCCTACGGAGCTGTGAAGGGAACGGCACCTCCATACCTTCAGGCTCTGATCAGGCCCTACACCCAAACAAGGGCACTGCGTTCATCCACCTCTGGCCTGCTGGCCCCCCTACCTCTGAGGAAGCACAGTTCCCGCTCAGCCCAGTCAAAACTGTTCGCTGCTCTGGCACCCCAATGGTGGAACAAGCTCCCTCACGACGCCAGGACAGCGGAGTCAATCACCACCTTCCGGAGACACCTGAAACCCCACCTCTTTAAGGAATACCTAGGATAGGATAAAGTAATCCTTCTAACCCCCCCCCCCCCTTAAAAGATTTAGATGCACTATTGCAAAGTGGTTGTTCCACTGGATATCATAAGGTGAATGCACCAATTTGTAAGTCGCTCTGGATAAGAGCGTCTGCTAAATGACTTAAATGTAAATGTAAATGTAAGGTTTTTACAGTAGTTTGATTGCAGAAAGAGTTTCTGGTTACCATGGAGATTACCTGATTCACTGACTGAACAACTTGTGAAAGAGATCACATTTATTTTGGAAGATCGCAAAATAGACCTTCTACATTTAAGACAGGAGAAACAAATTGATTCAGAAGATAATAAAACAGATTTATTTTAGTTACTTGTTTCTCAACTTGTTTCTATTACTTTCTAGCATTTCAAGCTAATTTACAGAGTAGGTAGGTAGGTAGCTAGCTAGCTAGCTTTGTAGCCATGGATTGTGAATGTGCACCTTCCCTTATTTAGCGAAGTAGCTAGCAAGCTATCTAGTTGTTGAATGTTTTCCTTTTGAAACCATGGCAGAGGAAAGCAACATTCACCTCCACAAATGCTGTTGACATTAAAATCCATACTGAATGAAGAACTTAAGGGACCTCATGGGCACTTTTAACTTTTTCCACTTCATTTAAGGGGGAATTGCACCTTACTTAAAGTTAAGGAAACTTTAAGGGGGAAAATTAACTTGAGATGTTTTATGCAACCGGGCCCTGATCTTTTGAAAACATCCATTGAAAAGTAATCTGAAGCTTGAGAGGAATGGGAGATGTAGTAGAGGAATGCAGTGCTAAGGCAGAGGGCTCGTAGTGAAGACAACTGGCTACTACTCTGAACTGTGTGTGGTGAGCTTTGTGGTTCCCAGAGCTGCTGAGGCATCACTCAAGTGGGTGCCATACATTGTGAAGGAGGAGAAGTCCTGTAGCTACACAACTCAGGCTGGTTCCCAGAGTACCCCTCTACATGATCGTCACCAGACTATTCATCAACCATCTCCCTGACCACCTTGCTCTGATCAAGCCATGAACTGTCCCTCTCCATCTTTGGAGGATGCATGCACTCATTTTGGTGTAGTGTGGGCAGGGATGAGTGGTGGTTGTGGTTGGTGGTTAGGCCTTCCTGGTGTTGAGTCTCTCCTTGCGTAGCTGCCACTTGGCCTCTGCGGCACAGTGGAGATCTTTTATGGGTAGTGCAGCTCCCTCTTGAATGTGTTTTCTCCAGTTGTGTCTGTTTTAGTGCAGTGTCCCCCAGTTGTTGGAGGGGATTTTTTTTAAAGGCTTGTTTTAATGTTGTATTTGTAGCGTTTCTTTTTCCCGTTAGTGGTTGGCTGACCTTCCTTCAACTGGGAGTACATTATCTGTTTCGGGAGACGTGACTTGGGCTCAGATGTCAATTCAACATCTATTCCATGTTGATTCAACATAATTTCCTGATTCAACCAGTGTGTGCCAGGTGGGTGGGCTGTCTATCTGATTTGGTATTGTATTATAGTAGTGGTGATGCTGTTTATGTTGGGCTCCTCCAGCTTGCTGGTTTTGGTGTGCCTGTCCTTCCAACTGAAACTCAAAAGTTTTCGTAAGGATCTTTGGTGGTGTTATTCCAGTGCTTTCAGGTGCCTACTGTAGGTGGTCCATGTTTCGGCTCCATATAGCAGTGTGGGGAAACTATTTTTCCTCAGTCTTGTGTTAGCTCCACTGACACAAGTATCAGTGGTTTATCAGTGGTTTATCTCTGAGTCAATGTCTCTTTGGAAGAGAGAAGGCTACCGAGGTATGGAAAGTGATCCACATTTTCAAGGGTGTTATTGTCAACTTGTATTATGGAAGGAGTAGAGGGCTTGTTGGGTGGTGGTTGGTAAAGGACTTGAGTCTTGAGGTGGAAGATGGCAGCGATGAACTCGGCAAACAGGGCGGACGCGATGATGCAGCCCTCTTTGACCCCTGTCTCCACACTGAAGGGTTCTGAGTCGGAGCCTCTGTTGCTGAGCACTGTGGTAGACATGCCACCATGCACCAGCCTCAGTATTCTCATGAACTTGTCAGGGCAGCCGTATTTCTAGAGTATGCGCCAGAGTGCGTGGCGGTCAAATGTGTCAAAGACTAAATAAATTCCGTTATCTAACTGAGCTCTGCGTGAGAGGAGGGGGTTGCAGAACGGCTGGTAATAAAGAGGAATACAGTTTCAGTCTGGACTAGATTCGACCAGTTTGGATACAAGCACTCTCATTCCCCGTGTGAGCGTGTTTCTTTGCGTAAAATAGGTAGTAGACATATTCACATTATATATGATATGGTCCTCTCTTGTGCATGTCTTCAGTTTACCATGTTATGCATGTGGTCGATTTATCATGCAGTGTAAACAGTTCATCCTCCATAAAATAATTTGTAGTCTGAATATTTCAGTATAACTACCTTATTTAAATACTCACAAGTTATGTTATTTGAGTGGCAGGTCTTTTACTTTGAGTAGCACTTTGTGCCTAGACAGTTTTACATAACCTCCTGTCAGTGTGCCTCTCAGTGTTCTTCTCCTCTGTAGAGATCAAAGGGCTGATAGATAGATAGAATGATGCATTGCAGGAAGGTCATGCCCAGTGTCAATCTCACTCAACCCTGTGATTGACATACGGCTAGCCTTGTGACACTACCAGCGTGATAGTGATGTCAGCATAATCCAGATGCCATAAAGAGAGACTTCCATTGACACAACTATAGACAAAGGATTGCTAGTTCTTATTTTTTAAGATATGAGGATCTTTTCATGGTCAACTAAGCTAAAAGCTCCAAAGGTCATGAAGTACTTAACCCTTACATGACATTACATCATATGTTTTCTTAAAGAGAGACAGATGATTATTGGCCTATAGTGTATTCCTTTTCTGTCAAGCCATCAAAATTGATAGAATTTACCTTGATCATCACAATTCCACTGTTTTGGTTTGGCATTAAGTTCTACATCCTCAGATGTGTAGTAGACCTGAATATGGTGCAACTCATTAAAGGTACAACCTCAGAGCTGGCCACTCTGTTAATCCTGCTGTGGCTTTCATCTACATCTATAGAGGGAAGGAACTGACTTCGCTGAACCAAATTGCCTGACTTTGAACCTGACCGGTGGTGTGGCACTGTTCTTTATAACTGTTATGAAGAGACCACTCTCTCTGGGTACCATTCTCTATCTAGGAGTTCATTTGGTCGTCATAACACAGTTATAACCCCTTCAAAGACTATGGCCTCTTTCAATACAAAATCAAACTTAAACAAATACTCATTCAAATACCCCCTTGTCCTGGGAATGGGATTTGAACCAACAACCTTCCAGTCACACAATATTCTGTTCCTCCAGCCCCTGAACCTCTGCCTCGGTCCATAGCTGTTGCTGTACCTGGTGCATTCAGTGTCTGGTGCACCATTCCACCCCACAGGAAACAGCTCTTTGTTACGCTCGTTGATTGAAGGATCGGACCAAGGTGCAGCGTGGTAAGCGTACATCATTCTTTATTAGATGAACACCGAAACAAATCCAAATAAATACAAAATAGAAAACGTAACGTTCAGTAGGGCATACAGCACAGTACCAAAAACAAGATCCCACAAACTAAGGTGGGATAAAGGCTGCCTAAGTATGATCCCCAATCAGAGACAACAATAGACAGCTGCCTCTGATTGGGAACCATACCCAGCCAACAAAGAAATAGAAAAACTAGAAAGCCCAGCCAAATCACACCCTGACCTAACCAAATAGAGAAATGAGAAGGCTCTCTAAGGTCAGGTCAGCACATCCCAGAAACAAAGCCCCAGCTGTGTGCCCCTCCTCTCCTTTGTGGTGCTGTGGCAATTACTAGCTAGCTAACACCTGAGTGAGCTTGTGTGCAGAACATACCGGATACCTTGGGATCTGTGAACAGGAACACTGAACAGGTAAATGGAACAGTTATGAGTGAGTCCTGAGCCGTGCCCATGTTACATCAGTGTCCTGTGGTGTTATAGGGTACGTGTGAGTAACTCTGCATGGCTGAAGCCGTTATGAATAAAGCCCCAGGAACACAGCTGATCTAAGGTGTTTTCCAAAATGCACATAAAAAATGTGCAGATTGCTGCCTGCGACAGCCCACACGTACAGCATATAAATATGCACACTCACACTAACACACGAGCACACAACACATATATTCTGAAATTGTATCATATACTCCAGCAGAAAAATGCATTAAAGCACGTACAGTCAGTGTAATTTAATTTCAGGCCACCAGGCCAGTGTTAGTGTGCCTGACCAGGCGAGGGAGGGAAGACTTCTTATGTTTGAAGTTTGAAAGAGGCTTTAACCGGGCCCCAATAATGAAGCCATTGAAATCCAAAGGGGGATTTCGCACAAACTGAAAACACTATGAATAAACAAGACCCTCTTATATAACAGATTCACAGCACACATGGATGGAAATCCTCATTATCAAAGTGGCCACACAATGGGCTTCCGAGTGGCATTTCATGGTGTCTCATTCGGTTTGAGACCTTCGCCCGTGATGGCATTGGCCATTTAGTGGGGCCCCCCTCTCTCGATGCCTCACTCTCCATGCGGCAGATCACAGACATGGTATTACGGTTAACATGCACAGAGCATCTCTCTGTTTGAATGTATGTTAATCCACTCCAGGTTCTCCATGTGAGATTACCATGAGAGTTTATACAGCACAGTGAGGGTTGAAGGGACTTGATGGGGATGGAAGTCTGGTGTTGTGCTCGGTGCTGAACTTCATAGAAAAGACCCTGCACCAAATCTAAATGAGTTTAATCAGTTTACTGTACTATTTCCACAACTACTACTTATTGTTTCTTGTTAGCAGGTGAACCCAAGAGCAGACTCAGACGAGGAGATTGGGATGAGGTATACAAGGTATTTATTGAAAAGCAGGGGAAAGATGGGGTGCAGGCCAGGGGAAGCTTGGGCAGGTTGCAGGAAGTCAGGTTATGAGGCTGAGGCTGGAGCGAGGGGAGTTGGGGCTGGGTAAGCAGGTCCGGAGCGGAATCCAAGGAAGAAGTGGAGTGGGGGTTCTGGGCAGGGTGGCAGGACTGACGAGACGTGGGACTGGAGACAGGGACCAGAGTCAGAGCAGACGGAACTGTAGCGGAGAGAAAGCAGCGTCAGGCAAGGAAAAACGGGCACAACATGAAAACAGGATCTATACGTGAGCCAATGGCTAAAACGCAGACTGACTGAGGAGAGGCTACAATCTGGCAGTGTGGAAGTGGCAGGGCTGAGTATTTGTAGAGGTCTTGATAATGGAACAGGTTGCAGCTGGTGGGGATCTGCTCTGACTCCAGCACACCTGTCTCCTCCCACACACACACACACACACACACACACACACACACACACACACACACACACACACACACACACACACACACACACACACACACACACACACACACACACACACAGTGAGGGAGAGAGCGAGCACTGGGGGAGTGGCAGCAGGTCAAGGAGACACAGGATGAGCAGTAGAGGGCGTGGTAGGAGCAGATGTAAAACTTTCTTCTGCTGTTAGAACTAATACATTGTCATTTCTACAACAACCATTACTACTAATACTACTACTACCAGCACTATAACTACTTGTGCTCTATCCATCTGACAATATTTCTTTGTTTTCCTCTCAGGGTATAGTCCTAATCCATTCCCCTAGAGGTATTAACTGGGTTTCCCATACCCTTATCACTACTTTACCAGACCTTTTAAACAAGTTAACCCTAGCCTCTCCTTGACCCAGTGCAAAACAACCTGGTTGTACACAACTGCTCTACTAAACGGCAGTTGCAGCATAGCTACATTCTTTCATATCAATTTTACACCACACCATCTTTTTAACCAGACCGGTCCTGTGAGGACCACTGCATGGTCAGGCACTGACAGGCAGGTTTGAGTCATGAAGACTGAGATCAATATCAAACAGGGGTGGGATTCTGGAAAGCTTCATAATACTCAGATTGTGTACTACACTACATTGTAGGTATTGGAAGAAATATGAACTTAGTGCTACGAAGCCCTGATCTGCAGTATTTTGTCCCTCATGTCTTTCAATTAAATTAATAACTGTTGAGTGGAACAGAACAGGTTTAGGGTGAGCATGTGGAGTCCACCTGTATTTATAAGCCATAGTAGTTAAAGATTTACAGTAGGTCTCTGGGATGGCCTGACCTTGCCAAAATACAACATCTGTTTGTGACTCAACTGTCACCAAGGCTCACCAGGATTAAAAGGTGCAGGTTCAAAGTCATCTTTCATCCAGTTAAAAAGTTCTGAGTGTTGCCAATTGAAGTGTGTGATCAAGGAGACTTTGACTTTTAAAAGACTGACTTTTAAAAGCAATATGCAAGGAGAGGACAAACAGAACCGGATGATGGGAAGGTTAATCTGATCCACCAGTAGGCAGAAGTCACCAGGGCCAGACTCAATGTACTGCACTGCACTGCCAGTCGTGGGTCACCACCATGGCTCACGTTCAAGTGTTGTCCACTCAAAGCTCCGGGTACATAAAGCGCCTGTTGTTGTGATTGTATTAGAGTTTAATTAAGATGTTTTTACCATTGTGCGCCTGGAGCTGGGTATCCTGAATAATGGTGTTTTTGAGGCATCTATCCTCTCAGGGACTTGGAGGCTCCCAGTCCGGCTCAGTTCGGGTGACCTGGGTGAAGTTACACGGAAAAGGCTACTGCGTGCCAACTGTCTGAATTGGGTCTGCTAGGATGGACAATTCATGGTTTATACTGAAGTCCCTTCTCGCAGCTCCTTTAACACAATGTAGCTACTTTTGACCAATGCAGTTCCCACGGTGTAGTGGGCAACCTGGGACTCTGTACGTGTGTGAGTGCATGAGATGAGTGTGTGTCTGCTTGAGAGTACCTGTGAGTCTTTACCTTAGTCAGTTGCTCTTTATTTCTCTTTAGCAAGGGATGTGATTGCACAAAAGAGACTGGAACATTGAGAATAGGGAACTAAAGGAGAAAAAAAGTAATTTCAAGGGAACAGTGAAGGAAAACTGATCAAGGTCATTTTGAGGCTTTGTTCGAGGAGAAAGAACCTGTGAGTGTGTTTGGGTGTGTTTTTGTCGCTGGTCTTGGGAAGGTACAGGGACAAAGGAGAAAATTGCAACAGAGGACGTTAGTGTACTATAGACCATAACAGAAAGCGGGACATTGTATTGTGTGTTATGAGGTCAGTTTTGCTTTTCTCCTGAAACATCAGAGGAGCATATGGTTCTTATAAAGAGAGCTCTCTTGGTTCTTGCACACAAGGAATTTGACATTGCTCATTGAAAGTCATTGAAAGTTCATAGCCCCCAAAGCAACAACCCAAAACAAAACAACATGATCCTCCACTCAACCAAACATTACCAATTTTCAATCTGATACTTCAGCGCTGCCCCACAAAAAACTAGATGACTCAATGAGCATGTGTATGTTAAATTAGATTCCCTCTTTGCCAGCTTTAGAATGACTCTGATGGATAATTGGAGAGTTGGACAAAAACAAAATGAGAACACGTTGGGCCTTTTCAATACAAACTCACTGTGCATTCAGCCATCCAGTCAGAGGGTAAGATAATTGTTTTGTATGGTGCAAGTAGCAGTTGCAATAATGGCAACAAGATCAAGTATTTTGGAAACAAGTCGCCATCCTCAGCCTGGCCAAGTACCTCACTCAACTCCTCCATGGAGTTGACCGCAGACTAGAGTTTTTGAAATTAACATTTGACTCCTTAAACCCTTACCATGTACCTATGTTTGTCCTCTGTTGTTCCGTGCCTCTCTTTGTTTGCTGAAATGTATCATTTTTTATAAAACAATCATACTTTTTAATCAAATATAACCATCGACTGTTTCCTTATTGCTGTTGCTCTAAGATGGCAACTCAGCGAAAATGTGCATGTGCCAACTGAATCTCAACAAGGAAACAGTCAGTCGTTGTATAAAAATATAGAGTTGAGGTAGTTGGTTAAGGGAATGCCCAAAGCCCATCTATTTCTGTCTGAGAAGAGCATTTGTGAAGGCTGAATAACCAACTTGGGCTCAAATATTGTAGGTTCTCTACCACTATAGTTTCCTCTACCGCTTTACTACAGTGTTGTAGTTGTGCGGCCCTTTCTGTGTAATGATGACAATGATGTACAGCACCAGGCCATTTAAAAAATATATATATTTTTATTTTATTTAACTAGGCAAGTCAGTTAAGAACACATAGTTATTTACATTGACAGCCTACCCCGGCCAAACCCTAACCAGGACAACGCTGGGCCAATTGTGCGCCGCCCATGGGATTCCCGATCAGGGCCGGTTGTGATACAGCCCGGGATCGAACCAGGGTCTGTAGTGATGTCTCTAGCACTGAGATGCAGTGCCTAAGACCCCTTACAACACTCGGGAGCCATGCCACACTGAGCCACCTGTTAGGCACTGTAGTACCATCCTGCTCCATGTTGACCCAAATATGTCTCCTATTTCCATAATTCCTATCAACAGTGGCCACTGGAGGGCAATCCCTGGCCTACAGTACTGTGTGTAGAACAAGCCTGCCTTAGGTAGAGATCCCTACTCAAGACTGAAAAATAACACACGGCCAGTACAAAGTCAATAGCATTTGCCATCTGAGATGAATATACACAAATTAGGAAATAGGGAGGGCATGGTCAAATGGATTGTAAAACCATAAACTCACTCACTGACTTTGGTCCATTGTAAATGTTTTTAAGGTGATGTTAATACTCCCTGTTCTTGCTCCTTGAATGAGTCACTCAAATGACCATCCTGCATACTGCATTATTGTTGGTCTATTAATTATGCCAGCTAGTCTTTGAGCCAATTGTACACATCAGTAGACCATGTAGGTCCACAGATCATCCAAGAAAATCATGTACCCATTGGGCACACCCGTAATTTCACCGTGGAAATATGAGTCATTGTTTGTTAAGACATTGATCAATGAAATTTCAACCTTTATTCACCCACTCAAAAGACAACCGGGAAGTTTCCCAATGTGTTATCACTATGCTTGCAAACATCTAAACGCACAACCAAATTCCAAACGAAAAACTGTCCGATTTTTGGTTTAGTTGTCATCTAAATGTGTTACATTTTTACGTTTGAGTCATTTAGCAGACGCTCTTATCCAGAGCGACTTACAGTAGTAGTGAGTGCATACATTATCATACTTTTTTCCCATATGACTTATTGAGTATGGTTATGCATCACGGGGGCACACTGCCTCACAGGAAGGCCAAGAAGATGATCAAGGACCTCAGCCACCTGAGCCACGGCCTGTTCACCCCGCTATCATCTAGAAGGGGGAGCCAGTACAGGTGCATCAAAGCTGAGACGGAGAGACTGAAAATCAGCTTCTATCTCCAGGCCATCACTGTTAAATAACCACCACTAGCCGGCCCTGAACCTTAGTCACTGTTATTTGCATACTACCACCCAGTACTCTACCGTGTACCTTGGAGACAGCTGACATACGGTCGGAGGTTTACATACACCTTAGCCAAATACATTTAAACTCAGTTTTTCACAATTCCTGACATTTAATCCTAGTAAAAATTCCCTGTTTTAGGTCAGTTAGGATCACCACTTTATTTTAAGAATGTGAAATGTCAGAATAATAGCAGAGAGAAGGATTTATTTAAGCTTTTTAGCCTTCCACAAGCTTCCCACAATAAGTTGGGTGAATTTTGGCTCAATCCTCCTGACAGAGCTGGTGTAACTGAGTCAGGTTTCTAGGCCTCCTTGCTCGCACATGCTTTTTCAATTCTGCCCACAAATCTTCTATAGGGTTGAGGTCAGGGCTTTGTGATGGCCACTCAAATACCTTGACTTTGTTGTCCTTAAGCCATTTGGCCACAAGTATGCTTGGGGTCATTGTCCATTTCGAAGACCCATTTGCGACCAAGCTTTAACTTCCTGACTGATGTCTTGAGATGTTGCTTCAATATATCCACCTAATTTTCCTCCCTCATGATGCCATCAATTTTGTGAAGTGCACCAGTCCCTCCTGCAGCAAAGCACCCCCACAACATGATGCTGCCACCCCTGTGCTTCACGATTGGGATGGTGTTTTTCAGCTTGCAAGCCTCCCCTTTTCCTCCAAACATAACGATGGTCATTATGGTGAGGAGTTATCATCCAAACAACCTGGCGATAGCAGCTTCCGTGTGGCTCAGCTGGTACAGCATTGTGTGTTTGATTCACATGGGGGACCAGTACGAAGATGTATGCCCTCACTACTGTAAGATGCTCTGGATAAGAATGACTGAAATGTAAATGCTTGTCCATATTTGTCCTTAACGTCTTCACCTTTCCCATAAATTTCAGGATTTTTTTTTTTTTTGTGACTTTGTTATTTAACCTTTAATTAACTAGGCAAGTCAGTTAAGAACAAACCCGGAAGGCGCTGAGCCAATTGTGCGCCGCCCTAAAGGACTCCTAATCACGCCCGGTTGTAATACAGCCTGGATTCGAACCAGGGTGTCTGTAGTGACGCCTCAAGCACTGAGATGCAGTGCCTTAGACCGCTGCTCCACTCGGGAGCAAACTTACTTGAATTGAACTGAATGAAATGTAATTGTAACAATTATGCACAGGTGCACTATAACTGCTGGGCAAAGCATGGCAGGCGGAGAATAGCTCAATGACTATTGCTCTTCTCTGGCATGGGTTCTCAAATTTGAACTATTTAAACATCGCTGTAAGAGTTTGGTAATGTGTCACATCACAGCAACAAAAATAGCTCATCGTTCTAAAGTACAGTGCTTACATAATATTTTTATTGAACCATGTTTGCTTTACACAACCAGTTTCACATTGATAGTGAGTGATGTGATAGATACATATATTTTAAGAACTACTTTGATGACACCACTGAAAAAATGAAAATGCCCAGATAACATGTATTTATCCTTGAGTCATCATTAGAGTTGAAGTAATATATCTGCAGGGAGATTATGGGCCGTTAGGTCATAAGTAGTAATCTCCATTGTTTCACCTTGCTGCTGTTGACATAGGTTCTCCAACAAAGTACAGTTGTTCTTTTCACATGACGACTGATTAAATCATTCATCTCGTGCACTTTCATTTTCCTTCAGTACAAAACCGGTCATAATCTGAAAAGGGTGTTCAGTGCAGCCTTCAAGGTTACTCAGTGCTTTACTGTATAAAGGGCCAGACGTTTCATGTGATACACTGAAGTCAGGTTTAATAAGACTCAAAGTTATTTTTGGAGAGTTACATTTATAGTTTTGGCTCTAGTGCACTGAGGCTTTATGCTGAAGTCCTCATGCATGTGTTTTTTTATGATGGTGACGTTTCAGTTCAATGTCACTGGCTGGTTATTTTATGTGTCTCAACTGAACCATCAACAAGTAAGGCAAACCCTCTGTCCCATCTAGGAATTTGGGGCGTTACAGTTTTTTCAGAGCCACCCCATGCTCATCTGTGCCACTCTGTGCCTCGAAGAACCTCTGCCCTCTGGGACAGTGATCACACATCTCTACCAGCTCCAAGACGCACACCAAGAACGTATGAAAACGTACTCCTGTCCCATCTAGGCATTTGGGGCATTACAGTTTCGTCAGAGCCACCTTAAACTGATCTACACCCTTCCCCCATCCCCATCCCCTCCCCACCCCCCAAAACCCTATGCCCTCTGGGACAGTGATCTTATTGCTCCCCCAGTCCCAAGACGCACACCAAGAACAGGTGCTCGGGGGAACATGCGTCATCCTCGCCTGGGGTGCATCATTCTGATTTGATTACTTTGTACAGATTACAGTCAATTGATTCTCAGTGATGACATTCTTTGCAATCGCAAACTGACAGACGCAACAGTTTCTTCTTTTTCTCCCTTTACCACTTTAATTAGAAGCAAATCCAACCACGCTGTTCAGCGGAAAATAAAGGATTTGTTGGGATTAGGACTACACCACCAGGCGAATGGTTCTCTGAAAACTGCTCTGCTCCCATCAGATACATGATCAGGCCTTAATCTCAATCTCACTGGGGCTCAATGCAGTGTGGAGTGGAAAGGGGCATTTTTTTCTCTCTCTCCATGTAATCATTTGTACATCTTTGGGTCAAAGTGAGGCCTAAAGTGCTCAGTTCAGCGATTTATCCATTGTTGTTGATGCAATCTCAGAGTATTGGAGTTTTTTTAAGTATGTTGACCTCATCACAGAAAATAATATGACAAAAGCAAACGGGTTGTGGAAGAGTCTTCAAAACCCACATGCATTTCTGTCGCATACTGTCGCAGACATGCATGTCTTTGGTGTACAAAGCTAGACAACAGTTTCATTACCTGTGTGTGTGTGGGTGTGGGTGTGGGTGTGTGTGTGTGTGTGTGTGTGTACGTGTGTACGTGTCTGTGCATGTGTGTATATGTGTGCATCTGTACTGGCATAAACAATCCTGACACACTGTTGGCAATTCTGTAACAACAATTCAATCTATTTTAGGGTTTTACATCAGCAATTGTGGTAAACCATATAAGCACATATTGCTGCACCGTAAAGTACACCTATGTACATTGCCGTGAGAAGGTATTTGCCCCTTTCAAATTGTCTCTACTTTAGCATATTTTTGATACCGAATGTTGTCAGATCTTCAACCAAGACCTAATGTTAGATAAAGGGAAGTTTAGTGAACTTATTTAACACAACAATTACACAACTATTACATACTGAACACAACAATTACACGTGTATTTAATTTATTTCATAAACAAAGTTGTAAATCACCCAATGCCCCTGTGTGAAAAAGTAATTGCCCCCTTACACTCAATAACTGGTTGTGCCACCTTTAGCTGCAATGACTCCAACCAAACGCTTTCTGTAGTTGTTGGCAGTTCCATGCAGAATTGCTGTAACTCAGCAACATTTGTGGATTTTTAAGCATGAATTGCTTGCCACAACATCTCAACTGGGATTAGGTCTGGACTTTGTCTAGGCCATTCCAAAAGGTCACATTTGTTGCTTTTTAGCCATTTTCATGTAGACTTGATTGTGTGTTTTGGTTCAATGTCTGGCTGAATGACCCACCTGTGCTTCAGGTTCAGATCACAAATGGATAGCCCTCCATTCTTCTCTAGAATTCTCTGATATGGAGCAGAACTCATGGTTCCTTCTATTAAAGCAAGTGGTACACATCCTGCGGCAGGAAAGAATCCACAAACGATCACACTACCACCATGCCTGACCGTTGGTATGCGGTTATCACTGTGGAATGCAGTGTTTGGTTTTCGCCAGGCGTAATAGGACCCATGTCATCCAAAAAGTTATACTTTTGAATCATCTGTCCATAAAACATTCTTCCAAGAGTCTTGATCATTCAGGTGCTTCCAGGTGCTTTTTGGACAACATGGTGCAAAGTTATTTAGCTGAATCTCTTTTTAATGCATACTTTAAAATTATATTATGCGAGCTAAGCATTTTTAGAATGTACTAATGTTACTGTCCCCACTACAACAACAAAATATTTAAATATGTGTAGTTTTGTCCTTGAAACATTGAATTGAAATACTGTAGAATTCCATTCATTCCAATGGAGGACTGCTCCTTCTGGGGAGTGCCAATATGGCCGACCGGTGGCTTTAAAGCCTTTCAATGGCCAATACATAGCATTAGCACTCCAGAGTTTATATACATAGTTGGTTATCTCATTGGGTCACATGCCTTTCAGAGATGCATCTGATTTGGTCGTGGTATTAGTTTCCCTCAAAATGTTGTTGTCCTGAACCAACCTCATAAAAAGAAAGCAGTCTGAAGCATAAACATATCTCGTTATGACTAGTCATATAATAATCACCCACCTTGGTTGACATGGTAGAGTTATGATGCTGAGCAGTGTGAAAACCACCTCATAACATTTTTCCTGGTCGTCACCCAGTCCCCTAGTCACCCGGCTATCTGGTGTTAAATAAAATAACAACATACAGTGCATACGGAAAGTATTCAGACCCCTTGACTTTTTCCAGGTTTTGTTACGTTACAGTTTTGTTGTAAAATTGATTCAGTTGTTTTTTTCCCCTCATCAATCTACACAAAGCAAAAACAGATATTTGATTTTTGTGCTAAATTATATATAAAAAAACTGAAATATAACATTTACATAAGTATTCAGACCTTTTACTCAGTACTTTGTTGAAGTACCTTTTGCAGCGATTACAGCCTTGAGTCTTCTTGGGTATGATGCTACAAGCTTGGCTCACCTGTATTTGGGGAGTTTCTCCCATCCTTCTCTGCAGATCCTCTCAAGCTCTGTCAGGTTGGCTGTGGAGCTAGCTGCACAGCTATTTTCAGGTTTCTCCAGAGATGTTAGATCGGGTTCAATTTCGGGTTCTGGCTGGGCCACTCAAGGACATTCCGAGGCTTGTCCAGAAGCCACTCCTGCATTGTCTTGGCTGTGTGCTTACGGTTGTTGTCCTGTTGGAAGATGAACCTTTGCCCCAGTCTGAAATCCTGAGTGTTATGGAGCAGGTTTTCATCAAGGATCTCTCTGTACTCTGCTCCGTTCATCTTTCCCTCGATCCTGACTAGTCTCCCAGTTACTGCCGCTGAAAAACATCCCCACAGCATGATGCTGCCACTACCATGCTTCACCGTAGGGATGGTGCCTGGTTTACCTCCAGATGTGACGCTTGGCATTCAGGCCAAAGAGTTTAATCTTGGTTTCATCAGACCAAAGAATCTTCTTTCTCACGGTCTGAGAGTCATATAGGTGCCTTTTGGCAAACTCCAAGAGGGCTGTCATGTGCATTTTACTGAGGAGTGGCTTACTTCTGGCCACTCTACCATAAAGGCCTAATTGGTGGAGTACTGCAGAGTTGGTTGTCCTCCTGGAAGGTTCTCCCATCTCCATAGAGGAACTCTGGAGCTCTGTTAGAGTGACCATCGGGTTCTTGGTCACCTCCCTGACCAAGGCCCTTCTCCCCTGATTGCTAAGTTTGGCCGGGCAGTCAGCTTTAGGAAGACTCTAGGTGGTTCCAAATTTCTTCCATTTAACAATGATGGAGGCCACTGTGTTCTTGGGAACAGACATTTTTTGTTACCCTTCCCCAGATCTGTGCCTCAACACAATCCTGTCTCTGATCTCTACGGACAATTTCTTCAACCTCATGGCTTGGTTTTTGCTCTGACATGCACTGTCAACTGTGGGACCTTATATAGACAGGTGTGTGGTTTTCCAAATCATGTCCTGCCAATTGAATTTACCACAGATGGACTCCAGTCAAGTTGCAGAAACATCTCAAGGATGATCAATGTAAACAGGATGCACCTGAGCTCAATTTCGAGTCTTATAGTAAAGGGTCTGAATACTTACACTACCGTTCAAAGGTTTGGGGTCATTTAGAAATGTCCTTGTTTTTTAAAGAAAAGCACTTTTTTTTTTGTCCGTTAAAATAACAAAAATGTATCAGAAATACAGTGTAGACATTGTTAATGTTGTAAATGACTATTGTAGCTGGAAACAGCTGATTTTTTTATGGAATATCTACATAGGCGTACAGAGGCCCATTATCAGCAACCATCACTCCTGTGTTCCAATGGCACGTTGTGTTAGCTAATCCAAGTTTATCATTTTAAAAGACTAATTGATCATTAGAAAACACTTTTGCAATTATGTTAGCACAGCTGAAAATTGTTGTGCTGATTAAAGAAGCAATAAAACTGGCCTTTAGACTCATGTATGTAAATAAGGTATTTCTGTTTTGATGTTTTGATAAATTTGCAAAAATGTTTAAAAAAAACAACTGTTTCCACTTTGTCATTATGGGTTATTGTGTGTAGATTGAGGGAAAAAATATTTAATACATTTTAGAATAAGACTGAAATGTAACAAAATGTGGTGAAAGTCAAGGGGTCTGAATACTTTTCGAATGCACTATACATGTAATATCTACTGTATCTGTGTCTTACTGATTAAAGGAATGTGTCTTCTTCATTCTCCCTCCTCCCTCCCAGTCTTTAATTTCTTATATTAATTTTTACAATAAATAAAAGAAAACATAGAGACAAATGAACATTACCCATCAGTGTGTTATCAATCTCATTATGATACGAATGTCTGCTTACATTTTTACTTATGTTACCTGCAGGGGCAGGAGTAGCCAATTACTCATCTTAAAGGGTGGTAGCAGGATAGGCAGGGGCATCACATGTCACATCCATGTCTGTGACAGTCCTGGATGAGTAAGCTTTATATTGTTGAGTCAGTGACAGCACAATATATCCATTGGGATTGGGCCAATAGAGTAAAGACAAACAGAGAGATCTCCTGTCTCACCTGGTGTGGACTAAAAGCCTGTTCATATTGCTGAGCAGTACAGACAACAGACAATATAGGCTGACCTTTTTCTCTGTGTCACACTGCTATTGTCACAGCCCTATTCAACGTGACGTCAAAAAAATACATTCCCCTTAATGAGTTTTACTGCTAATTCAGTCGGTAGACATTGGAATTGTCTGTGTCATTTACTGTGGAGTAAGGTTTACGTATGCCCCACGACACGCTAATACGTAACAGCAGCCTTGGGCATGCCTTAAGTTGCCTTTGGCCAAGGAAAGTTTTTTGATGACCTTTCCCCTTCCTTCCACCACACCTTCAGTGTCTAACATTGTGAGTGATGTAACCCTCATTAGATTTGAGTGTGCTTATCGGGCGTAGTAAGGTCATTATATTGTTTTGTCTTTCCTTATGACCTTCTCCAGTGAAACTTGTCACAGAGTTTAAACTGTATCGTTGTACAGCTGGGTGTCTTAAAGATACTAGCGATACACATTAAAGTGCTTTGTGGGTTAAAACAAACTTGGAGATCTGATGTTCTTTATTGAGACTCGTATTTTAAAATCGATTTGCCTATGTGTTGCACTAGCCTGGCTGTCTGGGCGTATCGAGCAGGAAATGATGAAATTCTAAGGATGTATTTCGCAAGAGACATTTTTCCCCTCTTGTCAATATAACCCACAGAATGAATTCAATTACTCCCTTGTTTCAGCGAAAATAGCACTATTTCTCGATGACGTGTTTGTTGGTATGTTTGAGTTCAGTCAGTCTATATATACAGTATGTTACGTTGAGATCTGATTTGCCCACCAAAGGACATCATCATGTAGCTAGGTACAGTATATAATCATTCATCCTTGGTTGATTGGATCTTTGGTTAAGAAGTAGTTAACCTTAGGCCTATAAATAGGATGCCAAATTCATGATATTAATAATACATATTAATATGGAATTGTTTTTAAGATGGTCATACCAAGGATCGTTTATCTATTTCATTTTGAATGTTAGGACACCTGTTGATGAAACATTGAATTTAGCCAACTTTATAATTTTAGCTAATTAGCAACTTCGCAACTACTTACTACATTTTAACTACATTGCAACTACTTAGCATGTTAGCTAACTCTTCCCTTAACCCTAACCCAACGTAGCAAGCGCAAAAGAAACGCCTGAACTCCACCTATATGTACATATTACCTCAACTAACCGGTGCCCCCGGACATTGACTCTGTAGCTGTACCCCCCTGTATATTTACATTTACGTAATTTAGCAGACGCTCTTATCCAGAGCGACTTACAAATTGGTGCATTCACCTTATGATATCCAGTGGAACAACCACTTTACAATAGTACATCTATATCTTTTTTTATTTATTTTTATTTTTGGGCGGGTGGGTTAGAAGGATTACTTTATCCTATCCCAGGTATTCCTTAAAGAGGTGGGGTTTCAGGTGTCTCCGGAAGGTGGCGATTGACTCCGCTGTCCTGGCGTCGTGAGGGAGCTTGTTCCACCATTGGGGTGCCAGAGCAGCGAACACTTTTAACTGGGCTGAGCGGGAACAGGTGCTTCCGCAGAGGTAGGGGGGCCAGCAGGCCAGCGGTGGATGAACGCAGTGCCCTTGTTTGGGTGTAGGGACTGATCAGAGCCTGAAGGTACGGAGGTGCCGTTCCCCTCACAGCTCCGTAGGCAAGCACCATGGTCTTGTAGCAGATGCGAGCTTCAACTGGAAGCCAGTAGAGTGTGTGGAGGAGCAGGGTGACATGAGAGAACTTGGGAAGGTTGAACACCAGACGGGTTGCGGTGTTTTGAATGAGTTGTAAGGGTTTAATGGCACAGGCAGGGAGCCCATGACAAATGCCTGGATTAGGACCTGTGCCGCTTCCTGTGTAAGGCAGTGTCGTACTCTGCGAATGTTGTAGAGCATGAACCTACAGGATCGGGTCACCGCCTTGATGTTAGTGGAGAACGACAGGGTGTTGTCCAGGGTCACGCCAAGGCTCTTAGCACTCTGGGAGGAGGACACAATGGAGTTGTCAACCGTGATGGCGAGATCATGGAACGGGCAGTCCTTCCCCGGGAGAAAGAGCAGCTCCGTCTTGCCGAGGTTCAGCTTGAGGTGGTGATCCGTCATCCACACTGATATGTCTGCTAGACATGCAGTGATGCGATTCACCACCTGGTTATCAGAAGGGGGAAAGGAGAAGATTAATTGTGTGTTGTCTGCGTAGCAATGATAGGAGAGACCATGTGAGGATATGACGGAGCCAAGTGACTTGGTGTATAGCGAGAATAGGAGAGGGCCTAGAACGGAGCCCTGGGGGACACCAGTGGTGATAGCACGTGGTGCGGAGACAGATTCTCGCCACGCCACCTGGTAGGAGCGACCTGTCAGGTAGGACGCAATCCAAGAGTGAGCCGCGCCGGAGATGCCCAACTCGGAGAGGGTGGAGATAGCTGTATATAGTCTCGCTATTGTTATTTTACTGCTGCTCTTCTTTAATTAATTGTTACTTTTATTTCTTATTCTTATCCGTATTTTTTTTGTTGTTAACTGCATTGTTGGTTAAGGGCTCGTAAGTAAGCATTTCACTGTAAGGTGAAATACCTGTTGTATTTGGCGCATGTGACTAATACAATTTGATTTGATTTGGAACTAGATCCCCTACATTACTGGTATTGATGAAAAGAAGAAAAAAAACAGTTTGGGGAGTTTCTCTTCTGCAACGTTCAACCAATCCAGTAAATATGGAGGAAGAGTTAAGATGTTGTGTTGCCTTGTAACGTCCGAAAGCAGAAGGCTCTCTTTCACAGGCTCTCTTTCCATTTCTCCTGAAAACCGAAACATTCGGTTGTTTGGGACTCGGCAGAGGCTACCCTTACCCTAACCTTAACCCCTAAACCTAACCCCTAGCTTAGCTAACGTTAGCCACCAAGCTAACATTAGCATTAGCCACCTAACTAACATTAGCAACAACAAATTGGAATTCTTCACATATCATACGTATTGCAAATTCATAACATATTGTACAAATTGCAATACGTCACATTTCTCAGGAATTGTAATTCGTAACATATACTAAATGGAGGGAGCTAAATGTACATTTACTGTTATGTCTACCCCTGAGTCCAGGTTGGTTTTACGTGAGACTGTAAACAGGGGCAGTTCAGCTAAGCAGGTCATGACAGCTCTCCCTACTGTATATGTCCTATTTTAAATCATTGAAAGAAAATCTAGAGTGACCAGGTTCACTGTTAAGGTGTCCTGTGCTATTTGTGTATCATTATCATATCCAAATGCTTTGTAAATGCCCTGCTTTTGTCCAGGATCTTTTGTAAGCCCATGTTCTGACTATTTTCTGTAGTAAATTGCAACCGAGTACAGCTGGTTCATGGTACATGGTATATAGCTGGTACAGTTTTAAGTCTTAAATGCCCGGTTGCACTGGTTAGATTAGTGTACTGATATAGAGCACATTGTTTATAAGAGTCTGGCTGTAGGGAGAGTGTTTCCTTGTAAGAAAAGCTCAGTCATGAACTCTTCTACTGCTAGGCTCCATTCGCAAGGGTCCTTCCCTTCCCCCGGTCATGGCTGATCACTGTCTCCTAATGTTTTTAACTGCAGGGGGTGTCCTTTTTCAGTCACATAACAATAAACAAAATGCACCCATTTCTTTCTTCGTGTATGTCCAAAAATAGCGAGAATACTTCACGGACTAATAACCCAGTCATTAGAGGTTGCATTTTTATGCAGATGTTTTTGAGGTGTTGGGTTTCAGATTTATAGCTGCTTTGACAGAGGATAGTAAAGTGCAGTAGTATTGTACAAGTTGTTCCTGATTCCTTATAAGGACAGTTTGTGTTCTCTTCCCAAGTCTCCTTTTTTTCAGTCAGCTTTGGCAGGCAGTGAATAGCATGCACAATCAGATGCTTCAAGGCGGCACATTATAGTTGCTGCTATGATCAGGTTTCTTGTTTTTGTGGTAGGTATCAAGTTTCAAGGAAGACCCAGACGAAGACAATGTCAAAGTAACTAAAGTTTATTACTAAAACAGAGGGCAGGTGAAGGGCAGGCAGAGGTCAGTAATCCAGATCAGAGTCCAAAAGGTACAGAACGGCAGGCAGTCTAGGTGTCAGGACAGGCAGATGTCAATAATCCAGGGTGGTGTGACAAGGTACAGAAACGGCAGGCAGGCTCAGGGTCAGGGCAGGCAGAATGGTCAAAACCAGGAAAACTAGAAACAGGCAGGTGCAAAAGGAAAACCGCTGGTAGGCTTGACTAACAAAACTAACTGGATACAGACCGAGAACACAGGTGTAAATACACTGGGGATAATGGGGAAGATGGGCGACACCTGGAGGGGGGTGGAGACAAGCACAAAGACAGGTGAAACAGATCATAGTGTGACAGTAGGAGGACACTGATTGTAAACCAGGGCAGGTACAGCTACATAATTGACCGTAACAGTATCCTGTAATCAGAGCAGAATATCACTCATTGCACCACATGAAAAGGGTCAATCGGTTTACAATCACAGTCAGATTCTAAAAAACGGTCATAAACGACGCAGCTCAAGATGTCCTCAAACACCAAGTTGGCATTCTTCTGCTCACAGATTTGTAGCTGGACAAAAAACAAAGAATACAGAGACTGATTTGGGGGTGACAAAAGTAAAATATATACTATACTTGTAAATATGCATTTCAGTAGCAACATTGGCAGAATAAAAAGCATGTATTGCATGAAAAAAAGAGAAGAAAGAGAACAATGAACCATGATATGTAGGTTAAAATCAGTGGCGGTTGGTGCCTTTAAGATTAGGGAGGACCATTTTTTTTACGAGCATGGCCTTATATCTATTACAGCATATTGGATGACTGTCATTCATATTCCATTCACCCAGCTAAATATAACACGAATAGATTTTCTACAATCAAATTTTCTCTATACCCATCATGAGGTTGCTACAACCTAGCTTACGAATTAAAGTTTACAACGTAGGTGCACAGGTCGAGAGAAACGTTTAGTAATCATGGTGACAGACAGTGACACATTCAATACTGCCTTGCACACTCTAGCCTGCATCTAGCTGATTTAGGATGTAATCATTAGTCCAAATAGTTTCAAATGTAAGTTTGTATTGGACAAATATAAGGTACAGTACTCTGTTTATCCCCGTTTTATTCCGTTTGCTTCCGTTTAAGAAACGTTTTTCAACAGAATCAGCAGAATGAATACACCCCTGATCACCCGCAAACACAGGTCACATTCATAGCAGCGACATACAAAGAGCATGATCACATAATCGTTGGCTAATTCCATCTCGCCTTACACACTCTCCTCTTCTCACCTTTTACCTTCGCTTATGGATTTCAGTGCACAACACAACAGCTGTTACAGACATTGAGAAAAAACACAAAATAGCAAAATTGGTTAGGAGACCTTAAAACGGCAGCCAACCCCTCCGGCACCATTCAATCTATTAGTTATATCATACAGTGTCTTCGGAAAGTATTCAGACACCTTGACTTTTTCCAAATTTTGTTACGTTACAACCTTATTCTAAAATGTATGAAATAAAAACAAATCTTCGTCAATCTACACACAATATGCTTTGTTGATGTTTTTCAGCGGCGGGGAGACTAGTCAGGATCGAGGGAAAGATGAATGGAGCAAAGCATAGAGAGATCCTTGATGAAAACCTGCTCCAGAGCGCTCAGGACCTCAGACTGGGACAAAGGTTCACCTTCCAACAGGACAACGACCCTAAGCACACAGCCAAGACTATGCAGGAGTGGCTTCGGGACAAGTCTCTGAATGTCCTTGAGTGACCAAGGTGGAGCCCGGACTTGAACCTTGATCAAACAAATCTGGAGAGAACCTGAAAATAGCTGTGCAGCATCGCTCCACATCCAACCTGACAGAGCTTGAGAGGATGTGCAGAGAAGAATGAGACTCCCCAATACAGGTGTGCCACACATGCACCGTCATACCCAAGAAGACTCGATGCTGTAATCGCTGCCAAAGGTGCTTCAACAAAGTACTGAGTAAAGGGTCTGAATACTTATGTAAATGTTATATTTCCTTTTTTTATTATATACAGTGGGGGGAAAAAGTATTTGATCCCCTGCTGATTTTGTACGTTTGCCCACTTACAAAGAAATGATCAGTCTATAATTTTAATAGTAGGTTTATTTGAACAGTGCGAGACAGAATAACAACAACAAAAAATCCAGAAAAACGCATGTCATGTTATGAAATGATTTGCATTTTAATGAGGGAAATAAGTATTTGACCCCTCTGCAAAACATGACTTAGTACTTGGTGGCAAAACCCTTGTTGGCAATCACAGAGGTCAGACGTTTCTTGTAGTTGGCCACCAGGTTTGCACACATCTCAGGAGGGATTTTGTCCCACTCTTCTTTGCAGATCTTCTCCAAGTCATTAAGGTTTCGAGGCTGACGTTTGGCAACTCGAACCTTCAGCTCCCTCCACAGATTTTCTATGGGATTAAAGTCTGGAGACTGGCTAGGCCACTCCAGGACCTTAATGTGCTTCTTGAGCCACACCTTTGTTGCCTTGGCCGTGTGTTTTGGGTCATTGTCATGCTGGAATACACATCCACGACCCATTTTCAGTGCCCTGGCTGAGCGAAGGAGGTTCTCACCCAAGATTTGATGGTACATGGCCCCGTCCATCGTCCCTTTGATGCGGTGAAGTTGTCCTGTCCCCTCAGCAGAAAAACACCCCCAAAGCATAATGTTTCCACCTCCATGTTTGACGGTGGAGATGGTGTTCTTGGAGTCATAGGCAGCATTCCTCCTCCTCCAAACACGGCGAGTTGAGTTGATGTCAAAGAGCTCCATTTTGGTCTCATCTGACCACAACACTTTCACCAGTTGTCCTCTGAGTCATTCAGATGTTCATTGGAAAACTTCAGACGGGCATGTATATGTATTCTTGAGCAGGGGGACCTTGCGGGCGCTGCAGGATTTCAGTCCTTCATGGTGTAGTGTGTTACCAATTGTTTTTTTGGTGACTATAGTCTCAGCTGCCTTGAGATCATTGACAAGATCCTCCCGTGTATTTCTGTGCTGATTCCTCACCGTTCTCATGATCCATGCAACTCCACGAGGTAAGATCTTGCATGGAGCCCCAGGCCGAGGGATATTGACAGGTATTTTGTGTTTCTTCCATTTGCGAATAATCGCACCAAATGTTGTCACCTTCTCACCAAGCTGCTTGGCGATGGTCTTGTAGCCCATTCCAGCCTTGTGTAGGTCTACAATCTAGTCCCTGACATCCTTGGAGAGCTCTTTGGTCTTGGCCATGGTGGAGAGTTTGGAATCTGATTGATTCATTGCTTCTGTGGACAGGTGTCTTTTTTACAGGTAGCAAGCTGTGGTTAGGAGCAATCCTTTTAAGAGTGTGCTCCTAATCTCAGCTCGTTACCTGTATAAAAGACACCTGGGAGCCAGAAATCTTTCTGATTGAGAGGGGGTCAAATACTTATTTCCCTCATTAAAATGCAAATCAATTTATAACATTTCTGACATTCGTTTTTCTGGATCTTTTTGTTGTTATTCTGTCTCTCACTGTTCAAATAAACCTACCATTAAAATTATAGACTGATCCTTTCTTTGTCAGTGGGCAAACGTACAAAATCAGCAGGGGATCAAATGCTTTTTTCCCCACTGTAAATTTGCAAACATTTCTAAAAAACTGTTTTGCTTTGTCATTATGGGGTATTGTGTGTAGATTGATGAGAAAATAACAATTTCTTTAATTTTGTAATAAAGCTGTAAGGTTACAAAATGTGAAAAGTCAAGGGGTCTGAATACTCTCGGAAGTATTTCAACATTGAAACAAGGTCAAATAAAATATGTCAAATAAAGAATTCTATATAATTTCAACCAAACCCAAAATATATAGAGGGGAGTGGGGTAAATTGGGATTTTTTTTCCCATTCAGCATCACTCTGTTAAGGGAAATATAGTATTATTTCTAACAAAGATACTGTATATATTTCAGGATGTTGAATAAACCCTGGAAATAATCAGAATTAATGTAAATATTACAATATTGAAAACATAGCTTGCCCAAAAAAAGTGGTCTCTTGGCACAACTTACCCCGGGTATGGGGTAACCTGTGTTCTCTGTTTGTCTGTTGCCAGTTCGTTTTGTTCCTCAAACCTACCAGCATTTCCCCTTGCTCCTGCCTTGTCTATTTTCCTGTTTTCTAGTTTTCCCAGTTTTATCCTTTCTGCCTGCCTTAACCCTGAGCATGCCTGCCATCTTGTACCTTTGCCCTCTACTCTGGATTACTGACCTCTGCCTGACCTGACGCTGAGCCATTCTGCCGTCCTGTACCTTTGCCTACCCATGTTCGAATTAATATACTTTTGTTACTTCAACATTGTCTGCACCTGGGTCTTACCTTCAAATGTGATAGTACGAACTGGCTATGACTGACCCAGCAGACTTGGACCAGCTCCGCAAAGCCATATCCTCCCAAGGAGCCATCATTAGTAGACACAAGGATTTGCTTCGCGGTCTGATAGAAGGGTTCCAGGACGTGGCCGAACGTCACAACCTAGCATTGGACGCATTGAGGGAGCAATTCTGTGGGTTGCCTACCAGGCAGCCTACCACGACGGTAACCTCCCAGCCCTCAGTAACCCAGCTGGTATCAGCGCTTTCACGCCGGTTTCCCGGGAACCACCGCTTACCTCCCCCGGAGCGCTACGATGGAGATTCCAGAACCTGCCGGGCCTTTCTCTCCCAGTGCTCCCTCATTTTCGAGCTACTTCGTTCCCCTCGGACCGCTCGGAGATAGCGTACATTATTACGGTGATGTCTGGGAGGGCACTTGCCTGGGCCATGGCGGTGTGGGAGCAACAATCCGCCGTCTGCCTCAGTCTGGAGGTATTCGTGGCGGAGGTGAGAAAAGTTTTCAGGGCTCCGGTGTCCGGGAGAGAAGCTACCCGGAAGTTACTCCAGCTTCGGCAGGACACCCTCAGTGTGGCAGACTATGCGGTGGAGTTCCGCATGCTAGCAGCAGAGAGTACCTGGAACCCGGAAGCGCTGTTCGACACATTCCTGCATGGATTATCGGAGGAGGTTAAGGATGAGCTGGCAGCCTGAGAACTACCGACGGATCTCGACTCACTCATTGCTTCAACCATCCGGATCGATGGTCGGATACGGGAATGTAGGAGGGAGAAGAGGTCCGATTGTGGTCCCAATCGCTCACTCAGGGATCCCACCTTGCATCTGATGAACTCTGGAAGTCCCCGGTGTCTACGTCCCCGAGAGGATCCGAGCTTACCCGAGTCCCTCCAAGAGCCTCCGGAGACTGCCGATTCAACTCTTCCCAAGTCGATGCAGCTCGGCAGGGCTAGGCTGTCTCCAGCCAAACGCGTACGCAGACTTGAGACCCAGAGTTGTCTGTATTGCGATTCTGCCGGTCATTATGTGTCTACCTGTCCCTTCAAGAGACCTAGCTCATTCGTTGGAGTGAGTACTCTGGTGGGCCTTAAAGATCATTTTTGTCTCCCCTTGCTTGCCCCCTTCTCCGTGCCATCCTGCGGTGGGGCGACCAGTCCAACTCTCTCCAGGTACTCATCGACCCGGTGGCCAATGTGAGTCTCATGGACGTTACCCTGGCGTCCAAGCTGGGCATCCCCACTCAACCCCTCTCCATTCCCATGGGTGTTAGACCTGTGGACAAGTTCTGGCCTGGTTTAGATCTTATCTGTCGGAAAGATATCAGTTTGTGGATGGTTTGTCCTCTGACAAATGAAATGTAAATTTCGGTATTCCTCAAGGTTCCATTTTAGGACCATTTATTGTTTTCACTATATATTTTACCTCTTGGTGATGTAATTCTAAAACATAATGTTAACTTTCACTGCTATGCGGATGACACACAGCTGTACATTTCAATGAAACATGGTGAAGCCCCAAAATTGCCCTCGCTGGAAGCCTGTGTTTCAGACATAAGGAAGTGGATGGCTGCAAATGTTCTACTTTTAAACTCAGACAAAACAGAGATGCTTGTTCTAGGTCCCGAGAAACAAAGATAACTTCTGTTGAATCTGACAGTTAATCTTGATGGTTGTACAGTCGTCTCAAATAAAACTGTGAAGGACCTCTGCGTTACTCTGGACCCTGATCTCTCTTTTGACGAACTTATCAAGACTGTTTCAAGGACAGCTTTTTTACATCTACGTAACATTGCAAAAATCACTAACTTTCTGTCCAAAAATGATGCAGAAAAATTCATCCATGCTTTTGTCACTTCTAGGTTAGACTACTGCAATGCTCTACTTTCCGGCTACCCGGATAAAGCACAAAAAAACTTCAGTTAGTGCTAAACACGGCTGCTAGAATCTTGACTAGAACCCCAAAATTTGATCATATTACTCCAGTGCTAGCCTCTCTACACTGGCTTCCTGTTAAGGCAAGGGCTGATTTCAAGGTTTTACTGCTAACCTACAAAGCATTACATGGGCTTGCTCCTACCTATCTTTACGATTTGGTCCTGCCGTATATACCTACACGTACGCTACGGTCACAAGACGCAGGCCTACTAACTGTCCCTAGAATGTCTAAGCAAACAGCTGGAGGCAGAGCTTTCTTCTATAGAGCTCCATTTTTATGGAATGGTCTGCCTATCCATGTGAGACGCAGACTCGGTCTCAACCTTTAAGTCTTTATTGAAGAGTCATCTCTTCAGTAGGTCCTATGATTGAGTGTAGTCTGGCCCAGGAGTGTGAAGGTGAACAGAAAGGCGCTGGAGCTACGAACCGCCCTTGCTGTCTCTGCCTGGCCGGTTCCCCTCTCTCCACTGGGATTCTCTGCCTCTAACCCTATTACAGGGGCTGAGTCACTGGCTTACAGGTGCTCTTCCATGCCGTCCCTAGGAGGGGTGCGTCACTTGAGTGGGTTGAGTCACTGACGTGATCTTCCTGTCTGGGTTGTCCCTCCCCCCCTTCGGTTGTGCCGTGGCGGAGATCTTTGTGGGCTATACTCGACCTTGTCCCAGGATGGTAAGTTGGTGGTTGAAAATATCCCTCTAGTGGTGTGGGGGCTGTGCTTTGGCAAAGTGGGTGGGGTTATATCCTGCCTGTTTGGCCCTGTCCGGTGGTATCGTCGGATGGGGCCACAGTGTCTCCCGACCCCTCCTGTCTCAGCCTCCAGTATTTATGCTGCAGTAGTTTATGTGTCGTGTGGCTAGGGTCAGTCTGTTATATCTGGTGTATTTCTCCTGTCTTATCCGGTGTCCTGTGTGAAATTAAGTATGCTCTCTCTAATTCTCTTTCTTTCTTTCTTTCTTTCTTTCTTTCTTTCTTTCTTTCTGAAGACCTGAGACCTAGGACCATGCCTCAGGACTACCTGTCTTGATGACTCAGGACTACCTGGCCTGATGACTCCTTGCTGTCCCCAGTCCACCTGGCCGTGCTGCTGCTCCAGTTTCAACTGTTCTGCCTGCGGCTATGGAACCTTGACCTGTTCACCGGACGTTCTACCTGTCCCAGACCTGCTGATTTCAACTCTCTAGAGACAGCAGGAGTGGTAGAGATACTCTGAATGATCGGCTATGAAAAGCCAACTGACATTTACTCCTGAGGTGCTGACCTGTTGCACCCTCGACAACCACTGTGATTATTATTATTTGACCCTGCTGGTCATCTATGACCATTTGAACATCTTGGCCATGTTCTGTAATTATCTCCACCATCTCCACTAGGTTCTGGCCTTTCTAGGGAGTTTTTCCTAGCCACCGTGCTTCTACACCTGCATTGCTTGCTGTTTTAGTTTTTAGGCTGGGTTTCTGTACAGCACTTTGAGATATCAGCTGATGTAAGAAGGGCTTTATAAATAGATTTGATTTCGATGGGCGCTCTATACACCGGGACACCTACCAGACCACCCCCGTCAACCTACGAGTGTCGGGGAACAACAGCGAGATGATCCAATTCCTGCTGGTTGAGTCTCTGCAGGTTCCCGTGGTATTGGGATTCTCTTGGTTCCAGCAAGGCAATCCCTCCATTGACTGGGTTAATGGTGCCATCGTGGGCTGGAGCCCGTCCTGCCACACTCATTGCCTGAAGTCAGCTCTGCCTGCCCCGGGACATCTTCCTGGGGTCTTGCCCCGGACCTCTCCGCTCTCCGCCAGCTCCGCAGTGTACCCAGACCTCTGGGAGGGGTTCAGTAAGGCCCGGGTCACTTCACTTCCGCAGCTTCCGGTATCCAAGAAGGTCAAGCCTGAGGCGCTAGCACGTCGCTATAGTGCCGCGGCTACACCCCAGAAGCCAAGACCTTTAACCCCCGCTCCAAGATCATTAGCCCCTTAGCTGTTCGTCCTCTTTTGCCCCGTACCCTCCGTATTTTTTATACCTTTTCTGTGTCTAGAGTTAAAACCATGTCTGACTGGCCCTTGTCTCCTGCTTCCAGGGTTAGGGTTTGGATAAATAAATTAATTTGACTCAGTGGAAATCAGTTTTTTTGGACCTAACTTGCTTAGCACATTTTCCATGTGGTTTCTTCCTTCACAGACGCCATGAAATTATGATCTCTTCTAAATATTTAGTCAAATAATTCATTTTGTATATGGTTTTCCAGAAACAAGGGTGACTCAATTTACCGCTTCGGCTCAACTTACCTCAATATACATTTTTTTTTGTTATGTTTCTTTGTAGAATTTTCTACGCAATTTTAACGTACATAGTTCTGATGATTATGTTGAGATTAGATTGATGTAACAACATGTTAGTCAGGTTAAGACAATGTATTTAAATTTAAGTTGTAGCCTAATTCCAATGTTTACAATACCGGTTGAAATGAGATGAAAACAGTACTGGTTGACTGCTTTTTTCAATTCCAATGTGTTTTCCACGTTGATTCCACGTCACAATACGTTGACAAATCACATTAAACAACATTGATTCAAACAGTGTGTGCCCAGTGGGAAGGCTGTTTGATTGGCTAGCTTCCATCTGTCATAAATCAACAGCATGTTCTGATATCACTAGCAACCTAATGGTGTGCTCATAGTCATCCGGTTTGTGTTTTGACACCCAATCTAATCAGAGAAAATGCAGCAAGATTTCTTAAGGTTTACGATTAATTCAATGGTACGTGCCCTCAGTAAGACATATTGCCACAAGTCCACTTCAAACACTCACAAAGAAAGTAACTTTCACTATTTGTGGAGTAATAAACTGAAGTGTTGTGCAAATTACACTGCACCCTCAGTCATTTAGGGACAAAGAAACTCTCTCAGTAGTCTGCAGCAGTATAGCATAGTGAAAACTGTCACGCTGTCATACAAAATGGTTTGGCCAATCGTGTCGCAGGTGAGTTAGGAGGATCTAGCATCAGTCCAATCACACCACACTGCTCAACCAATCAGAAGGCTTCTAGCGTGCAGAGTGCCGCCTGTCTCTGTTTGTGTGCCATGTGTGTGTCTGCTGTATGAAAGGGAAAGGGGGATACCTAGTCAGTTGTTGAACTGAATGCATTCAACTGAAATGTGTATTCTGCATTTAACCCAACCCCTCTGAATCAGAGATGTGCGGGGGGCTGCCTTAGTATGTTTCCACCTATGTGCACATGCATGTATCTGTCCATGTGATTCTGATGTGTTCACGTGTGCATGCTTATGTGTACCTCAAATCAAATGTTATTGGTCACATACACATGGTTAGCAGATGTTAATGTGAGTGTAGCGAAATGCTTGTGCTTCTAGTTCCGACAATGCAGTAATATCTAACAAGTAATCCACCAAATTCACAACAACTCCTTAATACACACAAATGTAAAAGGATGAATAAGAATATGTACATATAAATATATGGATGAGCGATGGCCGAGCGGCATAGGCAAGATGCAGTAGATGGTATATAATAGAATACAGTATATACATATGAGATGAGTAGTGTAGGATATGTACACATTATTATTAAAGTGAGGTTATTTAAAGTGACTTGTGATACCTTTATTAAGTCCATTTATTAAAGTGGCCAAAGATTTGAGTCTGTATGTTGGCCACAGCCTCTCTATGTTAGTGATGGCTGTTTAACAGTCTGATGGCCTTGAGATAGAAGCTGCTTTTCAGTCTCAAACTTGATGATTGAGTTGGAAGCGTGCATGGCCACGCAGTCATGGGTGAACAGGGAGTACAGGAGAGGGCTGAGAATGCATCCTTGTGGGGCCCCAGTGTTGAGGATCAGCGGGGTGGAGATGTTGTTTCCTACCCTCACCACCTGGGGTGGCCCGTCAAAGTCCATGACCCAGTTGCACAGGATGGGGTCGAGACCCAGGGTCTCGAGCTTAATGACGTGTTTGGAGGGTACTATGGTGTTAAATGTTGAGCTGTAGTCAATGCACAGCATTCTTACATAGGTATTCCTCTTGTCCAGATGAGATTGTGCAGTGTGATGGCGATTGCATCGTCAGTGGACCTATTGAAGTGGGTCTAGGGTATCAGGTAGGGTGGAGGTGATATGATCCTTGACTAGTCTCTCAAAGCACTTCATGATGACAGAGGTGAGTGCAACAGGGCGATAGTCATTTAGATCAGTTACCTTAGCTTTCTTGGGAACAGGAACAATGGTGGCTATCTTGAAGCATGTGGGGACAGTAGACTGGGATAGGGATTGGTTGAATATGTCCGTAAACACACTAGCCAGCTAGTCTGCGCATGCTCTGAGGACGCTGCTAGGGATGCCGTCTGGTCCAGCGGCCTTGCGAGGGTTAAAACGTTTAAATATTTTACTCACGTTGGCCACGGAGAAGGAGAGCCCACAGGCTTTGGTAGTGGGCAGTGTCAGTGGCACTGTATTGTCCTCAAAGCGAGCAAAGAAGTTGTTTAATTTGTCTGGGAGCAAGACGTCGGTGTCCACGGTGGGGCTGTTTATCTTTTTGTAATCCGTGATTGACTGTAGACCCTGCCACATATGTCTCGTGTTTGAGCTGTTGAATTGTGACTCCACTTTGACTGTATACTGATGCTTTGCTTGTTTGATTGCCTTGCGGAGGGAATAACTACACTGTTTGTATTTGGTCATGTTTCCAGTCACCTTGCCATGTTTAAAAGAGGTGGTTTGTGCTTTCAGTTTAGCGCGAACGCTGCCATCAATCCATGGTTTCTGGTTAGGAAATGTTTTAATAGTCACAGTGTGTACCACATCTCCGATACACTTGCTAATAAACTCGCTCACCGAGGCTATGCGGAACATATCACAGTCCACGTGATCGAAGCAATCTTGAAGCGTCGAATCCGATTGGTCAGACCAGCTTTGGCGTTTCCTGTTTAAGTTTTTGCCTATAGCAGGGTAGCAATAAAATGGAGTCATGATCAGATTTGCCGAATGGAGGACGGGGGAGGGCTTTGTATGCATCGCAGCAGTTAGAGTAGCAGTCATCCAGAGTGCTACTAAATCGTGTCGCGCATTCGATATGCTGATAGAATTTAGGAAGAATTGTTCTCAGATTAGCTTTGTTAAAATCCCCAGCTACAATAAATGCAGCCTCAGGATATATGGTTTCCAGTTTACATAGAGTCCAGTGAAGTTCTTTCAGGGCTGTTGCAGTATCTGCTTGGGGGGGATATACACGGCTGTGACTATAATCGAAGAGAATTCTCTAGGAAGATAATGCGGTCGGCATTTGATTGTAAGGAATTCTAGGTCAGGTGAACAGAAGGACTTGAGTTCCTGTATGTTGTTATGATTACACCACGAGTCATTAATCATAAGGCATACACTCCCGCCCTTCTTCTTACCAGAGAGGTGTTTGTTTCTGTCAGCGCGAAGCATGAAGAAACCAGGTGGCTGTACCGACTCTGACAACATATCCGGAGTGAGCCATGTTTCCATGAAACAGAGAATGTTACAATCTCTGATGTCTCTCTGGAAGGCAACTTATGCCCTAATATCGTCCACCTTGTTGTCTAGAGATTGGACATTGGCTAGTAAATGCTCGGAAGCGGTGGATGGTGTGCTTGCCTTCTAAGTCTGACCAATAGGCTGCTCCACCTGCCTCTCCTGCGTCGACCGCGTTGTTTTGGGTCGGCCTCTGGGATAAGATCCCATGTCCAGGGTGGAGGTCCGAACAAAGGATCCGCTTTGGGAAAGACGTATTTCTGGTCATAATGTTGGAAAGTTGCCGTTGCTTTTATATCCAATAGTTCTTCCCGGCTGTATGTAATAACACTTGTCAATTCCTGGGCTAACAATGTAAGAAATAATACATTAAAAAAAAAATCTGCATAGTATTCTAAGGACCTGAAGCGACCATCTCTGTCGATGCCGTCTTACTCATCTTACCTACATGTTCATTTGTGCATGAGTAATGTATATGAGTGTGTACAGGGTACCTGGTAAACATCCATGGACACAACAGAGATACAATATGTTCTCCTCTCACAGGGCAAGAAGCAGTAATTCAGCTCCTCCATGACACAGGTAAATGGACAGTTATGAGATAGTGTACAGTCATACATAGAGGTTCTGACAGCCTGGGGAATGTGGCAAATCCCCCTCTATACTTCAAACGCCCCTAAACTCACACTGTTTTATCTTTAATAGGATTATAGGCATTCCTTGCCAAGACAGCCCCTAGTCTGCACTTAGTCTACTTCTGCCACATGGTCCTCTGAAGAATGAATTCCATCCATTCTCTCTTCTGTCTGTCTTTTGCCATTTTTATATCACACCACTCCATCTATATCTAACTTGGTTTGTCTGACTAGCTGTGCATTTGAGTGGAAACAGTGAAGCACTGGATGGAACTGGCATAATGTGTGTTACACAACGGCTAGAGAGAGGAGTGTTTTTGCAATGCAATGCAATGCGGAGAGATGGGTGGTAGAGCTTCAACACAGCTGATCGATTGCTCTGATGGCTCTAAATGCAATGATATGCTGTTTGTCACACTAAATGGCCCAATAAGACTGTATATGCCATGTATTGTTCTCTTTAACATCATTAACACTATGGTGATAAAGGGCAAAGTCGGGCGGAAATCTGCATTGACAGAATTGATATGTAATTGCATGATTGCATGGTTGACTGGCCAAAATCTCGGAACCGGGCTATGCTTGCGGGTATTGTACAAGGTCCCATTTGTAAGACCTGATTCTGTTTTTTTTCTCCATGTTACATAACAAGGATGTTTTTTCTCTCACTCCTCTCCCCCTCTCCTATTCCCAGTCTATATAAGAACCATCTCCACCAAGCCTGTACATTCCGGTGGTCGTCATAGCAACAGAGCAGCAGCGTCCCTCCCCATCCTTTGTCCAAGCGACTCCCTCTCTGCATGGCTCCAGCTTCTCAGGGAAGAGCCTACTGGCATTTTATATGCAAGCTGGGATCCTCTAATTGAGTTTCCAAGAAGGGAGTGTGGGGGGATGGACATTTGAATGGCGGTGACATGGCGACTGTCCAACCAAAAGCTTGCTTGGTGACACTGTAAACAGAAAGTGTGTATGTAGATCCTATGTGGTTTAAATGCCTAATTTAGATATCCTCCACCCCCTCCCCTGCCTACACACCCCCTTTCTGTAAGAGAGCATAACCAGTGCAAACTGGAAAACCCTTACACACGCATGCATGGTCGGTGATTGTTTGTTAGTTATGTACTTCCTGTTTCCGGTCACAACTTGCAGACTTGTTTACGCTGCTGTGCGTTTTTGTTGCCGATCTTACTTTGATACCTGACGGTTTTTTACTTTTTCATTACCGTATATTTTTACTTTTTCCCTCACTCAACTTTTTTCATTCATCCCCGGAGGTTTTATCTGGACATGGTTCGTCAGGACTTCAAACAGCCGAAGCTAAGTAACATTAACATGATGCCTTCTAATTGCAGTCGTTGTATTTATAATATACAGGAGAACGATCGCCTTACGGCAAGGATAGCTGTGCTGCAAGCCCAGCTTCAGACGCGATCGTTAGGCAAGGGTAATTTCAGTGTAGGAAAGGATGAAACAGCGTCTGTGCCACCAGTAAGTACAGATAGTAACGTTAGTATAAACCCCCTCGCACGGTCCCCGCAGCCGGACATCTTTCTCATGGCTTCTGGAGGGAAACGCTGTAGGAATGCTCAACCGGTGTCGCTTATTCAGCCGACAGAAACTTTCAACCGGTTCTCCCCATTAAGCGAGTCGGAGTCGGAGGCCGAGACTTCTCTGGTCTCTACTCCTCCCGTTGTGGGGTCTGAGACGCCGACGGCTCCCACCATTAGCTCTGACAAATTGAAAACCCTAGTCATTGGCGACTCCATTACCCGCAGTATTAGACTTAAAACTAATCATCCAGCGATCATACACTGTTTACCAGGGGGCAGGGCTACCGACGTTAAGGCTAATCTAAAGACGGTGCTGGCTAAAGCTAAAACTGGCGAGTGTAGAGAGTATAGAGATATTGTTATCCACGTCGGCACCAACGATGTTAGGATGAAACAGTCAGAGGTCACCAAGCGCAACATAGCTTCAGCGTGTAAATCAGCTAGAAAGATGTGTCGGCATCGATTAATTGTCTCTGGCCCCCTCCCGGTTAGGGGGAGTGATGAGCTCTACAGCAGAGTCTCACAACTCAATCGCTGGTTGAAAACTGTTTTCTGCCCCTCCCAAAAGATAGAATTTGTAGATAATTGGCCCTCTTTCTGGGACTCACCCACAAACAGGACCAAGCCTGGCCTGTTGAGGAGTGACGGACTCCATCCTAGCTGGAGGGGTGCTCTCATCTTATCTACGAACATAGACAGGGCTCTAACTCCTCTAGCTCCACAATGAAATAGGGTGCAGGCCAGGCAGCAGGCTGTTAGCCAGCCTGCCAGCTTAGTGGAGTCTGCCACTAGCACAGTCAGTGTAGTCAGCTCAGCTTCCCCCATTGAGACCGTGTCTGTGCCTCGATCTAGGTTGGGCAAAATTAAAAATGGCGGTGTTCGCTTTAGCAATCTCACTAGTATAAAGACCTCCTCCATTCCTGCCATTATTGAAAGAGATTGTGATACCTCACATCTCAAAATTGGGTTACTTAATGTTAGATCCCTCACTTCCAAGGCAGTTATAGTCAATGAACTAATCACTGATAATAATCTTGATGTGATTGGCCTGACTGAAACATGGCTTAAGCCTGATGAATTTACTGTGTTAAATGAGGCCTCACCCCCAGGTTACATTAGTGACCATACCCCCCGTGCATCCGGCAAAGGCGGAGGTGTTGCTAACATTTACGATAGCAAATTTCAATTTACAAAAAAAAAAACAACAATGACGTTTTCGTCTTTTGAGCTTCTAGTCATGAAATCTATGCAGCCTACTCACTCACTTTTTATAGCTACTGTTTATAGGCCTCCTGGGCCATATGCAGTGTTCCTCACTGAGTTCCCTGAATTCCTATCGGATCTTGTAGTCATAGCAGATAATATTCTAATTTTTGGTGACTTTAACATTCACATGGAAAAGTCCACAGACCCACTCCAAAAGGCTTTCGGAGCCATCATCGACTCAGTGGGTTTTGTCCAACATGTCTCTGGACCTACTCACTGCCACAGTCATACTCTGGACCTAGTTTTGTCCCATGGAATAAATGTTGTGGATCTAAATGTTTTTCCTCATAATCCTGGACTATCGGACCACCATTTTATTACGTTTGCAATTGCAACAAATAATCTGCTCAGACCCCAACCAAGGAGCATTAAAAGTCGTGCTATAAATTCTCAGACAACCCAAAGATTCCTTGATGCCCTTCCAGACTGCCTCTGCCTACCCAAGGACGTCAGAGGACAAAAATCAGTTAACCACCTAACCGAGGAACTCAATTTAACCTTGCGCAATACCCTAGATGCAGTTGCACCCCTAAAAACTAAAAACATCTGTCATAAGAAACTAGCTCCCTGGTATACAGAAAATACACGAGCTCTGAAGCAAGCTTCCAGAAAATTGGAACGGAAATGGCGCCACACCAAACTGGAAGTCTTCCGACTAGCTTGGAAAGACAGTACCGTGCAGTATCGAAGAGCCCTTACTGCTGCTCGATCATCCTATTTTTCCAACTTAATTGAGGAAAATAAGAACAATCCGAAATTTCTTTTTGATACTGTCGCAAAGCTAACTAAAAAGCAGCCTTCGCAAATGGAGGATGGCTTTCACTTCAGCAGTAATAAATTTATGAACTTCTTTGAGGAAAAGATCATGATCATTAGAAAGCAAATTACAGACTCCTCTTTAAATCTGGGTATTCCTCCAAAGCTCCATTGTCCTGAGTCTGCACAACTCTGCCAGGACCTAGGATCAAGGGAGATACTAAAGTGTTTTAGTACTATATCTCTTGACGCAATGATGAAAATAATCATGGCCTCCAAACCCTCAAGCTGCATACTGGACCCTATTCCAACTAAACTACTGAAAGAGCTGCTTCCTGTGCTTGGCCCTCCTATGTTGAACATAATAAACGGCTCTCTATCCACCGGATGTGTACCAAGCTCACTAAAAGTGGCAGTAATAAAGCCTCTCTTGAAAAAGCCGAATCTTGATCCAGAAATTATAAAAAACTATCGGCCTATATCGAATCTTCCATTCCTCTCCAAAATTTTAGAAAAAGCTGTTGCACAGCAACTGACTGCCTTCCTGAAGACAAACAATGTATACGAAACGCTTCAGTCTGGTTTTAGACCCCATCATAGCACTGAGACTGCACTTGTGAAGGTGGTAAATGACCTTTTAATGACGTCAGACCGAGGCTCTGCATCTGTCCTCGTGCTCCTAGATCTTAGTGCCGCTTTTGATACCATCGATCACCACATTCTTTTGGAGAGATTGGAAACCCAAATTGGTCTACATGGACAAGTTCTGGCCTGGTTTAGATCTTATCTGTCGGAAAGATATCAGTTTGTCTCTGTGAATGGTTTGTCCTCTGACAAATCAATTGTAAATTTCGGTGTTCCTCAAGGTTCCGTTTTAGGACCACTATTGTTTTCACTATATATTTTACCTCTTGGGGATGTCATTCGAAAACATAATGTTAAATTTCACTGCTATGCAGACGACACACAGCTGTACATTTCAATGAAACATGGTGAAGCCCCAAAATTGCCCTCGCTAGAAGCCTGTGTTTCAGACATAAAGAAGTGGATGGCTGCAAACTTTCTACTTTTAAACTCGGACAAAACAGAGATGCTTGTTCTAGGTCCCAAGAAACAAAGAGATCTTCTGTTGAATCTGACAATTAATCTGGATGGTTGTACAGTCGTCTCAAATAAAACTGTGAAGGACCTCGGCGTTACTCTGGACCCTGATCTCTCTTTTGAAGAACATATCAAGACTGTTTCAAGGACAGCTTTTTTCCATCTACGTAACATTGCAAAAATCAGAAATTTTCTGTCCAAAAATGACGCAGAAAAATTAATCCATGCTTTTGTTACTTCTAGGCTGGACTACTGCAATGCTCTACTTTCCGGCTACCCGGATAAAGCACTAAATAAACTTCAGTTAGTGCTAAATACGGCTGCTAGAATCCTGACTAGAACCAAAAAATTTGATCATATTACTCCAGTGTTAGCCTCCCTACACTGGCTTCCTGTTAAGGCAAGGGCTGATTTCAAGGTTTTACTGCTAACCTACAAAGCATTACATGGGCTTGCTCCTACCTATCTTTCCGATTTGGTCCTGCCGTACATACCTACACGTACGCTACGGTCACAAGACGCAGGCCTCCTAATTGTCCCCAGAATTTCTAAGCAAACGGCTGGAGGTAGGGCTTTCTCCTATAGAGCTCCATTTTTATGGAATGGTCTGCCTACCAATGTGAGAGACGCAGACTCAGTCTCAACCTTTAAGTCTTTACTGAAGACTTATCTCTTCAGTAGGTCCTATGATTAAGTATAGTCTGGCCCAGGAGTGTGAAGGTGAACGGAAAGGCTGGAGCAACGAACCGCCCTTGCTGTCTCTGCCTTGCCGGTTCCCCTCTTTCCACTGGGATTCTCTGCCTCTAACCCTTTTACAGAGGCTGAGTCACTGGCCTACTGGTGTTCTTCCATGCCGTCCATGGGAGGGGTGCGTCACTTGAGTGGGTTGAGTCACTGACGTGGTCTTCCTGTCTGGGTTGGCGCCCCCCCCCCCCCCCCCTTGGGTTGTGCCATGGCGGAGATCGTTGTGGGCTATACTCGGCCTTGTCTTAGGACGGTAAGTTGGTGGTTGGAGACATCCCTCTAGTGGTGTGGGGGCTGTGCTTTGGCAAAGTGGGTGGGGTTATATCCTGCCTGTTTGGCCCTGTCCGGGGGTATCATCGGATGGGGCCACAGTGTCTTCTGATCCCTCCTGTCTCAGCCTCCAGTATTTATGCTGCAGTAGTTTATGTGTCGGGGGGCTAGGGTCAGTCTGTTACATCTGGAGTATTTCTCTTGTCTTATCCGGTGTCCTGTGTGTATTTAAATATGCTCTCTCTAATTCTCTCTTTCTCTCTTTCTGTCTTTCTCTCGGAGGACCTGAGCCCTAGGACCATGCCTCAGGACTACCTGGTATGATGACTCCTTGCTGTCCCCAGTCCACCTGGCCGTGCTGCTGCTCCAGTTTCAACTGTTCTGCCTGCGGCTATGGAACCCTGACCTGTTCACCGGACGTGCTTGTTGCACCCTCGACAACTACTATGATTATTATTATTTGACCATGCTGGTCATTTATGAACATTTTAACATTTTAACATTTTGACCATGTTCTGTTTTAATATCCACCCTGCACAGCCAGAAGAGGACTGGCCACCCCTCATAGCCTGGTTCCTCTCTAGGTTTCTTCCTAGGTTTTTGGCCTTTCTAGGGAGTTTTTCCTAGGGAGTTTTTCCTAGCCACCGTGCTTCTTTCACATGCTTTGCTTGCTGTTTGGGGTTTTAGGCTGGGTTTCTGTACAGCACTTTGAGAATATCAGCTGATGTACGAAGGGCTATATAAAAATAAATTTGATTTTGATTTGTTGATTTGATTTGATGAGTTAAGGATGGAACAATGTGTTACAAGCAATAAACGCACATTGTTCCTCCCACAATGCAATTTCATCTTACAATGTTGAATAGGAGTTCTACTAAGGAAAGGATTGTTGATACAAATGTATCCTTTACTGTATTGCATTGAATGCCTCTATACCTCGATAATGCCTCGATACTTGCATCTACAGAAGTTCACTTCTCATGCTTAGGGGTCCAGACCTAATAGTGGGGTGGCGGATAACTGTAATACTTGATACTTGCAATGTACATGTATGGTTGCCTAGGGGTTAAGAGCGTTAGACCAGTAACCGTAAAGGTTGCTGGTTTGAATCCCCAAACGACTAGGTGAAAAATCTGTTGGTGTGCCCTTGAGCAAGGCACTTAACCCTAATTGCTGCTCTTGATGAGAGCATTTGCTAAGTAAAATGTTTTATTATTCCTCATTTAATATACTTGACATAGTGATGCTGAATGTAAAAAAATGGCTCACATACTCCATACATTTTTTATGATATTTAATGGTTCATAAAGTGTAGGAAGACTTCAAAACATTGCATTTCTAAAAGTACGTATTACTTGACAGTGTACTAAAGGCAGCAGTAACACTTTGATATAAAAACATACAAGTACAAGACCTGCTTTGGTGCAGGGACTTCTTTTTAGAATTTGGGAAAAAATGCCAAGAAAAACATGACAAAGTTAATGTACATGTCTAAGAAATTTGCCAGGCAACTTTTCTGTACATGTCTAAGAAATTTGCCAGGCATATTTTCCCCATAGTAAGGATATGACCTGCTTTCTACTTTATGATTGGCTGACTTGCTTCTCACTGAGCCAATCAGTAAGCATTGTAACTTTTCTGTTGTAGGAACAGATGGTATGTAGGTCCTGCAACAAAACTTCCCAGCCCTCCCTTCCCCAGCAGGCAGGCAGCAGAGGGAGGACAGGCTGAGTCAATAAATCAAATCAAATCAAATTTTATTGGTCACATACACATGGTTAGCAGATGTTATTGTGAGTGTAGCGAAATGCTTGTGCTTCTAGTTCCGACAGTGCAGCAATATCTAACAAGTAATATCTAGAATTGTATTCATTGACTACAGCTCAGCGTTCAACACCATAGTACCCTCAAAGCTCATCACTAAGCTAAGGATCCTGGGACTTAACAACTTCCTTTGCAACTGGATCCTGGACTTCCTGACGGTCTGCCCCCAGGTGGTGAGGGTAGGTAGCAACACATCTGCCACGCTGATACTCAACACTGGAGCTCCCCAGGGGTGCGTGCTCAGTCCCCTCCTGTACTCCCTGTTCACCCACGACTGCATGATCAGGCACGACTCCAACACCATCATTAAGTTTGCAGACAACACAACAGTGGTAGGCCTGATCAACGACAACGACGAGACAGCCTATAGGGAGGAGGTCAGAGACCTGGCCCGGTGGTGCCAGAATAACAACCTATCCCTCAACGTAACTAAGACTAAGGAGAGGATTGTGGACTACAGGAAAAGGAGAACCGAGCACGCCCCCATTCTCATCGACAGGGCTGTAGTGGAGCAGGTTGAGCGCTTCAAGTTCCACAACAACAACAAACTAGAATGGTCCAAACATACCAAGACAGTCGTGAAGAGGGCACGACAAAGCCTATTCCCCAATAGGAAACTAAAAAGATTTGGCATGGGTCCTGAGATCCTCAAAAGGTTCTACAGCTGCAACATCGAGAGCATCCTGACTGGTTGCATCACTGCCTTGTACGGCAATTGCTCGGCCTCTGACCGGAAGGCACTACAGAGGGTAGTGCGTACGGCCCAGTAAATCACTGGGGCTAAGCTGCCTGCCATCCAGGACATCTACACCAGGCGGTGTCAGAGGAAGGCCCTAAAAATTGTCAAAGACCCCAGCCACCCCAGTCATAGACTGTTTTCTCTACTACCGCATGGCAAGCAGTACCGGAGTGCCAAGTCTAGGACAAAAAGGCTTCTCAACAGTTTTTACCCCCAATCCATAAGACTTCTGAACAGGTAATCAAATGGCTACCCGGACTATTTGCATTGTGTCCCTCCCCCCCCCCCAACCCCTCGTTTACACTGCTGCTACTCTCTGTTTATCATATATGCATAGTCATTTTAACTATACATTCATGTACATACTACCTCAATTGGGCCGACCAACCAGTGCCCCCGCACATTGGCTAACGAGGCTATCTGCATTGTGTCCCGCCACCCACCACCCGCCAACCCCTCTTTTACGCTACTGCTACTCTCTGTTCATCATATATGCATAGTCACTTTAACCATATCTACATGTACATGCTACCTCAATCAGCCTGACTAACTGGTGTCTGTATGTAGCCTCGCTACTGTATATAGTCTGTCTTTTTACTGTTGTTTTATTTCTTTACTACTGTTCACCTAAAACCTTTTTTGCACTATTGGTTAGAGCCTGTAAGTAAGCATTTCACTGTAAGGTCTACACCTGTTGTATTCGGCGCACGTGACAAATAAACTTTGATTTGATTTGAATTCCATAACAAATACCTAATACACACAAATCTAAGTAAGGAATGAAATAAGAATATATAAATATAAATATATGGATGAGCAATGTCAGAGCGGCATAGGCTAAGATGCAATAGATAGTATAGAATACAGTATATGAGATGAGTCATGCAAGATATGTAAACATTATTAAAGTGACATTATTAAAGTGACTACTGTTCCATTTATTAAAGTGGCCAATGATTTCAAGTCTGTATGAAGGCAGCAGCATCTCTGTGCTAGTGATGGCTGTTTAACAGTCTGATGGCCATGAGATAGAAGCTGTTTTTCAGTCTCTTGGTCCCAGCCTTCTGGATGGTAGCGGGGTGAACTGGCACTGGCTCAGGTGGTTGTTGTCCTTGATGATCTTTTTGGCCTTCCTGTAACATCGGGTGCTGTAGGTGTCCTGGAGGGGAGGTAGATTGCCCCCAGTGATGCGTTGTGCAAAACGCAACACCCTCTGGAGAGCCCAGCAGTTGTGGGCGATGCAGTTGCCGTACCAGGCAGTGATACAGCCGACAGGATGCTCTCAATTATGCATCTGTAAAAGTTTGTGAGGGTTTTAGGTGACAAGCCAAATTTCGCTGTTATTTACGTTTGTCCCGTGAAGTGTGGATGTTCCTTCACTTCCAGAGGGGTACACTACAAAGCACAATCAATGAATTAGCCAGCTAGCTTTGAACAAACAACCAGAAATAACTATTGATTTTCTGGTTCGTTAAGAAAGCTGAACTTAAGTATGTGTTTTGGGTTGTTGAGTCAGGTAGACCATACCCATTTCATGTTATTTCATAATATTTAGGCAAGTTAGCTGGCCAACGCATTGAAGAAATAACCTTTCTAACACCTGACAACTCTACATGGTAAATACTGTAACGGACATCTTCCCTGGCTAAAAGACTTGTTAATGTCCCATAAATATCAACATTTCTTGGTTTGTGTCCAGTCTAGCCAAGGGAGGGGACAGTGATGAATCGGCAGAAACACAGGATAGACTTCAGGCTGCTGCTGCAAGCTCAGATCAGTAGGATCATGTGGCATTTTCCTCAGCATCCATGTGAGAGTTGTGTGTAGTCCCAGAAGGGGCTTAAATTGATTAACAAACGTTAAAGTGGATGACATGTTAAGAAAATCAGTGGCGCAGTCATCTAAAATAGATTTGTCAGATCAAATCACATGTGCACCAGTTACTGTGCGTGAGTTGAATATAACCTTGCATGGCCTGGGCTTCAGAGGTGAAATTTAACATACTAAAGTTTAACCTCCAGGTCTGCTACCAACCATGCCGGAGGACAAGGGTGGTTTACATGAGGACTCCTTAATACAATATATCTAGCCTTATTCTCCTCACATGACCCCAGGCATACAGGAAATACCCTTACCGCCTCTCAGAGAACCAGTCTTGTGAGGACACCGCGTACAACCTATTCCAGCCCTAACACCAAGTAAACACCTCTCAGAAATGATTTGCTGTGAATCCCAAGATGGGAACCGTTCTCATTCAACAATGAAATGTGCCAAAGAAATCAGTGCCAACAATTGTAGGCAGCTGCCTGTCACTTGGTGTTTAACTTGTCAGGCTATAAGTACTGCACTTTGGGTGTTGAGCAGTAACACGTGTAGAAGGGTCAGAGGTTATATGGGATGTTTCTAGTCTTGTTTCCAGCCATGATACTATAAGCCCTGGTGGGAGAGGCTAGATGTTTTCCAACTCAGCAGTCCTTTCAGTTGTAAATCTCCTCCAGTACATGTAGCTGGAAAACATTCCCCAACACCCTTGCATGAAAGAGCAACATGCGCAGCTGTAGCCCAATACACAACACTATTCACACCATGTTAATTAAGGTGTATTAAAGGCACAGCCTGTATTTAATTTAAGCTTATGATCACAGATTCATCTTGATTGAAAATGTATGTCTCCCTTGTGCACGTGCTGGTGAGAAATATTTTAAGTCTAGTCCAGATTCAATTACTGTGATCATGTTCCTAGGCATCAATGCCAGAGAATACCCCGCAGTGCTTGTTTAAATGTGTGAATTGCAATACAATCCAGAGACCATCCACCACACAAACCCTTTGACTAGGGGACATCCAGTTTTGCAGGTTGGCTCTCAATGGGAATTATGTATAATATGATTAATTTCCACTTCAGGAATGCCTTGATTCTGCTATATCATTACATTATTTCTACATGCCAAATGGGCTGTGTTTAGACAGGCAGCTCAGATATGACTGGTCAAAAGACAAATTAGTTGGGGAAGATGTTTGAAGGTGACTGCCTGTTTAAACGCAGTGATGTTGGCCTTTAGTAACCGGTTGAGACAAGAAACAAACTCAGTTGTGGTAAAAAAATGAAAGTTTAAATAAAAAGTTCAGCATAGTCAGGTTTTACCAAATCATGTGCCAGAACAAGAAATCAGTTAACAAAGGATAAAACTCCTTGAGTATCACAGAAACCACAAATGAAGACAGGATTTAGAGCCAGACGTCTAAAGAATGTACCATACATGACCAGTAGTGTAAAATCTGAAATTTAAAAACCACACTTCCTACATAGTAACATTGAAATAAAGTGGTACAGAGTTTTATAAATCCAGGTCAACGTGCATAAAGTACACAAACAATCCATAGATTTTATTAAGAGAATTACACATGCCGCCCAGCCATAGTCGTCAGTGTCCACATGTGCTTTAGTTTATTTCAGTTCAGACGGTAGGAAACGCGAGATCAAATGGGGTTTTAAAAACAGTTAAATACTCCCCACTAGAAAAGACTCAAATGAAAGGGGAAGACACCCTGTCAGCGACCATCTTATGATTTTTTTAATGTTAAACAGATTTAATTCCATGTTAAGTTGACCAGCCAACTTTAAGCCATTTAGAAGGTTAGAATAGTTTGTGAAAAATGACAAATACAGTACTAGTTCGACTTTTCAGCCATTTATAAAATGAGAAAGGAAAAGGGTGGCGGCGAAGGGGATTCAGTCCAGAGAGGTGGGGATCTAGTTAGACCTAATAGTCCACAGGTTCGTCTCCTTCCTCGCTGAGCAAACAGGTGCGGATTATAGCCTCCGTCACGGCATACGGGTCACAGTTGGCAGACGGGCGGCGGTCCTCGAAGTAGCCCTTCTTCTCCTGGCCCACGGTGCGAGGGATGCGGATGCTGGCACCGCGGTTGGCCACACCGGCAGAGAACTCGTGGATGTTGGAAGTTTCATGGTGGCCGGTGAGGCGACGGGCATTGTCAAGTCCCCCTTTAGGGTCATAGGCGCGGATGTGGTAACTATGCCTCTTCCCCAGCCTTTCAATGGACTCCTCAATGGCCCTGGAGCAGAGAAGGCGAGATTAGTTCATCACAGAAAAGCTCACAGTTGGTCAACACCATCTGCTTTGCCTTAAGAGCCTTCTAATAAGTCTGGGTTTACTCCACATCCAAATGCGTGCAATTGAATAAATACGACTACTGATTAAACCTAGTATGAATGCATCTTCATATGATCCAGTACTCACTTCAACCCACCCTCTTCCCTCATCTCTTTTGTGCTGAAATTGGTGTGGCATCCAGCGCCGTTCCAGTTTCCAGGGATGGGCTTGGGGTCAAATGAGGCCACCACACCAAAGTCCTCACACACCCGGTGGAGAATGAACCTAGCTGCCCAAAGGTGATCACCCATGCTGATGCCTTCACAAGGGCCAACCTGGAACTCCCACTAGAAAGACAAAAACAGTGTTCACGTACATAAATCTCATTGCATAGGATCAACCTTTAGACGAGCCAAAAAAAATAATACATACACATAAAATTGTGCTTACCTGCGCAGGCATGACTTCAGCATTGGTTCCACAGATCATGACCCCAGCATACAGGCAGGCTCTGTAGTGGGCTTCCACAATATCTCTACCGTAGGCCTTGTCAGATCCCACTCCACAGTAATAGGGACCTGTACACATAAGGACAGGGTTAGTTCAAGAATAGTAACCGTCACATTCAAAGTAATGCATCCGAGGAAGAATTGTACACGGTCAGTCAAAGACAACTAAGAACAGTCTTTACCTTGTGGGCCAGGGAAGCCATTGTTCGGCCAGCCGAACGGGTGTCCATCAGTGCCCAAAATGGTGTACTCTTGCTCCATGCCAAACCAAGGGACCTGGTTCTCAACCATGTCCATGACTTTATTACACGTCAAACGAAGGTTGGTTTCTGTGCAAAGAATTTACCTTTTTAGACACTGAAGTAAAAATGGATTTAAAAAGCTTAGCTAGACAGATGCACACCAAGATTCAGAAGTTACCTGCAGGTTTGCGGTTGTACTTCAGCACTTCACACAGGACCAGTTTGTTGGGGTCTTTGCGGAAAGGATCTCTGAACATTGCAGAAGGAATCAAATACATGTCACTGTTTGAGCCCTCAGACTGGTAGGTGCTAGAGCCATCAAAGTTCCATTCTGGCAGTTCTACAGAATTAAGGCAAAGAAGGAGTTAGTTTACTCAAGTCAATCAACAACTAGGTAGGCTTGGCTACAAAATTCATAAATCCCCTGGAACTTTACGTCAAATGTCAACCAACAACCACTGCTTACCTTCGATGCTCTTGGGCTCCGAATCCAGCGTTCTGGTTTTACAGCGGAGTCCCTCTCCGGTTCCATCGATCCAGACGTACATAATTTGGACTTTGTCTCCCTGAGGGAGGTCCATGTACTGCTGTTTGACAGCCTTACTCAGTTCTGCGCTGGAGGACGTAGCCATCTTATTTGTTATAAAACACCTAGGGAGATACAAACGTCAACAGTATGATGAGTTTACACATCAACGAGGTGGCGGCTTTGACCACAGTTGGAGGATGTGTTGCATAACAGCTAACGCAGAGACAGGATTGCTCATTGTTCCAGAAGTAGTCAAAGAATGCATGCGAAGACATGTTAAGCATTTTCTTTAATTGAAATCCATGGTAGCGCAAATCTGACAAAAATACAAATTTCTGCCATATTGATCACAGCGTGTTTATCAGATGACAATTTCTGGATCGGTAGGCTACAGACCAACATAATCCACTAGCTAATAAACCTATTTCCCAACAACATTTTATCATTATCCTCCTTTACGACCATCAACGACCCTACCTGTTGCGTCATTCCCAGAATTACCTACCCCCCACACACACCCACTGGAGTCATGGCGACACTATTGCATCAGACACTTCCTAAATCAATTTACAGCACAATTAACCTAACACTACATTATAGAGAGGAAGTCAACAAATCAACAAAGACACCAAAAACTTCAACAAATCTGACTAAAGACAACCATTTCCAATGAAAAGGACAAAGTGTCCCAAGTGGGAACAAAACAAAAAAGGTGCCTTCCACTTACCTGGAACGCGGAAATAACTAGGCTACAATAGAATAGGTCAAATAAGGGTAGACAGACAGTTTATCATAAGGAAAGAGGGAGTAAATTACCTGTAAAAACGAGAAAATGGAAATTAAAAACGAAAAGGACTTGCAGGTCCAATGTAATGTTGAAAATTTTCCCGATAGTTGTTCTCTCATGCTCCAGCTCATGTTTCAGTTTAATTTATAACGTGAGAGCTGTAGCTCGGCGTCTATGATTGGTCAGAGAAAAAAACATGTGTGTATTCCAAGATGATTGAAGCAGACGAGGCTCGATCATTGGACGGGGTTCGATGCGCAACGCCCTCTGGTATAGATAAAAAGCATTGCTTGACATTTTGTGAGACCGCTCCAATGTATCGAGTACGGAACCTATTGTATCTAATGCCCAATGTATCTAGAAGTAGACTGCCCTTCCTACACCATTACAAACAGCAGAAAGCTTTAACTTTAGGTTACAGTAATTACTAAAATGTCTGGAAATATATGCAATCGAGATTTAATGGGTACAACTTAAAAAAAAAACATAGCACTAAATTCCATCTCTGGGAAAATGAAACGCAGTCAAAAAGCCTCTCATCAGAAAAGATGCGCTGGCTGGCGGAAGCTATTTTCCAAACGCCGCCCCGTGGTAAAAAATGGTCTACTGTCTATTGATGTACTCAGATAAACTAGAAGTCAAGGCCTATAATTTCATACAATTGAATACCAATTACATATTGTTGAACTAGTTCTTCATCTAAGAAAATAATACACTTGATGAAGAACCTTAGTATGCTATAGAATACATTCACATTAATATTTGTAGGTACACATTTATCGTTTCTGGAAAATTGATCAAATCAGAGTTCCGCACAATGACTTACTATAGGATGTTAATTTATGTACAGTATTGTTCGGGAGTAGCCCATATCAGATTCAGATTTAGATTGAGATAAGCTTTATTAGCATGAATGACAAAGCCACCGTTGCTAAAGTGACGTGAGATAATGACAATAATAACAGTAAAAACTATTATAATTATTATAATAAATAATAATAATAGTGATGGGATTAGAGAAAGGGTACAATATATATTGGTATATATCACAGAAGGCTGCTGAAGGGAGAACAGCTCATAATAATGGCCAGAACAGAGCAAATGGAATGGCATCAAACACATGGAAACCAAGTGTTTGATTTTGTTAAAATCCTTCCGCTTATTCCGCTCCAGCCATAATTAAGGTGCCACCCACCTCCTGTGGTATACAGTATATCATATCATCTGATATATCATATCATGTTCACTGTAGAGTAAGCAGGACAAGCTACATAATCTCTTTGGCACTGAGGTATTGGTTTTCCATGAGGAGAGAGAGAGTGGAAGGTGAGTACAAAGTGTGAGTTGGTGTCAAGACAAGACATTCCAATTTCACCCAACAATGATACATTTGGAACCTTTGACATCTATGACATCACTTCAAGAATGCAAGACTTAAAAAATAGTCATGGTGTCCCTATAGGCCTGTTGTCATCTATATATATAGACAACTACATAATTTTACCAGAACGCCATTGATCAGACAAAAGGGATGTCTTTTGGAAGTTTAAGATGCGAGGGTACACAAGTCAAATGACACCAAGAACAGGTAGGTGGCTATGACTGATGTATGGTTTTACTCTATGCATGTTCATTTGGATCAGAAACAACATTTGAATTTAAAATGAAAGTTGATAATTTATGAACATTTTATTAATTAAGAAAACAGACTTTTGTCTATGGTCTATTTCTAGGAGGACAATGTGATAAAGCGCTTGCAGACCTTTTGAAGGATGACGTTTTTGTGGATTTCTTCAATACATTTCTGAATTTGCCAGTATGTACGGATTTCTTGTTAATCAACACTTTTGTAGATTCTTTATATCTTGGATACACTAATTTCTGTAATGTTTATCTTGGCCTAGGTGTTTGGTCAGACTCCGTTATGTGTTCTATCCGAAAACAAGTGGTACCTTTGTCCTGAAATTCCAATCATCCAGGTAACCAAGCCATATTAGAAAAGTGAATGAATTACTCACACTAATTTTGGTATACAAAACAATCAAATGTTCAACAAGATTACCACATTCAAGCTGATAAGTCAAATTGCTACTGACTAGCTTGTCATTCATTGCCATTGTAGGATGTGAGAAGAGGCGGATTCCTTGTATGGTTGAGCGTGCATCGGTTCGTTTACTTCAAACAGACAGAGCTGTATAACTACTACTCCTTGTGTAAAGAGTTCCTGCAGTTTTCGTCATGCCAAGCTAAAGGTCAAGACTAAAATACATCAAACAGCAATTTCAGTGTTTGAAGCAGATTGGTTGAATGGATTGTTGTGCAAGAGTGTGCTTTTTTTCTGGTTAAGAGAATGTTAGGCAAAATCAAAACAGGGATGAAGGAGGTAAATACTCTTTAATATTTGTTTCCATCCAGAGAAAGACTATACAGCTGTCAATAAAGCATTAGACAATGGTACACCCCGTAATAGTAGGCCAGGCTGTATTAAGTATTAGCAAACCATTTGAAGCATTGAGATAATATATAGGCATATACCAAATGTATTGATGAGAGCATGTGTTGTGACCAGTATGCAGTATATGAGAGGGAGGGACAAGGGAGGGTCAGGATGCTATGTACTTCTGTTCTATTCTAGTCTTCTTCTCATCTGTCCATTGTGCTATTCCCTTCTCAGAGGTGCTGAAGTGGACATCTGCAGACCAGTGGCTGCTGAAGAGATGCCTGGGCAGTGTGAGAGGGATGAGACGCTTCTGTTCTTTTGTCAAAGGCACTCGTGGTACGTCTTTTTATTGTCTCTGAGATTATTTAGATTTAAGAAACTACTTAAATATATTTTATGGCCTTGAAAATTAGAAATTTAATTCCATAATATCCCTGAGATAGGAAGTTACTGAAATGTAAGCTATGTAATCAGTGGCCCTTGTTTGTTTCAACCACAAAGTGTGGCAGTTGGTTTTGTGTGAGTTGTAGACTGAATTTTGCAGTAGCAAGTTGACTTTGAAAAGGTTAAAGAGGAAACTTGAGTTCCAGGATCCGGTCAAAGTAAACATTTTAATACAGAGCTTTCAGGGTACAGGTAAAAATGCAAAGGCTAATAGCGCCAGAGGCTGAAAAAGCTAAGGCCAATAGTATGATAGTAAAGCATGGCTAAAAGGCAAATGGCGCAAATTAAAATTCTTCTTCTGAGTCTCAAGATTGTATAGTCATTCTGAGTTAAGTACATGCATCAGTACATATGTTGGTTGATATGAAATTGATACAATTTTCAATTGAACAATGAGAACAGTGAGACATTTGCTACTTTGGGTACACAGCGAGAGATGTTCAGACAGTTTAAGACTGGATTGTAATGAGTTGAGCCCTCTGAGAATTCCATTTCATGTGTGATCTGAGGCACAGATAAAGCTGGAAAACACTTGTATACTTTAGAGTAGACCATTTTAAGTTATGTGTGACCAATTAAGCAGGTTACTCAATATTATTGTAAGCAAATATGTGTGAGGATATGACATCTGTGTCGTCGTCGAGTTTGGTTATCTGGGTTGGCCCCCAAAATCCCCCCTACAATCGATTAGTCTCCGCCCTCAACGAATGCTACTCCTCCGTCCTCAGTGTGTGTGTGTGTGTGTGTGTGTGCACGCGTGCGTCTTGTGTACCTGAAGGAGAGGAGTTGGTGACGTTCTTTGTGAAAGTGGAGCGTCTCCTGCAGATACACTGGCAGCAGGATGGGAGCCAGAGGAACCGCTACCAGGCCCTGCTTACTGTCATCAAAGCTGTCCACTTCACTGAGGGCTCCAGCATCATGACCACCTGTCGCATCTCCTCAGGTAACACAGGAGGGCCTTCGTTCAAAATATCACCCTATTCCCTTTACTGTATATGACTTTTGACCAGGGCCCTATGAGCACATGCCAAAAGTAGTACACTATAGGGAATAGGGTGCCATTTGGGATGCATGCAGGGCTTAGCCTACTGTTTATGTACAGTTGAAGTCAGAAGTTCATATACACCTTAGCCAAATACATTTAAACTCGGTTTTTCACAATTCCAGACATTTAATCCTAGTAAAAATTCCCTGTCTTAAGTCAGATAGGATCACCACTTTATTTTAAGAATGTGAAATGTCTGAATAATAGCAGAGAGAATTATTTCTTTCACCTTTTATTTCTTTCATCACATTCCCAGTGGGCCAGAAGTTTACATGCACTCAATTAGTATTTGGTAGCATTGCCTTTAAATTGTTTAACTTGGGTCAAACGTTTCCGGTAGCCTTCCACAAGCTTCTCACAATAAGTTGGGTGAATTTTGGCCCATTCCTCCTGTCAGATATGGTGTAACTGAATCAGGTTTGAAGGCCTCCTTGCTCGCACACCATTTTTCAGTTCTGCCCACAAACTTTCTATTGGGTTGAGGTCAGAGCTTTGTGATGGCCACTCCAATAACTTGACTTTGTTGTCCTTAAGCCAATTTGCCACAACTTTGGAAGTATGCTTGGGGTCATTGTCCATTTGGAAGACCCATTTGCGACCAAGCTTTAACTTCCTGACTGAGGTCTTGAGATGTTGCTTCAATATATCCACATAATTTTCCTCCCTCATGATGCCGTCTATTTTGTGAAGTGCACCAGTCCCTCCTGCAGCAAATCACCCCCATGACATGATGCTGCCATCCCCGTGCTTCATGGTTGGGATGGTGTTCTTTGGCTTGCAAGCCTCCCCCTTTTTCCTCCAAACATAACGATGGTCATTATGACAAAACAGTTCTATTTTTGTTTCATCAGACCAGAGGACATTTCTCCAAAAAGTACAATCTTTGTCCCCATGTGCAGTTGCAAACTGTAGTCTGGCTTTTTTGGAGCACTGGCTTCTTCCTTGCTGAGTGGCCTTTCAGGTTATGTTGATATAGGACTCATTTTACTGTGGATATAGATACTTTTGTACCTGTTTCCTCCAGCATCTTCACAAGGTCCTTTGCTGTTGTTCTGGGATTGATTTGCACTTTTCACACCAAAGTACATTCATCTCTAGGAGACAGAACACTTCTCCTTCCTGAGCAGTATTTATTTTATTTTTATTTTACCTTTATTTAACTAGGCAAGTCAGTTAAGAACAAATTCTTATTTTCAATGACGGCCTAGGAACAGTGGGTTAACTGCCTTGTTCAGGGGCAGAACGGCAGATTTGTACCTTGTCAGCTCAGGGATTCAAACTTGCAACCTTTCAGTTACTAGCCCAACGCTCTAACCACTAGGCTACCCTGCCGCCCCGTTTGATGGCTGCGTGGTCCCATGGTGTTTATACTTGCGTACTATTGTTTGTACAGATGAACGTGGTAGCTTCAGGCATTTGGAAGTTTCTCCCAAGGATGAACCAGACTTGTGGAGGTCCACAATTTTTTTCTGAGGTCTTGGCTGATTTCTTTGGATTTTCCCATGATGTCAAGCAAAGAGGCACTGATGTGGAAGGTAGGCCTTGAAATACATCCACAGGTACACCTCCAATTGACTCAAATGATGTCAAATAGCCTATCAGAAGCTTCTGAAGTCATGACATCTTTTTCTGGAAATTTCCAAGCTGTTTAAAGGCACAGTCAACTTAGTGTATGTAAACTTCTGACCCACTGGAATTGTGATACAGTGAATAATAAGTGAAACAATCTATCCGTAAACAATTGTTGGAAAAATTACTTGTGTCATGCACAAAGTAGATGTCCTATCCGACTTGCCAAAACTATAGTTTGTTAACAAGAACTTTGTGGAGTGGTTGAAAAACGAGTTTTAATGACTCCAACCTAAGTGTATGTAAACTTCTGACTTCAACTGTATATAGCACTTTGTGACATGTTGTTAAATGGACTGAATACATACAAATTGATTGATGATTGATTGACACCACTCTGCTACATATGTATGGCGATATTATAGTAGGCTTATGGAATGTATACCAACAAAGTAAACATGGATACTATACAGTACATAGTTTAAACGTGTTTCACGGTACGTAAGCACCATTATGTCATGCCATGTCCCCATGTGTACCATCATGACACACTGTTAACCACCATGTTACCTCTTTTGATACCATGGTTCTCCTTAGAGGGTTTGATGAAGATCTTCTCGGGGAGTGAACCTGGTGGGATGGATCAGATTCTGTATGAGATGAGGTGCAAAGCCTTATGCCGTCTTCAGTCCTACTGGCTGCCCCAGTACCTCTGCTCCTGTAAGCTCTCCATCACCAAACTGAAAGAGTGTGCCTCCATCGTCAAAGAGTACGAGGACGTTGCCTCTAACCTCACCCTGGTAGAGAACCCTGCTCCGCTTGACCCACTGGGGTGGAGTTTGGGCTCGCCACCATCAGAGGGCCCTACAGTGACCCGGACCTACTGCTCCAAAGTCAGGAAGAGGCTGCTGTGGAGGGCCCATCAGAGGCCTGGGACAGGACTTAGGGTTGGGGCAGCAGGGATGCCCGATGGGTCGGCCATACAGCAGTGGTTGCCAATGGCCGGGGACGGAGACCAGGGAGAGTGTACCAATATAGTGCACTACATGAGCAGGCATGGGGAGGAGATTGTGGTCGGTGGTGACAAGACACATGGGGGCAGTGGCAAAAGGGAGGGCAGAAGCAAGAGAGGAGGAAGTGGGAGCTCAAAGAGAAGTACCAGTACTTCTCTCCTCAGAAAGGTGAGCTCTGCTAGTCTTAGGCCCAGAACTGGCCCCCTCCCTGTCATGCCCATACTCCCATCCAAGAGCCTGTCCAGTCTGGACAGCAGCAGCACTGACCCCATCATCCCCCCTCACACCTGTATGGAGACCCCCATCTGCCACCTTCCCTCCATCACCACCATCCCTGTCACCCCTACTCCCGCTCCTCCTTCCAGACCGGTCTGGGGAACACCACACTACGACGAGCACCCCTCCCTGGCCCTGTCCGCTGATGCTCTTGCTGGAGGTCCCTATGAGAATTTCCTGAGGGTCAGTGGCCAGGGGGTCATGCTGCACCACCTGGGACTGTGGCAGGAGCTGGATGGCTTCCTCAACCTCCTGCTCAAGATGGAGGATGGCCCCTCCAAAGCTCTGAGACAGGTGCTGGCTAGAAAGATCATGGCTGTGTACTTGAGTGATGCGTGGCAGTGTGTTAGTCGCCCTGAGGGTGAGTGGTGCACCACCTACCTGACCAAATCCACTGTCTGCCACCTCATAAACCTCCTCCCCTCTGGCAATGTGATGCCCTGGATCTACACGGCCAAGCAGGAATTATGCCAGGTGGGTGTTAAACCTTTTTTGACTGCAGTATGTGGTTGACAGCAAAGTGAGAACATGGAAAGTCGGTTTATTATTTATACTTCTTCTCACTCCTTGATTACAACGTCATGTATTCAGTGTCAGTACAAAGTTTTCCCTCTTTCCATTTGAGCAGATTCTGAGTCCCACCTACAATGCATTTCTGGATGAAGAAGACAAAGTCCTTCTCTTCTATCTGGTAACCAACTAATTTCTAATCTGATTATTAGGATGGTGGAACTGTAGTTTTACTCCTCGCTCCATCGTTTTCTCTCTCAGTTCACTCAGAATGAGGTCAAGGGGAAAGTGAGTCATAGAGCTACAGCGCCCTCCAGTGATCCCACTGCGCCAGAGCAGCAGGTGAGGAGGATGAGGGAGGCTCTGGCTCTCTGTCAGGCCTGCACTGAGCCTCTCACTGAGGAGACCTGGGCCCTGCTGCCCCTAGAGGACATCAGGACAGGAGGCTCTGTTCACCTGCACTACAGGAAGACCAGTAAGAACTAACTGGTTGTAGAATAAGTACTGTACTCTACGGACAAGAGTTGTCCTCCTCACACCATTTGGTGTAAAATAGAGGCATGTCTTTTTCTCCTCATGTCTCAGATCGGTATGACCTTCCGTTTGAAACCCTGGCTGAGAAGTACCCCAAAGTGGCTGTGGAGGCGATCAGTAAAACTTACAGACTCTACTATGACTGGAAGCCAGTGCAAGGTATGATACAAATTACATTCAAACTTTTCCTATCAGCTTCAATGATTAATAAGTCAATGAAACATAACAATAAAATGTGTCCTCCAGAGGAGACAAAGAAGCCAGTGGTGACATGCAGTACTAAGAAGTCATTCCATCTGATGAAGGACAAGGACCACAGCTTTGCTGAAAAACCATCCATGAGACCAAGGTTTTTAGAGGAGGTGATGAGAAGTCCCACCAACCTGGACTTCTTCAAGCGTTACCTGAGGGCCTATGATGCTCACGGAGCTCTGAACTTCTACCACGAGGTGGACAAACTGCGGCACATCGACAGCCTCCTCCAGAAGACCAAGATCAACAGCATCGTGTCCCGCTTCCTCAGACGAGCAGACGCTAGTAACCACACTGAATAGATTATAATAGAATCATTTGTCCTCCAAGAAGGAAACTATTTCCCTGCCTTATAGGTTAATGAATAATCACATTGACTTTGTATCAGATATACAGTAGGCAATATTATGTCACTATAGGCATCACACTCGCGCTCAACTTAAATGAAAGCCACACAGTATGTGCGCTCGAGTTAGCCTAGTTATGATATGCGCATACCACAGTCGTTAGCCTACCCTTTTTAAACATGTGTAGCCAGCCTGGTCTACTAGGTTAGATGTAACAAAGTAAATGTAAATCCGGGACACTCAAGTTAGTATGATATGTTATGTTTGGTATGGTTACAAAAGACAGATGGTTACTTAAGGCAAAAACCAAGGTTGCGTGTTCGAATCTCATCACAGACAACTTTACCATTTTAGCTAATTAGAAATTTTGAAACTACTTTTTAGACACTTTGCAACAACTTAGCATGTTAGCTAACCCTTGCTTAACCATTTAGCCTAACTCCTAACCTTAACCCTAGCTAGCGTTAGCCACTTAGCTAACATTAGCCACAACAAATTGTAATCCGTGACGTATATACAAGTTTTGCAAATTCGTAACATATTGTACGAATTGCAATTCGTAAAATATACTAATTGGAGTGTCCAGCATTTATGTTTACTATGTTATGCCTTCCCCTAAGTCCAGGTTAGTGTAGCCAACCGCTAAATACTCTTCATTGCCAACAACAGTTAACCTACTGTTTTTAAACAAGTGTAGCCAACAACAGTTAACCTACTGTTTTTAAACAAGTGTAGCCACAACAGTTAACCTACTGTTTTTAAACAAGTGTAGCCACAACAGTTAACCTACTGTTTTTAAACAAGTGTAGCCAACAACAGTTAACCTACTGTTTTTAAACAAGTGTAGCCAACAACAGTTAACCTACTGTTTTTAAACAAGTGTAGCCAACAACAGCTAAATACTCTTCATTGCCAACAAGTTTTCCAGTTATCTTTGTAGCTCCAGTGAAATTAGTTTTTCAGTTTGTGCATTCATGTTTGTGTTTGTCACGTGGTTGTTGCTGCTTCTCTGAGCTCCACTCGTACACATCCTCTCTGCGTACACCCTCATTTGATTCAGAAGCACGCAACCCCTTTTCCCAAGGGCTCTGTCATTTTGTCCATTTATTATTTGTTTAATGAGATCTCTCATATTAAAAATGTATACAGGTTAGATTGAAAAAGGCCTGTGAATATGATGTGGTGTTGTGATAGTCTACTTCTGCACATTTGTGTCGTCTTCAGCTTGTAAATTAGGTTTCAACCAGTTCATTTGTTATGTGCACCCCTGCTTGTTGATGCAATGGTTTTGCACAGGGATTGGACTCAAGGTATTTCTACCTGGCTTTACCAGTGATCTGTATGCTCTGAAGGGGAGAATATCTGTATGTGGTTAGGCTGCATTTTGTCTTGACAGTGCCCATAGCCTGTTTCCCACCAACCAAATCCTAATTTAGTAGGCCTATATTGATTTTGTAAGGGGAAAGCATATGACTGTCCACATTGTTTGTTTTTGTAGGCTAAGTGCTTGTGCATATTTTTGGGGACATTATTATGTAGGCCTACCTCTGCTACCACTTCTACCATTTTGTTAATAAAACTCACACTTTTTGCACCTTATCCTTTGCCTCCTGTCTGCCTACTAGCTGATGGGACTAAAGTCAAACTTTTTTCATCTTTAGCCATGATAGCCGTTCATAACAGGCTGCTATTTAGCCATAGCCTAAGAAGCAGATTTTCGACCAACCCTTACTTGACAATACTTTCTTAATTCTCAGCTTGGAAGTCCCCGGTGTCTTTTATAATCTCCAAGTCAAAAATGAAGAAAGTAAGCCCTATAGCCTATATATCACAAATCTGCTGCTTACGGCTAAATAGCAGCCTTTTATCAACTGCTATCACAGCTAATGAAGAAAGCCTTTTAATCCCATCAACTGCCTGCCAACAGTACCTTCCCCTTGAGTCCCAAGGTCAGCCAGAGGGCGCTATTATTCCTGCCATCGTTTGACCTCTAATAGCACCCTCTGGTGGCCCTTGCGGTTGCTTGAGACCATAAATCACGTCTGCCTTTCCACACACTAAACCCAGCATATTATTAACAAACATAATTTATGTCCCCGTCTGTCTGTCTGTCTGTCTGTCTGTCATTGTAGAGGATTATCTTCAGTGCAGCGCCAACCTCATCTCTCAGATCCCCAAGATGAGATATGTTTCTCCCGACATCATTTTTGCAGCTCAGGATCTGGTTATCAAATCCCTGGAGGCAACCTGGTACTGAACCTTGATAAGTGATCCCAACTTATTTATTACAGCAGTTTATTATATTATATTATGAGTTCATTTTAAATACCTCTTCTTATTAATACTACTCACCACATGTATGTCTGGGAATTTTTGCTATCTTTAGACACTATCTGCAGTGTGCAGGACACCTGCCTTTTACAATGTGTAGTTGGATCATAACATGTCCATAAAACATGCATATTTTCCAACAGATGTTTTACTGCATGGCTTCAAAGCATTAAGGTTTAATGGACACAGATGTTATTTTGTTGGACAAAATTGTGGTGTGCTCTTTTGTACAAAGTAAAAATGTTGTATGATTTATTATGTATGGTGCAGCAGCAGTGTAGCAAAACAGTAAGATGTCCTATACAACCATGTTTTTCTAAACTATTACTCCAAATATGGATTCATCGAGAATGTACCGCCCAAAAATATGAATATTTTTTTTTTTTTGTATTTATTGTGGACCTTATGCTTCTGCAGGTTCAAAAAGTATCAAGAGACCTTTCCTCCTTGTACCAATGTTACTGACACCGGCACAAGAACCGTCGTCCTTACAAACAAACTAGTGAGTTGTCACCACTTTACCATGGCCGAATACCGACAGTTAGATGAACCTGTGTCCGCTGGGACATATGTTCAAACTTAGAATCTACTACTGCCCTCAATTCCTAATGTGGCACGTATCGTCTATATTTCTATAAGGTTAACTATTCTGTTATCACAATATTCGTTCCTCCTTTTCTTCTTATAGAAACATGTGTGGAGCGTCTTCTCCAGGTTCATCAAAAGCATCTGTAAATTCCGGCATGCCATGAAGGACATTCTGACCAGAAGCAAGTTTGAGGGCTACCTTAGACACAACTGGCAAGACTTCTCTCTAAGTAAATTCCCCTGTTTAGCTTTACCATTCCAGTATTTTACTTGTAGGGCTTGTCGTTGGTTCTTGTTCCCCGTTGGCCCAAGAAGCCATGGTTCTCGGATATCATTCGCTTGTTGGGTGGAGATCCGTGGGCACCCCGACCCCCCAGGGCGGAGATCCGTGGGCACTCCCCCACCCCACTACACGCTTATCGTCTCGGGCACAGTGGGGGGGTTCTGTTGGTCTCAGGGCATTTCATATTATTCTGTACGTAAATCCGAGACACTCCATTTAGTATATGTTTCGTATGGAAGGTATTAATTTGTGGATGTCCATCACCCAATTTGTATTATATGTTACGAATTCTAGCTAGGTGGCTAATGTTAGCTTGCTCGCTAACGTCAGCTAGGCTAGGGGTTAGGGTTAAGTGTTAGTGGAAGGGTTAGCTAACATACAGAGTAGCTAAAAAGTAGTAAGTAGGAGCAAAGTAGCAAATTAGATAAACTTGTCCGTGATGAGATTCAAACTCGCAGGTTGTTAGACATTCGCGTTATATGCTCACCCCAACCAACCACCCTCCTTTCGTTTTTGCCTTAAGTAAATATCTATCTTAAGTAACCATACCAAATGTAACATATCATACTAAATGGAGTGTCTCGGATTTAGGTAGAGAATATTACAAAATTCTCTGAAACCAGGTTGGGAGAGTTGGAATCTAGGGGCCTGGGTGGCCGGAGATTTACCTCCAAATGCATTTCTATTATTCAGCATGAGGCGAATATGAGATTTAACAGCGGTTGGCATCCAATTTGTTGCATTACCGCCACCTACTAGACTGGAGTACAACTCTCTTATACTTTACTTGAAAAATAAAAAACTACCATCTAACACTATACTCACTCATTTCAAAATTATATAAAATACAATTAATACCCCCCCTACTCCACTAATTAAATGTATTTATTCCTACCTCATGCCATCACCCTGAAAGGATGGGATATCACCACTTAACACATCCTGTAACTCTTCTGCTGTCAAGTCTTGCTCACCCAAATACCTCTCTGCAGCAGCCACCACAACCTCCATTTTCTGAGACTTCCGATCCATCCCTGCAGTATAATTGATAACCATTGCTATAAATGCAAAAAATCCAATCTTACTGAAACTTAATTCACTTTTTGGCCTATCTCTCTGTACTGAAATATCTCTACTACTCTCACCACTCCTCTCCCTTAACCCATCTTCCTCTACTTTCTTCACTGCCTCAGAATATGACAACTTCTGCTCTACTCTAACCCTGGAAACCTTAACCTGCCTCTCTCGCACAGGACATTTCTGATCCCCAGCTCCATGGGCACCCTATCAATTAACCCCTTCCACTACTTTCCCCAATACTACACATTCCTTTGTCTCATGCCCTTCTGCACATTTCTCACACATTGGACCCTCCCTCCTACACACTGCTGCCACATGTCCATAAGCTTGACACCTGTAACATCGTAATGTATTCGGCACATACACTCCTACAGGATAACTTATATATCCTAACTTCACTTTGTCAGGCAAAGACTCAGCTTCAAAACTCAAAAGAACAGACAATGACTCTTCTGCTTCCCCACCCTGTCTGCGTCGCATCAAACGACGAGCATCACACACACCGGGAATCTTTGACCTCAGCTAGTCAACGTTTATATCTACTGCTACCCCAGTTATCACTCCTTTCATTGGTGCCCTTTTCTGGAGAATGAAACAATTCACTTTTCTTGCCCCCATTCATTTTACTTAGAGGACATTCTTCCTCTGCCCAGGCATGCTCCATGGAAGGATTGTGTGCATTTGAATTCTGTTCTATTGGGGGCATTTTTTATGTTTCCACAGGAACTTTTTTGTTCAGGGTCGTTCATTCTCCACTTTGAAAGTGTAGATGCTTCCCTGCTCATGGCTTTAGCTTCGGCTAAGCGCATTGCGTTTTCCCACGCATGATCCGCGACTCTTTACATACTCAGCTAGCTATCCCCTTCTAGCTTCTCCCTTTTTCCTAAACTTATTTGGATCGTGACGCCACCATGTAAAAAAAGTGCTGTAATCAATGGCCATTGTTAACATTTTTTATTGGGGCTATGGCAGTCTATAACAGATCAGCCTGAGTACTTTTGTTTTCATTTTATTTCAGCATTTCTCTCGTGCTACTCCATTTTCAAATCAGGTGACCCCATGCCTAGTTAAGTAAAGGTTAAATAAAAAAATACTAATTTAAAATAAATAAAAAATCCTAGTTTGGAAACACTGTCCTAGTGCGGTGGCGTCATGCCTATAAGGGGCACAGGGGCACGTGCCCCCTCAGATTTGTCCTGTTCATTTTTTATTTTTTTTCTGTAATACTACTAGCCACATTTTTATGAAGTTGGCTTTAGCTAGCCTAGATACAGTAGGTTCCCAATCTCCCAACCTCATAACTAGCTACCAAGAAGACATTTCAGGCTATCAATCAAGTTAGAGTAGCTAGCTTTTCTAACTATTTTAGCTGGCATGCCTGCTGGTAAGGTTGGTAGACTTAAGAAAAGCAAGCAAGACCTAAATGTACTGAATAAGACTCGCATTCCTTTCAATTGTTTACCCAGATTTTAGCAGAGATGCGGAGAAGCATATTTAGTTTCTTAAAAAACAAACAGCGGTCAGGAGGCTACAGACAGTTCAAGAGATATGCTTAGATATGCAGAAAAATATACATATTTTTTGTACTCCCTCAGATTATTGGGCTGCATGACGCTCCTGCACTAGTGTGACCAGCTTTTTTGTCTGTCCAGTCCGCGGGAAAGCTTTTTTAGCATCATCTCTCCCACAGGAGTATGGAGGCTATCTCCCTGGCATATAGCAGCAAGAAGCAGGAGTATGGAGGCTATCTCCCTGGCATATAGCAGCAAGAAGCAGGAGTATGGAGGCTATCTCCCTGGCATATAGCAGCAAGAAGCAGGAGTTTTCTAGGGCATTATTTAAGGGATTGACTGCTAGTGATATCTGTGCGGAGGTGAGCTGGGCATTACCCCACACTTTGGTGAGGTTTTATAGCTTGGATGCCACTATTTACCCTGCAGTTCACAGTTAGCTCTCAAGAACCCAGTTTACAGCTGCCCCCCATTGGGTTCTCAGCTGATGGTACTGGTTCCTTCAGGATACAGTAGTTATATTCATTTATAACTTTACGTTTTTCAGGGTACATGCCATCAATGGGGAGCCGGCAAATTGAACCCGTTGCCCTGTGCTCGGAGCAGGTAGACTCGTCCCACTTGAAGAGGCGAGTCATCAACCACAAACTGATAACAGTGGAGTTCCTTGTCAACGATCTGTCGTTCTACCTGGAGACAGAGAGGTGACTTTGATTAATCTATTATAATTTCCTAAACTGAATATTGAGAGCATTTGTGATTTAGTTACTGGATGGGATGTATTTCTGGTTTGCCTACTCACCTGAAATACATCATTAACTGACAAAGGAACTATATTTGTGTGTCTGCTGTGGTGCTGTATTAGTTTCAGGAACATGGCAGACTCGGGCACTATGATGGCGTCAGCGGGCATGTATGGGGAGAATGACAATGCTCTGCTACACCAGAAAGCAGAGATGATCATCAAGCTCTTTCTCAAGTCAGAGATCTCTCCCAAACTGAGGGTATGGTTTCTAACTACCTCATCCACTGACTGTATCTCACCCCTCCCGGCCCCCCTGACCTCCCACAGGAACAGGCTTAACATATTAGAGCTGAGTGATAACGTGTGAGATATTAAGCTCGCTCTTTACATTACAATTCAAGGTGACTGATATTAGATTCAAAACTCATGAGAACGCAGACTCCAGTTGAATATTTTTTTATAATTTCATCATTTTAAATACTTTATCTATCTCATCTATCTCATGATTCTGATCTACCGGTATCTGATAGTGTGTTCTCATTGTCTTATTTTACAGGTTAACATAACAGAAAGTGCCAGGGATTCCATCCAGCAGGCCTTTGCCATGGGCAAGGTGGACCGAGGACTCTTCCATGAAGCCATCATGGCTGTCTTCCCTAACCTCATCTTCTGCTGGAAAAAGTGAGTGCGTGGGCAACACCTCATCCCAAGTGTGCCCAGCACTTTCTAAAACTCTCCCAACCTTTTGCCCACAGGACTGATCAATTATGACTAAAGCCAAAAGTCGTTCCTTACCAAGGGATCTTGTACTATCTGATGATGACTGTGCTTGCCTTGCAGATTCTGTAGCCAAAAGGTGAACAAAAGTATAGTTGGAGATCATTCTAAGAAAGAAGACTCCACAGAGCTTCATGACTACCTCCATCCCTTCAACTCTGACTGGTACCGGAAGGTACAAACTACCACGTCCACGACGGGTGAGTCCTGAGGGATGTTATTTCAACACAGTTCTTCATCTAAAATGACGAACCCTTATAGAGCTAGGCTTATGTAAAGCAGTGGAAAGTATGCAGTGGTGTGTGGGGTTTTGTGTGGTACAATCTGTTTTTCAAAGTTCAACGAGATGTTCCTCTATCTCTGTCCACAGACGATTACACCACCCTTAGGTTTACTGTGCATGATGGTCTCAATCTGGTCCTCCCTCAAACCAGACTAGAATGTAAGAAACTTCCCTAGCCCATAATTGTGCAATACTGTGGGTTATTTATTGCATTGTGAGGGGTGGTTCTAGCCTTTTGAGGGCCCTAAGAAATAGTTTATTTCCTACAATTCTACACATTTTGCCATGACTTATACCATGTTCATTATATCTGAGTGAGAGTGACTAACAAAATCAATGGGGGCCCCCTGGAGGTCAGGGCCCCTGGGTACGTGCCCTGTCGGTATTCGGACCTGGTTACTACAATTTTAGATAACTGTCTAGACTAACTTACCAACCCAAAAATTGTTAGCTGACATGGCTAATTGAGGGACTGTCAGTGGCTGACAAAACAAGAGAAAAACTACTCATACACAACCAAATTTCAAACTTGTGTATTCTACTATTCTAACTCACCACAGTAAGTTGAGTTCCAAAAAACATAGTGTTTTTTAAATGTATTTATACATTTTTGGGAGCCCTACCTAAGCGACCGCTAATGCTTGGAGCCGTCCTTAAGTGTCCTACAGTACACTGACCTGTCTGTGATGTTTATTCTGCAGTGTGTGCCAGTGTTCTCAGCCCTGCCAAGAGCCCCATGGCTAGACGGAGATCTGTCTCTACGCCTGCCTCCTCCGAGTAAGTTCTAAGTTCCCAACCAACTGTCATAAGGTAGTGTTGACCCATGCTGTTTACAGTTCAGTTGTCTTTCTGGGTTTTTATTGTATGAAGTACTTACCTGTACTTACTGTTCATCTCTAATAAATTCTCTTAGATTTCCACAACTGGAGGTGTCCAACCAACGCAGAAGGTCTATTGGTCCCTTTCTCAGGTAAGCCTATTAATGCACCTCATAGAGCTTAGTGGTACATATATATATTACAGTATTGCAAGAACTAAGAACTAAATCCATTTTGTTTTATGTCGTTGTAGTCCTCAAACGTCTCTGCCTCATTCTGACCTTACCCACTCATCTTCGGGATCCTTGCTCTCAAAAATCAAGGAGGACTAGTCTATCTTTTGATAATACAAATAAAGGCCATATATTTTCTATGTAAAAGTTGCATCAAGTTTATTTCCTTTAAATGGATAGTCAGGACAAGTCAGCACAAACAGCCACAGTACAGATGTGAATGGGGAAAGCCTTTTTAAACATGTCTGATCATTCACCAGAAGGGGGAACCACTGACCAATACGGAACACTGCTATCAGATCTATTATGGCGATGACATAGGTTATTTGCCATATAGATTTTTAGCATGTTATGAAAAAGTCGCAAAATTGTTTTGGTAGTAATGCCTCCCATTCCATTAGTAAGATAATACATCAACTTTGGTCAAACGTTTTTGGCCGACTGTGTGTTGTGTCTCATCTAGGACAATAATCGCCCTACGGAGCTCAGTCCTCTTTGTCCCAGGAGGGCCAGAGGTTTGTCTGAGGCTAAGATGAGTAGGGACAAAGCATTAAGAGAGGTTCACTTTCCATACAGGTCTTTCATCCATGACACTCACCCTTCCCCCAACCTCGCCAACTGCACAGATTAGGTCCTCTCCTTCCTCTCAAAACACCTATCCCCTCTCTTCTATCAACCCTCCAACCCCCTCTCTCTACCTCTACCACCTCAACCCCCGTTGTACCGTGTCTCTCACATATCATTGTCTGGCGGTCCTCAGGACCTGTCTAACCCCAGGATAAGAGTCCACCTTAAAAATCTGCAAGGCTTACAATGTGTCTCTTAGCTTTAAATGTCCTATGCATTATATCACTATGCCAATGACACAAAGTCTTCTCCTGTGACACGTCACCACTAGAGCTGTAAAGCTAAAGGGGTCTTTTGGGATTCTGCTTCCTTAAACACTTTATTTGGATCATCAATAACCAAAGACTACATACATTAATGAAAATGGCATCATTAAATACTATAAATTGTACTTAATTCAGTGCCATGACTCAGATCACAAAGTAGAAGATTTTCAGCACAACATTTGTTTTATATTGTGGTACACTCAATATAAAACATATCGTTTGTATGGAACTGAGTTTAAGATATGAGTTTTGAATGAAGACACTGAGATTGATTTCCCATGATGCTTTGCCCTCCTCTTCTATGTCAATAATGGAGCCGCTGACGGAGAAAGAGACTCAGTGCTATAGGCATCATGGGTTTTATTTAATCCAGCTTTGCTCTTCTTTGGGATAATAACTTTTTTGCTTCATTCCGGGCCTTGCCTGTCAGCTTGACATAGCAATATCTCCCAACTGCACTGTTTCATAGTCGGTTTCATTTATTTCAAAACACCATTTCACACCCTGCTGGCTTTCGCTAGGTATTATACAGCGTTTGGGGAGAGGGCTGTAGATTGAATCATGACAGAGACAGTGTCTCTTCCTGTGAAAAATAAGTAAATGGCAGACTATATCAAATGTTTTTTTTCTTCCCATAATTTTAGGGGTGTTTTCTGTTCTAGTCTCTTATATCCCTGTTGGCTGTCAAGACTTGATAAAATATTTCTTGTTTAAAAGGCATTGCCCCTCATTTTGTCTGCCGTTATTGTTGGATTTTAGCATACACTGTACATTTTGGTGATCTCCAAAGCAGTAGAAACCAATAAACACAATGTTTGTTTTTGAATCTCAAGCTTATGATATTTGTTTATTTTTTTGCTTGTTTTTTTAACCACTGAAGCTAAAATCAGAAGGGCTGATGTGATGTTTGTCGATTGGATTACTTTTTCTTATTTATAATATTAGAAATGCACAGTTAACTAGACATTTATTTTTATTAAGATTTTCAATTCAGCTTCTTAATCCTCTCCGGTGTGTCCATTTCCCTTTAATGTTGTCTGATATTAGTCTGTCCTTCAATAAAAACCCAGCCACTGGCCAAAGTCAAATGATATACTGACATATTCTGCATCTTCCAGTGCCTTAGTGAATAATGAGACTAATGTCCCCTAAGCATGACTGTGATTAGGGAGTTTTGGAGTTGCTTTGGCTAGGGACACAGCTGTTGTCCTCTTGGGCACACAAACACTACATGGTTGAAGAGCTGACATACTGTAATAAAAGTTATCAACTACTTCTCAACTGAAGGTTTTGGAAATGTTTATTCTTGTGAGTGTTGGTGCTGTTTTCACAAAGCACATCACCAAACCAAACCTCTTACAACAGCACCAACCCTGAAATAAATATTCTCCACCAAAAGCTTTGGTCCAACATTAATAACATCCCCATCTTAGCAGAGATACCGACTGTAGCATACTGGAACTACTGCCTTAGCTTGGTTGCATTGAACAATTGCCAGGCCAAACCATTCTGACAACAGACAGGTATAGTTTTTAGTGTCTGTGAAATATTGATTTATACTTCATATCCTGTCTGTTTATGTTTTGATCATCTTCTGGCGCGACCCTCCAGTTCCTTCAGGGGCCCCCTTATGGAACGAGCTGCCCAGGGCCGGGTGTGCCAGGCCAGCCGGTGGTCCTGCCTGTGGGTGGGTGGGTCTGCTGGGCCTGGTTCAGTCCCTCCTGCTGCTGCTGACATATCTGCTATGTTTATTAAGAGGATGACAAGTCTATCAGACCCCATAAGCAGGCTCTTATGCGCAGGAGTTCCTTTGTTACTTTGCGGGGAGAGTGTCATCAATCTTGCTGCCAACGCTACTCTCCTGAGCTGTTGATAGCAAACCAAGATTCTCTTCCTTTCTGCCTGGCCTCTTCCGCCTTTCCTTTCCTCGCCTCACAGGCTGGAGTCAGGCGTAGAGAGCAGGATCAGAGAGATAGGAACGTCTTTCCCGGCTTTGAGAGCGGCTCAATCTGATGGGGCGGGCGACGGAGCTTCATCCACCACAGGTGGATAGGCTAGGTCTTGGAGTATGGGAAAATGTAATGAAAATATGTTGACAGGTGGTGCTTTGGTTTGAAAGAGAGGGACAGCCAGAGCTGTGACTGAACACATACATCTCTCTCTGTGTGTTTCACACACACGCAAATGCACACACACACACGCTCAAGTACATATCCACACACAGACCCATGCAAACACACTTTTCCAGGCGATGGGACACAAATGTGTTGTGTGCCGTGTATGCTTCACAATAGCTTTTAAAAACCTGTATTCCAGTATTTAAATGTGGTCTTAGTATGCAATGACATCTCGTCGTCCCACACCCATCATGTAGCTAGTGGATCCTTAATTCCCCCTAACATTGCCACATGGGGTTGCTGTAGATTTATGTACTGTAACGGTAGTGTCTCCCGTCCTCTACAGGACTCCGTGTACTGAGCCTGAGACAGACTCACTGTGTGTAACAGAGATGGACTATGATTTATGGACTCCCCACTCCAGGATTGGCTGAGGTCACTGACTCCATAAATGTATTTGATGAGTCTGTTATTTTAATCTTTCTTTAGTGAGGGGATGTTGGGCCACTGCCCAATCAATACTCAGGGCTATAGTACTGCCAAGATCTCTTATGATTACGTTTCATTGTTAAACATTTTAAAGTCAGGCTAAAATGGTAAAGAGAGATGAGAGAGTAGAGGAGGAGAAAGAGAAGGTTAAACTGAAATTGTGGCTGTCTCTTCCTTGTTCGGCCCATAGAAATGGAATAACTATTCTATAGAATGACTAATCTATTTCTACTGAACAGCCTCACAGACTAGATTTCCATTTTTATTCTCAAATCAAGGCCAAGCTGTTTCATTCATAAGTCAACAATAGGCAATAACAGGGGAGGTGTGAAGCTGGGCTGCCTTTGTGTGCAAACTGTGCATACAACGCCAAGAATATCAAGTCAATCTCTCACATTAACGTTGGTAATTTGTTTGCTAACGGTTTCCCAGACACTGCATAATTGGCTAGGAGATATTGTTAGTTCAGGTGTTCCATGTAATTGAATTTTGTAATGACAATCCAGTGAATAAAATGGCTAAAGGATTATTAAAAGGAAGAATCGTGTATCTGAGGCTTCTTAGAAAGGGACCAATCAAACCTCTCTAGATTGGTGGATTCATTTCTATCTTCAATCAATGTGTAATTTAGATGCAATTATGGTCGCCTAATTGTCTGGCTAATGTATTTTATATAATCATGTGGAATATAATTATGTTTTTCAAAAGTCCATAGTGGAATTGGTCTATTTGTGTGAGTCCACTTTAATGGATGGTAGTTCGTATTCCCCATGGGTTTTCATTTTGATTATCCCCATCCTTAGTTGATGTTAGAGGAGCATAGTTTATTAAAAGCCCCCAAAAAATTAATCGCTTGTCATATTTCAAATGTTGGAGGTGGCGTTCAATTATAATTTTGTCCCTGTGCAAATGATTTCATTTGCTAGAATTGTCAGGGTTGTACAACTGGCATTGTACTTCGACTAATACAGATTTGTACCCTTTCATTTTCAAATGAACCGTTGATTACCTAGGTTTATTGTTCATTTTCCACGACTACTAATATGGGTTCCATATGTGTTCATGTGTGAGCGTGTACTTCTGTGACTGTGTATGTCCCTCTTCATGTGCACATGTGTAAATAATAAGTGTACTGCATCCAGCTGGACAGAAGTGTTGACAGAGCCAGATTATATATCTGATAGTAGTTGGGGGGAAAATCCTTGACTGAGTTTGATTCAGCTGCCCAGTGCTGACCTGCTGCCTCGGCCCAATCAGTCACCTTGTCCTCCCTTTGACTTCTCACCCCCCTGATCCTTCTCTCCGGCCCCAGAGGACCAAGAGAAAACAACCAGAGAGCAGCTCGCCTATCAACATCTCTAGCCTTCTCCTAATCACCTTCCAACTACTAAAATGCTTTAGTCACTTCCAAACTCCCCGTCTCCTCTCTGCTAGGAATTCAATTGGATGTGGAGAGGATTTGATATCTCAAGGCCCTAGGTCAGTAAACAATCGATGGGGGGGACAAAAAAAACATCACATGCTGTGAGGTAATGCTTCATATACTTACTTTATGCTGGATTTAGGACCTCCTATGCATCATGTCTTCAAAATACGTCTTTTCAAATTTTATGATTGTGCATTTGCCTACAGCTGAATTCTTTGGGATAAGCCCAATCTGTTTTTCTTGCCATTTTTTAGACAGTGTGAGTAGCACCTAACAACAATCACAGACAGAGACGTTCCAATGAAGTGACAGAGAGGCAGAGTTCTATTTGCCATAACTGACATCTTCATCCTATCACTTTCCTTGTTTCTGCACCTTTGTGAATGCTGGCATCTGTGGTGTTTCCATGTGGATACGCTGCAGTGGACTGGGAATTCGCAGCATTCAGACAAGGCCACAGCAGCTTGGGTAGGTGGAGAGGAGTGCTGTGCAGGCAGGAGAGAGTGAGAGGGAGAACGAGAGGGGAAAGAGGGAGATGGAGAGAGAGGAGATGAAGAGGGAGAGGGAAAGAGGGAGAAAGAGGGGGGGAGAGAGAGAGAGAGAGAGATGTCTCTCCAAGACTGAACAAAACCAATACCTCCTTTGTGTTTTCGGTATCGCATCATGAATAAATAGTGAAAAAGAGACAGCTAGTGAATAAAAGAACAACACGAGTCTGGAAAGACTATTGTAGCACTACAGTATACCCACTGAATAACAAAAACACAAATAGGAAAGGGAGAGAAAAATAAATGAAAAGGCCATGCAGCTACCAACCCATCAAACACGTACCCTCGATAAATTCCAAAATATTTCTGCACTCTCAGCTAGCTTACTCAATTTAATTAATTCCCCACAGTTTCAATTACATTTGAATATGATTTATACCAGGAAGTACACAAAGAACAGGCAAAAAAACAGCCTTGATAAATTCTAATTCCAAATCAAGTCTTACCATGCATTTTTTTCCTTGTACATTTTGTGATTGCTAAAAATGCAATACAGAAAGTGTTCTCTCCTAGTATTAAGATAATTAGAGAATTTATGAAATGTGATATTCTGAACCCCTGTAACTCTCTGCTTAATTAATTAGGCCATGTGACAACCCATATTAATTTAATAGGATCCTGACATTGATATAACGCTTAGTATCATGTACAATGAATTACGCTATGCTTTGCTCTCATCTGATACACAATGTACAGTATGCGCCTTATCTGTATGTTAGTTATGATCAGTGCACATTGCATGCTTCTTTTCCTTGTCCTCAAAGGATCATATCCCCCGCTCTGTTGGACATTTTGTAGTAGAGAAGAACTTGAGGTCCTGGTACACCCGTAGCCCATCAGTTCAGAGCGCGTTAGCTTTCTCTGAGGGGGAGAAACGGCTGGTTCAAGACTACGACACCAGAGATTCTCCTTCCTCACGTCACACATCCATATGGATCAGTATCTAATTATCAGCGTCCCCGCTTGCTATTTCTGCTCTAATTAGACAGTTAGACAAATGTGAAATAGATACATTTGTAGATACACTATAATTATCTTGGATTTTTACGATTTGCAAGACGTGAACGTCACATAATGGTTTTGGTCTAACCTCTTGGTCATTGCTAACTCAAATACATCCACAAGGCCAGGTGCAGTCGACATCGTGATTTCCTGTGTTTTATATTGTAATGAAACAGCAGGCAGGGAGCAGGTCTTTACAATATATACACTACCGGTCCAAAGTTTTAGAACACCTACTCATTCAAGGGTTTTTCTTTATTTTTACTATTTTCTACATTGTAGAAAAATAGTGAAGACATCAACACTATAACACATACGGAATCATGTAGTAACCAAAAAAGTGTTAAACAAATGAACATATATTTTATATTTGAGATTCTTCAAATAGCCACCCTTTGCCTTCACAGCTTTACACACTCTTGGCATTCTCTCTACCAGCTTCACCTGGAATGCTTTTCCAACAGTCTTGAAGGAGTTCCCACATATGCGGAGCACTTGTTGGCTGCTTTTCCTTCACTCTGCGGTCCAACTCATCCCAAACCATCTCAATTGGGTTGAGGTCGAGAGACTCTGGAGGTCATGTCATCTGATACAGCACTCCATCACTCTCCTTCTTGGTCAAATAGCCCTTACACAGCCTGGCGGTGTGTTGGGTCATTGTCCTGTTGAAAAACCTATGATAGTCCCAATAAGCCCAAACCAGATGGGATGGCGTATCGCTGCAGAATGCTGTGGTAGCCATGCTGGTTAAGTGTGCCTTGAATAAAAAAAAAAATCATAGACAGTGTCACCAGCAAAGCACCCCCACACCATCACACCTCCTCCTCCGTGCTTTATGATGGGAAATACACATGCGGAGATCATCCAGTCACCCACACTACGTCTCACAAAGACACTGTGTTTGGAACCAAAAATCTCCAATTTAGACTCCAGACCAAAGGACAAATTTACAACGGTTTTAATGTCCATTGCTTGTATTTCTAGGCCCAAACAAGTCTATTTTTCTTATTGGTGTCCTTTAGTAGTGGTTTCTTTGGAGCAATTCGACCATGAAGGCTTGATTCACACAGTCTCCTCTGAACAGTTGATGTTGAGATGTGTCTGTTACTTTTATTTGGGCTGTAATTTCTGAGTCTGGTAACTCTAATGAACTTATGCTTGCAGCAGAGGTAACTCTGGGTCTTCCATTCCTATGGCGGTCCTCATGAGAGCCAGTTTCATCATGGCACTTGTTAGTTTTTGCGACTGTACTTGAAGAAACTTTCAAAGTTCTTGAAATTTACCGTATTGACTGACTTTCATGTCTTAAAGTAATGATGGACTGTCATTTCTCTTTGCTTATTTGAGCTGTTCTTGACATAATATGGACTTGGTCTTTTACCAAATAGGGCTATCTTCTGTATACCACCCCTACCTTGTCACAACACAACTGATTGGCTCAAATGCATTAAGAAAAAAATAAATTCCACAAATTAACTTTTAACAAGGCACACCTGTTAATTGAAATGCATTCCAGGTGACTACCTCATGAAGCTGGTTGAGAGAATGCCAAGACTGTGCAAAGCTGTCATCAAGGCAAAGGGTGGCTACATAGAAGAATCTGAAATATAAAACACTTTTTTGGTTACTACGTGATTCCATATGTGTTATTTCATAGTTTTGATTTCTTCACTATTATTCTACAATGTAGAAAATAGTAAAAATAAAGAAAAACCCTTGAATGAGTAGGTGTTCTAAAGGTTTCGACCAGTAGTGTACGTTTAAAAAGAAGTTGTGAAAATTATGATAATGCCCTTTTAGTGTAAGAGTTGTTTGAAAAGACTGCTTGACATTTCAGGCTGTTTTGGTGAGATGGAGTTTTGGACCCCCTGGTGACATCATCAGGCAGTAAATTGATTAATAGACCAATTAGAAAGACGGTTCCAAACTTCTCTGCCAATAACAGCAAATTTTCAGTTTTCCCCTCCCCACTCAGACCACTCCCAGACAGTCCAAGCAAAATTCTTGCTTGAGAAATTTTTCTTTCAAAAGAAACTCTTTTTTTTATTTTTTAACATTTTAATTAAAAACAATAACACTAACAGTATTATATGTTACCCAGAAATGATTTGATATTGAGATAAAAACAATGTTTCATTTCTTCACTATATGAGATAAGAACCTGGTATGCATTACTCCGTCTTTGTCCAGCATGTGTTGTACTGTAAGGGATGGTACTGTAAATACTCAGTTGAGACATCAATTCAGTCAGTGCTATGCCTAGAATTACATATAGAACAATGAACAGCGATGTATAGGATCTCTGTTGTGCTATGCCAAACAATTAGGCAACAGAGCAGCGCTTCTAAAGGGTTCTTCAGTGCAGGTTTGTAAATCAAACACATCAGTATCAAGCATCAAATAGCCTTTTTCTGTATTACATCTCAACATCCTAAATGATGACATGGTTATCTTGTTGGTAATTGAAGGACAGTAGTTATGTCCTTGAGGGAATAACTTTAGGTGTAATTTGCTCCCTACGAATTTCAATGTCTTCAGTTATTTTCTGTCATCACTTGTATAGACAGAGTATGTTTGTACTGGGCTCAGATGGAAACTCAGGCTAGTTTACAAAGCCTGTTGTGTTGCCAGCAACCCACAGTTTCTGACCCCGTCCTCTTTTGTCCTTACTGGTGCTGTGCTTAGTTTTTCTCCATCTCCAAGGCAACCACCAGTGCATGCCATTGTGTTGGTGTTAGTTTGTCCACTGCTAAGGTGTTGCCTTCGTGTTTGATCACCCCTAGCGCAGCTTTGTCTTTGAGGCCCCATCTTAGCCTCTAAAGCCTTTTAATTACACTGTTTGCCGTTAATTCATAGGGCTCTGGTTAAAAATAAAGCACTATATAGGGTGGGGGAATATCCGGGTGGGGGTCAGATGGGGAGAGAGCAGTGCCTGCCATTCTGTTTATTTCTAAGGTGCTTGTTTGCTTTGTGACTCTGTTCGATGTTTTCCTGTCTGTGGGACAGCCAATTGGGAACATATTGGAGACGTATGGTCAAACAGAAGCCACAGCAACACAAAAGCTTTGGGAAAACTCTCTGCATCTGCATTGCCCATTTCCCACAGTCTACCAGCATGCCATACAGTACGTTCTGTGCCCAAGCTAAAGTACTGCCCTCCCAACCTTTACCCACGTATCAAAGGGTCCTTTCACTCAGCAGGCAGCGGGTACACTGACATTTGCCCAGTGCTGAATAGAAAGCATTTGGAATACATTTTGTAGGTGATTACACTGCATAACAACAGTGTGAAAACATACACTATATACATAAGTATGTGGACACCCCTTCAAATTAGTGGATTCAGCAATTTCAGCCACACCCGTTGCTGAAAGGTGTATAAAATTGAGCATACAGCCATGCAATCTCCATAGACATATGCTGGCAGTAGAGTGGCCTGACAGAAGAGCTCAGTGACTTTCGAAATGGCACCGTCATAGGATGCCACCTTTCCAACAAGTCAGTTCGTCAAATTTCTGCCCTGCTAGAGCTTCCCCAGTCAACTGTAAGTGCTGTTTATTGTGAACTGGAGATGTCTAGGAGCAACAACGGCTCAGTTGAGAAGTGGTAGGCCACACAAGCTCCCAGAACGGGACCACCGAGTGCTGAAGCACGTAGCGACACTCACTACCAAGTTCCAAACTGCCTCGGGAAGCAACATCAGCACAAGGATAAATCTGGGTTTGGCAGATGCCAGGAGAACGCTACCTGCCCCAATGCATAGTGTCAACTGTAAAGTTTGGTGGAGGAGGAATACATTTCTGGGGCTGTTTTTCATGGTTCGGGCTTGCTCCCTTAGTTCCAGTGAAGGGAAATCTTAACACTACAGCATACAATGACATTCTAGACGATTCTGTGATTCCAACTTTGTGGCAACAGTTTGGGGAAGGCCCTTTATTGTTTCAGCATGACAATGCCTCTGTGCACAAAGTAAGGTCTATATAGAAATAGTTTGGCGAGATCAGTGTGGAAGAACTTGTTTGGCTTGCACAGAGCCCTGACCTCAACCGCATCGAACACCTTTGAGATAAATTGGAATGCCGACTGCGAGCCAGGCCTAATTGCCCAACATCAGTGCCCGACCTCACTAATGCTCTTGTGGCTGAATGGAAGCAAGTCCCCGCAGCAATATTCCAACATCTAGTTAAACACTTTACCAGAAGAGTGGAGGCTGTTATAGCAGCAAAGGGGGGACCAACTCCATATTAACGCCCATGATTTTGGAATGAGATGTTCAAAGAGCAGCTGTCCACAAAATCTGTACAACTGAATTAAGTTATTCATTGAATAAAAAGAAAATCATTACAAATAAGTATTTCATACTATTGGATTATTTGTGACACTTTCCTTCAAATGACAACAAAATGTCAATTAAGCAATTTACTTCCCATAAGAAATAGCTATTTGTTTTTATCTGTGTCAGTGGTAAACACTATATGCCTATATTCGTGAATGTAGATAAATGTAATTGTAATGATTTAAGATTATTTTCAATTGTTTGATTGACAGTGCCAGATCAAAGTATTCCTGTCATGTAGCTTTACACGTTTTCCGTCAAAAATAATGGAGAATGCTTCTCCTCCATTATATGCTTTTACCATTTTCCTGCAAAGAAATGCGAATCTAATTCTTGCTGAGAAAAGCCATGTATTGTAGTTTAGGGAGACGATGGTGCATGGATTTAACAATCAATAATACTGAAAGCCCTTTAAAATAGCAAGAAATAATATCTGAGGCTAATGTGCCACAAATTCTCATCTAAGACCCGGTGTTCTAACCTCCTTAGCGCAGCCCCTTGAGGAAATGGGAGATATGATTAGGAATTCGTTAGCAGGCTTCTATTTTTATGCTGATGACACACTTTCTCCTCCCGGGCTCCTGATGTTGCTGGCTCTTGACTTTCTCACCGTCTTTCTAAAACTAGATCAGCTATTTACCACAATGTTGAAACGTGACATGAAGTTCACTGACTCAAAGTACCCAGAGGTGCAGAGTGATACCAGTAGAACTGAGGAAATGAGGAAAGGAGAAGAAAAAAAAGGCACTTTCTTTCATCTAGTCTGGTCACACTTGTTGACTTCATTCATGAGCTTGAATTTTTAAAATAAGAAACAGCTACAAACCACATACAGATAGAATTTAGATTTGACTCTTTATAGTCCTGTGTGTGGCTTGATTAGCCCTATTGATTTGACTCCTTATGGTCCTGTGTGTGGCTTGATTAGCCCTATTGATTTCCCTCCTTATAGTCCGGTGTGTGGCTTGATTAGCCCTATTGATTTGACTCATTATAGTCCTGTGTGTGGCTTGATTAGCCCTATTGATTTGACTCCTTATAGTCCTGTGTGTGGCTTGATTAGCCCTATTGATTTGACTCATTATAGTCCTGTGTGTGGCTTGATTAGCCCTATTGATTTGACTCCTTATAGTCCTGTGTGTGGCTTGATTAGCCCTATTGATTTGACTCCTTATAGTCCATTAGCCCTATTGATTTGACTCTTTATAGTCCTGTGTGCGGCTTGATTAGCCCCATTGATTTGACTCCTTATAGTCCTGTGTGTGGCTTGATTAGCCCTATTGATCAATGACACGAAGGATACACAAAACCAAAATATATAAAACATTGAAATAAATGATTTGTTGTATTGTCTCCTGACTAATTAGACATTTAGAAAATGCAGTAGGAAGATCATGGGATCTAATTGGCTATATCTCAATCATATGGCAAATCGCAAGCGGATAGCCTACAGTTGGGAAAGCCGACCTATTGCAATATTTCAAAATTCAATTGCGGTATAATTATTTAAGCGTGAAGTGTAGTGTAGTTGATTTTTTTTGTAGGCCTAGGCTACTTCAGGACTAATCTCTTGGCACTATCGGAGAGCGTCGGCCATATCCTCGGTGAGTGCACGTATTCACTGTCTTTATTATTGGGTGAGTCGGTGCCACTGGAAAGTTTAGGACAGTAATTTCCTCCTCCAGTCAAGATGGACGTCATAATGTACAACGCGCCTCCCCTTTGTGCAGGCCTAGATTAGATGGTTACATTCAAAACGAGGTCGCTTTTATTGATCTCAGTTTGTCAGTGTCAGTAGAGTAGCCTAGGCCCACCCTGTCATTTTTGTAGTAGTCTATCAAAGATTCTGACAATGTCTCCGACACATTTCAACGACACTTTACATAATGTGTTTATCATTTTTTTTTTATTCTAGATGGGGCTGAGCTAATCCCTCAAACATGAACCTCACACGCCGCCTATGAAGCTGTGTATTTCATTGTTTGTTTACTGTCGGACTCGGACAGTCGGCCTGCTTTGTCAGCGGTGTTGTTGTAAGCGGTTGTAACTTGTGTAGTTGCGCTGCCTATTTAGCACTAGGCCTAATAACGGGCTTGTTTTCCGAGGGGAATTTGTGTTGTTTCTGGGTCACATTTATCATGTGTTATATGTTACATGATCCAATGTGATTGAACAAATTTCAACTTAAATATGTTGGGGTATTTCTGCTGACAAATGTTGGCCCAGTCACTTTTATTGAGGTCCAGCCACACGGCAGTATCTGCCTACACCACTGACACAGAGCTAAACAGTTTTGTTGATATTCAGCCTGTTTGTATTGTGTGTATGTCCCATCATGTTTGGAGCAGATTACAGTGTATCTGTCCACAGCCCCTCCTCCGTTGGCTCTGTCTTCTCTGTGGTTCAGGTATTGTGTCCTGGCCAGGCAGGCAAACATACCCTTTTCACACTATCATGCCAGCCCAAACTGTACTGTGCTGGCTTGGTTATTTTCCTTTCATGGCACAGTTCCATTCCAGCACAGTTCCAGCAACTATGGTGGTTGCGTAACCAGGCCGGCACAATACAGTTAGACTCTGCTTGGTTCGGCTGAGTAGTGTGAAAAAGGTAACTGGCTTGCCTTGCAGCCCATAGGCCCTGGGTGCTGAGGGAACAGACAGATAGTCACTAGCTGGCCGCAGCATTTGTTTCCCATTGAAAAGGATTACAGATCCTGACGGCCATGATTAATCACCCAGCGGCAGACATCTGAATACGGTCCGGGAAAGGTTCAACTTTTTAATTCATCCCACACGCAATCTATTGAAACCAGCTGTTGGCGGCTCTCCTCTCTCCCTTTCCTAATTTACCTCTCTCTTTTCTTCTCAGTGACCACCACCTTCCACCATCTTTCTCTCCTCATCCATGCCTCACATAATTATCTAGGGAAGACTGCTTGTTGCAATTGTGTTGGTTTTGGACATCATTTGGGGCTCTTTTTTTTGTTCAAGATGGGTTTCTTTCTTCCTTTGTGAGAATAGATAATTGACTTTTTTGTTGAGGCGTTTTGGGATCACTGTTCTGTCAGCAATGAATGACCTTTATGGAGCTCTGTGCATCATATTGTTTTGTGTGTGCGTGTGTGTGCGTGCGTGCGTGCGTGTGTGTGTGCGTGCGTGCGTGCGTGTGTGTGTGTGTGTGTGTGTGTGCACAATCCTACCTAGGAAAATACAGTCCTCCTCAGTACCAGGTGTGAAGACATTAAAGTCAAATAACCTTTGAAAAACCCATTTTCTTGTGAAACAATTATTCATATTTAGGGGTCATTATCCTGTAGGTACCTTTATGTTAGAAGCAGAGGTGCCACCATACTTATAACCAGCAGCCATATAATCAGGGGAGTCATATTAAGAGTCAGCAGGTTATATGGTACAGCCTGAAATCCCAGGAGCCAAATGAACAGGGACAGCTACACTGCTTAATGCAACGTAGCCTAGCAACAGATACCGTGATGGCTGTTGGAAACATACTCTCATATTTATGTTTACATGAGAGAATGATTTGTCTGTCAGCCTGATGGTTCCTAATGTTCTTCTCCCAGGAGCATTCTCTTTGCAGCGAACACTGGCTGACACTCACCCTTAAGGACAGCCTGTCCCTTCCTCCCTTCCCAAAAGTCATGAATAGTTAATGTTTTAATACTGCAAGTATGCAAATAATGTAAATGGCATTTGATGTGGAGCAGGGTGGTTTGAAATGCACTGAAAACAAGTGCATTGAAAATGTATTGTATGTGAAACAGTAAGAAATTGAGAGAAAGCTTGTTGACTGGATCAGTAAGTAAGCACTATAAATATAATATGTAGGAGCAAGGAGAGAAGGTCGTTTTACAAAGAGCCCTCTTCTTCATACCTGGGAATTTGGTGTCATCATGTCATGCCCATATTGGCATTATATTATCATCTCAACACAAGCCGTGAACTATCTCTAGTTTATTAATAAAGTTTTATTCTGGTCCAGTCACGTGCTGAGAAAAAACTCCTGGTTCTGTACTGTATCTATAACATCTTGGGCCTGTTTCCCGGTTTTGCATTGAACATGCTTTTTACGTAGTCTATAGGCTTAAACGTGTCCAGAAAACTGACCAATACAGTAGCCTATATGTACTGTATATGACTTAACTGATCTCCTCCCTCTCTTTACTGTATGCAGAGGTCCTCTAGGGACACACAAAGCCTACATCAACTCAATTAACTGGGCACAGCCTGAGTATTACCATCATAGATTAGATTTCACTGTGCGTTGTTTACCCGAGAAGAGTGATTCGTAGAATAATATCTTTACAATTTGTGTTAGAGAAAAATGATGATGTTATCATAGTGCAGAACAATAAAGATAGACCTACTCCTGCTTTTTAAAAATGTTTTATTATTATTATGTTATTTTATTTCTTCTTTGTACACATTTGCTCAGTCTGTTTATTGAAAGAAATGTTATTTCTATATGTGAAGTATGCCTGTCTGATTTTTGTAAAATGCCACACAGAAAAAGACTTGCTCCTGCGTCTGGCTAAGTGATAATGTCTGTAGGGGCTTGTAGAAATAGAAAGTCGACCTTTTGTCGTATTAGGGTTTATACCTACATTCCTCTACTGTACACTGGGGAAAGTTGTGATCTTGTCTCCATGGTTACATAAGTGCTTTTGAACTGGTGTGAACCAGATCATGTGGCTGATGGACTTTTCAAATCAAACTTTTTTCATATATAGCACATTTGTTACACTGGAAGGATTTCAGAGTGCTTAACAAATAAAATAATAAAAGGAGAGAAAGATAAAAACAATACGTTTTCTAAATTAGATTAATTTAAATAATAAAACAATAATAAAAAAACTGTGGACATGAGAGACTAATAAAAAAAACAATATACAGTACCAGTCAAAAGTTTAAACACACCTACTCATTCAAGGGTTTTTCTTTATTTTTACTATTTTCTACATTGTAGAATAGTAGTGAAGACATCAAAACTATGAAATAACACATATGGAATCCTGTAGTAAGCAAAAAAGTGTAAAACAAATCAACAAGTATTTTATATTTGAGATTGCCTTGATGACAGCTTTGCACACTCTTGGCATTCTCTCTACCAGCTTCACCTGGAATGATTTTCCAACAGTCTTGAAGGAGTTCCCACATATGCTGAGCACTTGTTGGCTGCTTTTCCTTCATTCTGCTGTCCAACTCATCCCAAACCATCTCAACTGGGTTGAGGTCGGGTGATTGTGGAGGCCAGGTCATCTGATGCAGCATTCCATCACTCTCCTTCTTGGTCAAATAGCTCTTACACAGCCTGGAGGTGTGTTGGGTCATTGTCCTGTTGAAAACAAATGATAGTCCCACTAAGCCCAAACCAGATGGGATGGCGTATCGCTGCAGAATGCTGTGGTAGCCATGCTGGTTTAGTGTGCCTTGAATTCTAAATAAATCACAGACAGTGTCACCAGCAAAGCACCCCCACACCATCACACCTCTTCCTTCATGCTTCACAGTGGGAACCACACATGTGGATATCATCTGTTCCCCTACTCTGCGTCTCTCACAAAGACACAGCGGTTGGAACCAAAAATCTCAAATTTGGACTCATCGGGCCAAAGGACAGATTTCCACCGCTCTAATGTCCATTGCTCGTGTTTATTGCCCCAATCAAGTCTATTCTTCTTATTGGTGTCCTTTAGTAGTGGTTTCTTTGCAGCAATTCGACCATGAAGGCCTGATTCACGCGGTCTCTGAACAGTTGATGTTGAGATGGGTCTGTTACTTGAACTCTGAAGCATTTATTTGGGCTGCAATTTGAGGTGCAGTTAACGCTAATGAATTTATCCTCTGCAGCAGAGGAAACTCTGGGTCTTCCTTTCTTGTGGCGGTCCTCATTTGAGATAGTTTCATCAGCGCTTGATGGTTTTTGCGACTTCAATTGAAGAAACTTTCAAAGTTCTTGAAATGTTCTGTATTGATCTTCATGTCTTAAAGTAATGATGGACTGTCGTTTCTCTTTGCTTATTTGAGCTGTTCTTGACATAATATGGACTTGGTCTTTTACCAAATAGGGCTATCTTCTGTATACCTCCCCTACCTTGTCACAGCACAACTGATTGGCTCAAACATATTAAGAAGGAAAGAAATTCCACAAATTAACTTTTAACAAGGCACACCTGTTAATTTAAATGCATTCCAGGTGACTACCTCATGAAGCTGGTTGAGAGAATGCCAAGAGTGTGCAAAGCTGTCATCAAGGCAAAGGGTGGCTACTTTGAAGAATCTCAAATATAAAATGTATTTTGATTTGTTTAACACTTTGTTGGTTACTACGTGATTCCCTATGTGTTATTTCATAGTTTTGATTTCTTCACTATTATTCTACAATGTAGAAAATAGTAAAAATAAAGAAAAACCATTGAATGAGCAGGTGTGTCCAAACTTTGACTGGTACTGTATATAGAATGGAATAAAATAATCAAATAGATAGTATGATTAAAAGCACCCTAAGTAAAATCACGGCTAAAAAGGTGTGTCTTCAGATTTTTCTTAAAAATGTCTACAGTTTCTGAGGCCCTCAGATCCTCCTGCAGGCTGTTCCAACGGCCAGTACCATAGTGACTGAAGGCAGCCTCAGCAAATGTTTTGGTTCTGACCTTTGGAACACCTAAAATACCAGTGCCAGGGCATCTGAGGAACAGCTGAGGGCACATATCTTCAACGCATATCAGACATGTATTTGGGTGCAAGGCCATGTAGTGCTTTAAAGATCAATAAAGTTATTTTAAAATCTATTCTAAAACTAACAGGCAACCAATGCAGGGACTTTAAAATAGGTGTTATGTGAGAGTTACATGGACTTCTACATGTCACTTCCTCTTTTGATTTTCAATCAGCATACAGTAAGACAAACCCAAACGTCACAAATACTTTTAGGTATTTTGCTAGGGTTGCAAGTCAAAGTGTCATGGTGCCGTGAGGTCGCCTAGGCAGAGAGCTCCTGAACATTTTGTAAATATTGAATCATTTTTAATTGTATTTTTTGTAAATAAAATTATTCACTTTTTTAATCCATTTGTTTACCTTGGCTGGCTAGCTAGCTAGCTAGCTGGATGGCTAATGTTTACATTTAAATAATGCAGCTCCAGCTCTTTTTGTTTCACTTGCCGGTTGGAGGGTGGAACCTGCAGTGTCTGAGATGTTAGAGAGGCAGAGGGACTGTTCCTGACCACTGCTGATGTGTGGATGATTTTCTGGTGCTTTACTGCAGCTGAAGCATCACCCAGGTGGGTGCTACACTGTCGGTAATGGAGGATCCGCTACCTACGGAGGTGTGGATACTATGGAGGATCTGTGAACGTCGGCCAAAGCGATGGGCCCTGATGAAGAGCTCCTGGCTTGTCTGGCAGACTGACTTTCTCCCTCGCTGTGCTGTATCAGTGATGCGCCCTCCGCTAACACCATACTGACTTTCGAAACTGCCTCAACACCATTAGTTTTCCATCTTTCATTTCTTGTTCATTGAAGAATGATGTATTTTGTTAACAAGAGGACCACAATTGAAATACATTTCTAAACTTTTTTTACACTTTCCTAAATGGTTTTTAAACACATTGGATCCACATGTGTAGTTGTATTGTGTTTTTAAACAAATTCAAATACATCATTTCATAAAGAAGTATACCGCACTTGACTTGTTGTTGAATTTAGGATTGGCAGAATGACAAGTTGTCATCTCATCCAATGAAAGTCGTATAAAACTGTCAGTCTGTCATTACGAAACAACAGAGTGCATGAATGCAGCTTTGACTACATGCTAATGGCTTCCCCTAACGGTCGATCATTGCTGTGTTGTTAGCCACATGCTAATGTGTTTATATTATATGAGAGCTCCTCAATGGCATGCTGTTAGCTTTATGCTAATGAACTTAAAAAATAGTTAATCACTGTTGCGCTGTTTGCCACATGCTCGTCTATTGCTACATCATCACGGCAATGTGTTCCAGAGGTTAGCAAAACAGTGGCGTAACACATGATCGCTCTTTATGACTCTGGGGCCAGGAAGAGAGAGAGGGCCCTCAGACAACGCTAAAAAGACGCTAATGACAAGCCATTCAACGCAATCCAATTATGCAAAAGGAGTCTAAACAATTCCATCATCCCCTAAATTAGATCGTCCTAATGAGATGAAGGCACCAATTAATCCTGAATTAATTTCTACAGCTCATTTTCCCCCAGAAAATACTCTAAAATGCAAATACAAACCAGAGAAGAGACGGATAAGTGCCCTTCTGCAGGGGTTTTGGAGCAGTTTCAGATAATTTATTGTGTTTTGGGTTTAATTGAGCTTAGCACAGAGGTGCATCAAAAAGGAAGAAAGATAACATAAGGAAGGGATGATGGACATTTAAATTGATTGCAGTGAGTTCAGTTTGAGGAAAGGGTCACGGGTGTCTGAGAAAATATCCTCAACATACTAACTGATTCTGACCAACTCAGGAGAGTGAGAAGAGCATCAGAAGGGTCAACAAAGGTATGTCTGGCTGTGCCCTAGTCAGAATTTAAAAACAAAGCAATTAAGAATTTAGTTCATTATCATCCTCACATTCCAAATTGTTTGCCTGCCAGCTGTCTAGAGTTGTGACAATTGAGTGATTTGACACATTTTTACAACAGCTTTCCCGAAACAAACTCCCCATCACGAGTGAGCTCTTGTTTACAGAAAGGCACAATTTAGAAAGCTGTGATTCACATTGTTGGTTTTTAAGACATTTGCTCAAATCTGCCATTCACTGTTATCATTTCAGTTTGAGTCTAGCTGGTGGAGGGAGAGACACAGCCATGTGTGCTGCATGACATCACTAAAGGTGAATCTTTCGATCTTAGATTCTTTCACTATGAAGCTGAAACTATCATATTGATTTTGCACTTTCATGTATTGTAACATTACTTTTTTAATTGCATACTGTTTCAATCTTTCTTTTTAATTTAACAGTCTAACAGTGATGTCAGAAATAGAAGGACTCTCCGTAACCAGGCCCTGCTCACAACAGAACTGCTGGTGCACATAAGCTAATTATACAAGAAATCAAGTATTGAAAGGTGACCGCACGCATATTGATTGCAGAGCCAAGCACTGCCAGGTTCTAAATCACCAAACACTAATGAATCATTTTCCTGTTGTGAGAATTGCATTTTATTTTATTTTGTTTGACACCGTACCTGGCTGTAAATACACTGATGATGTTTCATAAAGTGACAACTAAGCATCTAAACAGCTGAACTTAGTCCTGCTGTTCCTGTTTGTGTTTGTATTGACTTTTCTTGGAATCCAGAACCAAATCTCGCGCCAGACTAATTTTGACGTACCGTGTGTATATTTTGTGACAATGTAATTTTCATTACATGTATGGTTTGTATACACTATAATGGTTGCTTACAATAGTGTTCTCTCCACAGGTTTTTTAGTCTAGATGCCTTCTTGTTCACTTTCAGCCTCTGGAATAAGAGAGAAAAGACTAAACCAATGGACTGTGACACAGAGAAAAGATATCTGAGATAAGAGCCACTCTCCTCCACCTCCTATCTACCTCCCTCCCCCCTCTTCTCCCCCTCTTCCCCTCTCTCCCTCCCTCCCTGTCTGTCTTCCACTCTCTCTGTGTGTGTGTTGTGCAGTAGTTATTTTTTGTCTCGGCGAGGCTGGGCAGTAAATACCATGCTCCTCAGACCACGGACCCGATGTGACCCTGCAACCTCCGTGTCTCCAACGCCTCTCCCAAGGTTCCTGGTTCCAAGGCCTTTCTGATGCACTGATGCTATGGCTGCAGCGCGGCCCAGGCCTGTAATTCACCCTGCTGCTAAATCGCCTGCCAGCAGCTATTGATTTTTGTTTCCCCAACCTCCAGTAGAGAGGGAAAGAAAAGATTAAAAACACTTTGTCAGTTTGGTGGGGAATAAGAATTCTGTGCAAGGGGATACCTAGGAGGCCAAGAGGTCAGGGCTGAGGCACTGTATGTCTTTATGGCTTTAAAGGTTTCCACACCAAATACATCTCAAAAATCTCTCTCTCTCTCTATTCTGTCTCTCTATTCTGTCTCTGTGATTCCCTGCTTAGTGGAGAGAAAATACTGCAGTGGTGGAGAAGGGATGAAGGTAGGGGGCTTGTTACGTAACACCACCCCTGTTTTGGTAATCTAGCTTCTGCTTTATTAGTGTGCCTTATGGTTATGAGTCAGCAGCACCCAACACTTCTGTCTTATCCCTGCCAGTTAGGAAGGACTAGTTACTACCTTTTAGCTGCCAAAGCTAGGTTATTTATCATCCAATCTGATGACATAGTACCTTGACTTCAAACTGAGAAGAATAGCTAGTCTGGGTAGGATATTAAGGCTATATAAGCTGCACTTTCCCCCATCCTACACAATTACAACAAAAACTCTAATTCAGAGTATGAAGTAGCTGCCTACCTGTTGGCTCTTGGCCCGTCATTTTAATTCCATCCTCCATTGAGCTCCTAACTTGCTTGCCATTGCACCAATAGAGCCATAACCTATCGCTGCTTTGATGATTGGCCGACAACAACAACAGGCACGTCTGTGTAGCTTATCTCGTGAAAAGCCTGAGCATAAAGGAGACAATTTTCTCTCTTTCTCGGGTCCAAACAGTTATAATTACACATACCGGAGACCCGTGATCCGACCCGGATCTGAAGGTACACTACAGAATTTTGGACCCGACCACCCACTCAGATCCTAGGTCGGGCACTGGATAATCAGGTTCGGCTGGACCCATGAAGACCTCAAATCAAATCAAATGTATTTGTCACATACACATGGTTAGCAGGTGTTAATGCAAGTGTAGAGAAATGCTTGTGCTTCTAGTTCCGACCGTGCAGTAATATCTAACAAGTAATCTACCAATTCCACAACAACTACCTTGTACACACAAGTGTAAATGAATGAATACGAATATGTACATAAAAATATATAAATGAGTGATGGCCGAACGGCGTAGGCAAGCTGTAGTAGATGGTATGGAGTACAGTATATACATATGAGATGAGTATTGTAGGGTATGAAAACATATAAAGCAGCATTGTTAAAGGTGGCTAGTGATACATTACATCAGGATGGCAAGATGCAGTAGATGGTATAGAGTACAGTATATACATATGAGATGAATAATGTAGGTTATGTAAACATTATCTAATATAAATAATATAAAGTGGCAAGTGATAAATTGATTACATCAATTTTCCCATTATTAAAGTGGCTTGAGTTGAGTCAGTATGTTGGCAGCAGCCACTCAATGTTAGTGATGGCCTTGAGATAGAAGCTGTTTTTCAGTCTCTTGGTTCCAGCTTTGATGCACCTGTACTGACCTCGCATTCTGGATGTTAGCGGGGTGAACAGGCAGTGGCTCGGGTGGTTGCTGTCCTTGATGATCTTTTTGGCCTTCCTGTGACATCGGGTGGTGTAGGTGTCCTGGAGGCCAGGTAGTTTGCACCCAGTGATGCGATGTGCAGACCTCACAACCCTCTGGAGAGCCTTCCGGTTATGGGCGGAGCAGCTGCCGTACCAGGCGGTGATACAGCCCGACAGGATGCTCTAGATTGTGCATCTGTAAAAGTTTGTGAGTGTTTTTGGTGTCAAGCCGAATTTCTTCAGCCTCCTGAGGTTGAAGAGGCGCTGCTGCGCCTTCTTCACCACGCTGTCTGTGTGGGTGGACCATTTCATTTTGTCCGTGATGTGTACGCCGAGGAACTTAAAACTCTCCACCCTCTCCACTACTGTCCCGTCAATGTAGATAGGGGGCTGCTCCCTCTGCTGTTTCCTGAAGTCCACGATCATCTCCTTTGTTTTGTTGACATTGAGTGAGAGGTTATTTTCCTGACACCACACTCCGAGGGCCCTCACCTCCTCCCTGTAGGCCGTCTCGTCGTTGTTGGTAATCAAGCCTACCACTGTAGTGTTGTCTGCAAACTTGATGATTGAGTTGGATGCGTGCATGGCCACGCAGTCGTGGGTGAACAGGGAGTACAGAAGAGGGCTGAGAACGCACCCTTGTGGGGACCCAGTGTTGAGGATCAGCGGGGTGGAGATGTTGTTACCTACCCTCACCACCTGGGGGCGGCCCGTCAGGAAGTCCAGGACCCAGTTTCACAGGGCGGGGTCGAGACCCAGGGTCTCGAGCTTAATGATGAGTTTGGAGGGTACTATGGTGTTAAATGCTGAGCTGTAATCGATGAACAGCATTCTTACATAGGTATTCCTCTTGTCCAGATGGGATAGGGCAGTATGCAGTGTGATGGCGATTTCGTTTCCTCTTGTGGACCTATTGGGTCGGTAAGCAAATTGGAGTGGGTGTAGGCTGTCAGGTAGGGTGGAGGTGATATGGTCCTTGACTAGTCTCTTAAAGCACTTCATGATGACGGAAGTGAGTGCTACAGGGCGGTAGTCATTTAGCTCAGTTACCTTAGCTTTCTTGGGAACAGGAACAAGGGTGGCCCTCTTGAAGCATGTGGGGACAGCAGACTGGGATAAGGATTGATTGAATATGTCTGTAAACACACCAGCCAGCTGGTCTGCGCATGCTCTGAGGACGCGGCCGGGGATGCCGTCTGGGCCTGCAGCCTGCGAGGGTTAACATGTTTAAATGTTTTACTCACGTTGGCTGCAGTGAAGGAGAGCTCGCAGGTTTTGGTAGCGGGCCGTGTTAGCGGCACTGTAATGTCCTCAAAGCGAGCAAAAAACTTGTTTAGTCTGTCTGGGAGCAAGGCATCGTGATCCGCGACAGGGCTGATTTTTCTTTTGTAGTCCGTGATTGACTGTCGACCCTGCCACATACCTCTCGTGTCTGCGCCTTTGAATTGCGACTCCACTTTGTCTCTGTACTGACGCTTAGCTTGTTTGATTGCCTTGCGGAGGGAATAGCTACACTGTTTATATTCGGTCATGTTTCCGGTCACTTTACCCTGATTAAAAGCAGGGGTTCGCGCGTTCAGTTTTTGCGCGAATGCTGCCATCAATCCACGGTTTCTGGTTAGGGAATGTTTTAATAGACGCTGTTGGTACGACATCACCGATGCACTTATTAATGAACTCGCACACCGAGTCAGCGTATTCGTCAATGTTGTTGTTCGCAGCAATGCGGAACATATCCCAGTCCACGTGATCGAAGCAATCTTGAAGCGTGGAATCCGATTGGTCGGATCAGCGTTGAACAGACCTGAGGGCGGGAGCTTCCTGTTTTAGCTTCTGTCTATAGGCTGGGAGCAACAAAATGGAGTCGTGGTCAGTTTTTCCAAAGGGAGGGCGGGGGAGGGCCTTATATGCGTTGCGGAAGTTAGAATAACAATGATCCAGGGTTTTACCTGCCCTGGTAGCGCAACCGATATGCTGATAGAATTTGGGGAGCCTTGTTTTCAGATTAGCCTTGTTAAAATCCCCGGCTACAATAAATGCAGCCTCAGGATATGTGGTTTCCAGTTTACATAGAGTCCAATGAAGTTCTTTCAGGGACGTCGATGTGTCTGCTTGGGGGGGATATACACGGCTGTGATTATAATCGAAGAGAATTCTCTTGGTCGATAATGCGGTCGGCATTTGATAGTGAGGAATTCTAAGTCAGGTGAACAAAATGACTTGAGTTCCTGTATGTTGTTATGATCACACCACGTCTCGTTAATCATAAGGCATACACCCCCACCCTTCTTCTTACCAGAGAGATGCTTGTTTCTGTCGGCGCGATGTGTGAAGAAACCAGGTGGCTGTACCGACTCAGATAGTGTGTCTCGAGTGGGCCATGTTTCCGTGAAACAAAGAACGTTACAGTCTCGGATGTCTATCTGGAATGCTACCCTTGCTTGGATTTCGTCTACCTTGTTGTCAAGAGACTGGACATTGGCGAGTAGTATGCTCGGGAGCGGTGCGCGATGTGCCCGTCTACGGAGCCTGACCAGAAGACCGCTCCGTCTGCCCCTTCTGCGGCGCCGTTGTTTTGGCTCGCCGGCTGGGATCCGATCCATTGTCCTGGGTGGTAGGCAAAACAGAGGATCCGCTATGTCCTCTATGTCTGAGAATTTTCAATCTAAGTGCACAAAGCAACACCTTAAATAAACAGCCTCAGTAACAAAATACTGTCTGTGGGTTGGGTAAAGTGTACATGGACAACTTAGAATAATCCTTCTAAAGAGAACTTCAAGGAACTGCTCATGACTGACGTCCATCCTATTGCATCGTACTGCATGTCTGTCTGTACCATGATTTGAACAGACTTTTTGACCAAACATTTTTTTTACAGATTAATATGCATTTAGCATTACTGTATCTCATCAGCCTATAGAAATCAGCCTGTTTGTGTTGTGTTGCCTGCTAGCTGCCAACAGATAGAATGCTTGCCTGCTCCAAGGCATATCATTGCATATTCACTTATTAACATAAGCCTCTGAGCTTGCAGATTAGTCATGTCTCCAAAGTGGACTCTTACCGTGTCCCGCTGGTTTTTGTTTGCGTGTGTGCTTTTGTGTGCACCCTTTTGTACAATGACTGTGTGTGCGGGTGTGCGTGCGTGCATCTAGGTGGTGCGTACTTGTGTGTTTGTGTGTGTATGTGTGTGTGTATGCAGCTAGGTGGTACGTGCTCATCCATGCCTAGACACATGGCTTTGTCTTGTCCTGGCACCATGTTCGGCTCACCAGATGTTCCCCTGTTTTATCATGCTCCTCCAGCGCTACATGTTTCAGGGGACAGTTGTGCTGTGTTAAGAGCATCCCGCTGGCTGCTCATATACAACCTGCACTTTTTCTTTTCATTGTAGTCTTGCTTTGTAGAAAAAGAAATTGCTATCGCCAACAATTCATAAGAGACTTCATTTTTTGTCATTTTATATTGTGGACACCTAGAGCAATTTACACGTGTGATAAAAACATTTTTTATATGGAATAATAGTAATTGACAATGTCATGATAAAAATAGGTAAAATAAATATATCTGACTATTCCTGTTTTAATCAGCCTACCTGTCATGTGAGGCCTGCCTACAGTATCTCGTCCTATAGTATTCTTTATTTGATGTGATCTTTCTGGGTGCAACGACACGGTACAACGACACGGTACAACGACACGGCACAACGACACGGCACAACGACACGGCACAACGACACGGCACAACGACACGGTACAACGGGTTACCAACCACATTACTGTGGTAGCATTTTTTACTGTGCTCTGGCCCTCACTGGTTAAACGATCACAGGTGGACCTTGTGTAGATTAGTATTGGCATGATAAAGGGGAAGGATACACACACACAGACACACACATGCTAAGCAGCTGAGATACACCCAGGTGGAATTGGAACAAGCTGTACCCCTTGTCCATCCTGCTAGTCACCCACCCATCACACACAACCACTCACAAACACGTGAAATAAATCTGTCAAATAAGGCACCACTTGTTATGAAGGGGAAGATTCAGATGTATTAATTCAAAAATGAAGCATGCCTGTTGACAGAGGGACAGCTCTTCTCCATCTATCATTGTTGAAGCCACACACGTCTGAATCCGGCATTCATTTGTCTTGTCGTCCCTGACAGTCAGATTTTCCTAGCGCACTCCCACCCAGGGATTTTTGGAGGGAGGCAGACATGAAAAAAAGGAAAACAATCTCGTGACAAGGAGAGGAGTTGTCTTTTTATGAATGCAAATTAATTTGTGAAAATTCCAGGAGCAGCTAGTGGGCTCATCAGTCTCCCTCTCCCCAGCAGGCAAAATGAAAGCACAGAGCTCTATGAGGTCGGGGTGCTTACAGCTAAAGAGCCTATAGCTAATGTAAACAGGCATGGAAGTCTGGTGGCTGGTTGGCTGACACTTACTGTGTATATATATCACTGGTGTCTGCTTCTCTGGACTGTTTCACAAAATTATAATAATCCCTTTCTACTTTTAACATGGGAAGTAAATGGCCATGACTGGCTTTGTATATGGCATTAGCAGCCATATAACATTGCCATATCGGTATTCTGTATTTTTCTTCTCTTGTACTGGAGGAGATGGTCAATGCCGTTTAGACCCTATGCAATGCTGGGTCAACTCCTGCCCTCTAATCTTCTAATATATTTGAGGCTTGATTAAAGTTGAATTCCTTGTCACATTCGTCGTAATGAGTGGACCAAGGTGCAGCGTGAGTATAGTTCCACATATTTTTAATCTCCGTGAAACAAACAAAACAATAAAGAAACAACAAAACGTGAAGTCATGACGTGCACACAGGCAACCAAACACAAAAAATATCCCACAAACACAGGTGGGAAAAAGGCTACCTAAATATGATCCCCAATTAGAGGCAAAGATTACGCCATGCCTGGACTGGGCATCGGGACAAAGGAGGACTCCGGCCATGGAGCTGGGTTGGACGCCATGCCTGGACTGGGCACCGGCGCAGAAGAAGGCTCCGGCCATGGAGCAGGACTGGACGCTGTTCCTGGACTGGGCACCGGCGCAAAGGAGGGCTCCGGCCATGTAGCTGGGTTGGACGCCATGCCTGGACTGGGCACCGGCACAGAAGAAGGCTCTGGCCATGGAGCAGGACTGGACGCCGTGCCCGGACTGGTCACTGGCGCAGAGGAAGGTTCCCGCCCTGGAGCTGGACTGGACGCCGTGCCTGGACTGGGCACTGGCGCAGAAGAAGGCTCCGGCCTTGGAGCTGGACTGGACGCCTTGCCTGGAAGCTCTGGACCGTTGACCGTCGCTGGAGGTTCTGGACCGTGGACCGTCGCTGGAGGTTCCGGACCGGGAACCGTCGCCGGAAGCGCTGGACTGTGAATGCGCACTGGAGGCCTAGTGCATGGAGCCGGTACAGGTGGCACCGGACTGGTGACACGCACTTCAGGGCGTGTGCAGGGAATAGGCGCAGGACGTACCGGACTGGGGACACGCACTTCAGGGCAAGTGCGAGGAGCAGGCACAGGACGTATCGGACTGGTGACATGCTCTTCAGGGCGAGTGCGAGGAGCAGGCACAGGACTACCAAACTGGGGAGGCGCACTGGAGGCCAGATGCGTGGAGCCGACACAGGTTTCACCAGACTGCTAACCGGATCTTCTGGTTGAATGTTGAGCAGAACACACTTGCACAACATCTCTCTCATCTCTCTCTCCCAACTTCTCCATTGCCTCCCTGACAGTCTCTGGCTCTTCCCGTGGCTCAGCCGCCAGCTCCATGTGCCCCCCCCCCCCAAAAAAAAAACTCTTGGGGTTTCTGTGGCTGTGGTCTGACGACATGCTCCTCCAGAGTTTGCCATTCGAGCTCTGGCACTCTCCTCGGCTCGACAGGCCACCCCTTGTGCCCCCCCTCCAAAAAAACAACTTGGGGTTGTCCTTGGGCTTTCTGTGGCCGTGAACTCTGGCGTCGTCGCTGTCCTCCATTATTACCTTCCGTCTGCCGCCAAGGAAGGGTTTTGCATCCACCCATCACCTCTTCCCATGTCCAAAACTCCTTTACCTGGTGAACACGCTGCTTGGTCTTGGTTAGGTGGGATATTCTGTCACGTTCGCCGTAATGAGCGGACCAAGGCGCAGCGTGAGTATAGTTCCACATATTTTTAATCTCCGTGAAACAAACAAAACAATAACGAAACGTGAAGTCATGACGTGCACACAGGCAACCAAACACAAACAATATCCCACAAACACAGGTGTGAAAAATAGCTACTTAAATATGATCCCCAATTAGAGGCAACGATTACCAGCTTCCTCTAATTGGGAACCATACAAAACCACCAACATTCTAGAACACCCCCCTAGTCACACCCTGACCTAAACCACTATAGAGAATCCAAGGGCTCTCTTTGGTCAGGGCGTGACATTCCTGCCCATCTTGACCTAATATCAATGACCGTGTGTGTTTAGTCTTTTTCAAAACAATACAACAAAAACAGTAAAAAGCAACAACAGAAACAATGAAATTAAAGAATAAATAAAAGCAAACAGAAGTTGCCATTCAATAGGTACACAATAATACATAGAGTGGTGATGTTGTTTTGTTAACAAGATATTAGTTAATCAAGTCTTCCTGGTTTGTGAACGATATCCATTTATTCCAGTTACTTTCAAATTCATGTTTTTAGAGTCTTAAGGCATTATGTCAAGCCTTCCATATTAAAGTTTTATTGGATTATACTTTTTCATTCTTCCAATTTTGGAACTTCTACTTTATACCAGTTCCTGGTAATGGCTTTTTTACTTGCAGCAAGGAGAACGTTTATCAGGTATCTGCCACTGCCCCTCACATTCTCTGGAGCACTACCAAGGCACATTACAGGGCAAGTTCTAGGGATTTCATATCCGAGGACATCTTTTAACACCGAGCATACATTATCCCAAAACAATGACGTCTTCTGACGTTTCAAAAAACATGGGTGTGTTTGGCATCTACATGGCCACACAGCTGCCAGGATCTGCTGCTGTATGCCTAGCTGTTGACTTTTCATTCTAGGAGTGATAAAAGAACTGGTCATATTTTTCCAACAAAACTCTCTCCATGTTCTTGAGTTTGTAGAAGTATGTTGAGTACTGCATATATATTGTCACAAGTCTTCCTCTGAAATGTCTATATTCAGTTTATTTTCCAATTTTAATATAGAGGCTATCAGGCTATGACAGAGTGAAGAGATTGTCTTGGATATTGCCTGTTTATATGCATTTCGTTTCACATGGATAGTCATTGGTATTGAAGAAGGTTCTGTAATTTTGATCTATTTTTCAAAATAGTCCCTTAACTCTAGGTATCTTAAGAAATCTTGGTTTTTCATACCATATTTATCCTTTAAATTCTGAAAACTTAAGACTGCTGCATCCTCTACAATGGTACAAAATGCTGTCATGCCTCTCTTAGCCCGTTCCCTACATGCTTTATCATAGATACTTGGTTAAAATGTTGTATCTAACACAAACCATTTCAACATTCAGATTTCTTCTTCCAGCTTGTGTTCTTTCACCATCTGAAACCAGAGGTCTAATGTAAATGATGATATAGGGTTAAGTATTCCTGTTAATGTCCCAAATGTGGCTTTATCCCCAGCTACAGTACAGACTGGATTGGGCGACCTTGAACTGCAGCCTCAATATCTTTCCATGTAGCACTGTATTGTGAGTCACACCAACACTCTAGTGGCCTAAATTGTGCAACTAAGTAATATTCCCTAAGATTTTTTATTAACTAGGCAAGTCAGTTAAGAACAAATTCTTATTTACAATGACTGCCTACCCCGGACGACGCTGGGCCAATTGTGCACCACCCTATGGGACTCCCAATCACGACCGGATGTGATACAGCCTGGATTCAAACCAGGGACTGTAGTGATGCCTCTTGAACCGAGATGCAGTGCCTTAGACCGCTGCGCCACTCCGATGGATGATTAGGTAGTGCCATCCCCCGTTTGTCTTTAGGTAACTATAGAGCTGAATATCTAATTCATGGTTTCCTGACATTCCAAATTAACCATGATATTGACTTGTCCAACAACTGTTAGAGACTGGAATAGGTAAAGCAATCTGGGGAGAATATTAATTTTAACACTCTATTTTAGAGCTGAAATCTAAAGGGAGAATGGACCATCTCTGTATATCTTTATGAATATGTAGGATAATTGGTTTATATATATATAGCTTTGAAATATCCTTTGTTAGGTTTACCACTAGATACACTATATATACAAAAGTATGTGAACACCCCTTCAAATTCCTGGATTTAGCTATTTCAACCACACCCGTTGCTGACAGGTGTATAAAATGGAGCACACAGCCATGCAATCTCCATTGGCAGTAAAATTGCCTTACTGAAAAGCTCTGTGACTTTCAACGTGGCACCGTCATAGGATGCCACCTTTCCAACAAGTCAGCTCATCAAATTTCTGCCCTGCTAGAGCTGCCCAGGTCAACTGTAAGTGCTATTATTGTGAAGTGGAAACGTCTAGGAGCAACAACGGCTCAGCTGCGAAGTGGTAGGCCACACAAACTCACAGAACGGGACCGCCGAGTGCTGAAGCGCGTCTTTCTTCGGTTGCAACACTCATTACTGAGTTCCAAACTGCCTCTGGAAGCAACATCACCACAAGAAATGTTCGTTGGGAGCTTCATGAAATTGGTTTCCATGGCCAAGCAGCCACATACAAGCCTAAGATCACCATGCGCAATGCCAAGTGTCGGCTAGAGTGGTGTAAAGCTCGCCGCCATTGGACTCTGGAGCAGTGGAAACGCATTCTCTGGTGTGATGAATCACGCTTCACCATCTGGCAGTCTGACGGACGAATCTGGGATCGGCGGATGCCAGGAGAACTCTACCTGCCCCAATGCATAGTGCCAACTGTAAAGTTTGGTGGAGGAGGGATAATGGTCTGTGGTTGTTTTTCATGGTTTGGGCTAGGCCTGTTAGTTCCAGTGAAGAGAAATCTTAATGCTACAGAATAATGACATTCTTGACGATTCTGTGCTTTCAACTTTGTGGTAATAGTTTGGGGAAGGCCCTTTACTGTTTCAGCATGACAGTGCCCCCATGCACAAAGCAAGGTCAATACAGAAATGGTTTGTCGGTGTGGAAGAACTTGACTGGCCTGCAAGAAACCCTGACCTCAACTCCATCGAACGCCTTAGGGATGAATTGGAACGCCGACTGCGAGCCAAGCCTAATCGGCCAACATCAGTGCCCAACCTCACTACTGCTCTTGTGGCTGAATGGAAGCAAGGCCCTGCAGCAATGTTCCAACATCTAGTGGAAAGCCATCGCAGAAGAGTGGAGGATGTCATAGCAGCAAAGGGGGAACCAACTCCATATTAATGGACATGATTTTGAAATGAGATGTTCAATGAGAATACTTTTGGTCATGTAGTGTACTTAACCTTTTTGTAATTCCATTTGAAAACAACTATCTTTTATTTTCTGCGATGGGATGTAATTAAAGCTTAGAATTTGTGTCTTGTGTACATTAAGGTGTGGCTGTGTTCTTCACCATTGCTGGGTCGGTGAGTAGTTTCAAGCTGAGCCCAGGTCTCTCTCTCTTTCTTTCTCTCTCTCTCCCTCTGTGGGCCCCACTTTATTCATGCCTGAGGAATGCTGGAAGCTGCAAACAACAGATTTTTTCATCAAGGTTACTTCCTGGAGAGATGTATTGTTATGTACCTTACAGTCATGGCTTTCTACATAATCTTGCTTATAACTTGTCTAGTACTGTCCTGACCTGCAGTTCTGTGCAGTGAGTTGTTTGACCTTGGTAATGTTAGAGTCAGCATCCATTTGGTTGTGTAGCTCAAAATCATAGGGATTTTGTTCAGGATGATTCAATACCAACCTGAGCTCTATCAGAATCTTTATGGTCTTTTTTTCTGAACATAATCAAATTATTTGGCTGGAGATGATTTTGTATACTAATAGTATATTAAACCAGATCCTATTACTGTTGGGAATATAGAACTGCTTGAATATGAAAAAAAAGTTGTATTACAAAAACAACTCTCCCCATTTATGTAGGAAGGAAATATCTAATATTTATAAGAATGTTATTTTCAGTGAGCTTCATTTGCAATTCTAATCAAATCCGGCTGAATATTTTTGGTGAGCTTATGAACGCTGCAGCAACACATTAGGTTTTAATAGAGGGGAATGCGCAATGTCAGTAAAAAAAAATAATTACGGCTCCACTGCTGTTTTCTTGAATTTGTAACTAGGGTAGTGCCACAAACAAGGTCTTGTTGATTCAGTTCCTGTTTTAAGATCATTGTTACAGTATACTGTATGTGGATAAGATGCTTTTTAGAGAGATATATATTGTAGCTAACTAACTACACAACTAGCCTATAGCTCCAGTCATTCTGTCTGATTTATTCTGAAAAACATTGAAGTTATTATCGTTTGAATATGTATCCCACTGACTTACTGAAAACATCATTTTTTTTACCTTTGTTTATCCAGGAAGTGCCATTGATGTCAGGAGACCTCTTTTGCGAAGGAGACCTGACAGGAGGGAGGTGATACACATATCTGAAAGGCATTATTTTCTGTTGTACATTAGTAAATACTGAGAATAGACCCTTCAATAAGCACTACCCCTCTAGATTACTGTTGCAACCTCGGACAACATTTTCCCGGGAAGCCCAATTCCCCCTTCTAACCACTGGCAAAATCCCCTCACAATGTTCTCAAACTGTGTTTTTAATACACAATGAAATTAAACACAGAAAACCCTTTCCTAATCTGGAAACTATCAGGTATGTTGTGGTGGACTCTCATTTCAATTGCTTCATGGTATCCTGGTAAAATGATGTTTGTAGTGTGGCTAACCACGGAATGGCTCTGAATTCACTGTCAGCGTGCAGTCAAAGCTACAACCACTTTTGGAGCAAACTAGTGCCCTCAAATCTTATCCTGATGTTGACAGCAGATGGGAGTTGTATTAATAACATGGATAACTTTGCTAGCTAACATACATTTTGAGAAAACAAGTTATATTAAGTTGCTAGCTAGATAGCTAGCATTGGCAACGTTTGGTGGTCAATAAGACTAGGAGCTAGCTAACCAGCTGAGCTATCAAATAATGTTACAAAAGTATAATTTCTGATTTGAAAAATACTCCAACAGGCTCTGTATTTCAATAATCACAGTAGCAAGTACCCCTGGTGCACTGTTCAATTATTTAGCCATTTAAACAATGTATTTTCTGAAGAAAACTCTCTTTTTCCCATGGTCCCACTGGCTTTCATGTGTTTCAAACTGAGCTTGACAGAGGTGTCGGACTCGATGACATTTGCTATCAATTGGAGTGCTTCGATTGGTTGCCCAAAAGTCTGGGTCAATTGAGAATTCTGATTAAGTGATAATTCCCTCAAAGCCAAGGTATTGGCACAGGTTCGTAGAGGGCCGGCAAACTGTGCCAATATATCCTCCAAACACCGGCTTTGAAGGCATTATCACTTACCAACATATTTAAATAATGATTGACATATTTTCATTAAGAAAATTTTTTGATGAGTTTATTCATACTATTTAATCCTTTAATTTAATTTGTATTTTATTTATTTATTTCACCTTTATTTAATCAACAAGCTATAGTCCAGAAACAAATCTAGGGTTGCTACCCAAGCTGGCTGGTGATTTGTTCTATTGGTTCGGTTGCCAGAGACGTGACCCAGTCGTTCAGTCTTTTTGTTCTGTATCTATATGACACGACCCAGTTGTTCGTTCTAAATGTTCCATTGCCATACTGGCTGGCAACGTTCTTATCCCTTGCTTGCTACCTAGCCAACTACGGCTAACTTAGTCACATCAAACAGCACCGTCAGAATAACAACAGTAGCTGCATTTGTTTAAGCTGTTTTCTAGTGACATTTATTTGCAAACATCCATAACAATGAGCTAACGAGGCACGATTTCGCCTGGTATAGAAAATGTGCTCACTCGTCAGGACACTATTGTTCAGAGGAGCTAGCCAACAACACAGCTAACACAATCACTTCAAACTGAAGCTGGAAAGACTGCAAACTAGCTTTTTGTCAATTGACATTTCTTTGTAGATATCCATAAAAATGATGCCAGCTGATTCATAATTTTGACTGCTATTGTAACTATTGTTATTTTACTGCTGCTCTGTAATTACTTTTTTACTTTTATTCTTATTCATATTTTTTTTAACTGCATTATTGGTTAGGGGCTTGTAGGTAAGCATTTCACTGTAAGGTACCTGTTGTATTCAGCGCATGTGACTAATAACATTTGATTTGATTTGATTTTGACTGGCTGAGAAATTCTGCCTGCCTCTCTCATCCCGACTCCCAACCCCTACAAGTTCATTACTATTGGACAGTTGGAGATCGAATTTGAATATTGAAACAATGTTGCAAATGTCGAAGAGACAGACAGCAAGGTTTATACAAATCTCTGCTGTTGAAAACTAAATGTTAGTCTAAAAGAAATGTGAGATAATGTCTAGATGCTTTTTATAGTGAAGATCAAGTTTATAACTTCCCTGCCTCTGCTGATGAGACAGTGGATTCTGGAGTCAGATGGAACAGAGTAAATAGGCATTTAATGTCATAGATTTAGCCGGTGGTAACTAGTGGAATAGACACCGGCTGGAATGCGCTTTTAACCAATCAGCATTCAGGATTAGACCCACCCGTTGTATAAATTTGAGTGGAACCTGTGAGTGACTGAGTGACATACGTGGTTCACCATTATGGGATCAAATTCCATTTCAATTGAAAGGCTATTACGCACAATATTACACAATAGATTTATACAACACTATTACTCCACCTCAAGGCTCTTTAGGAAGAGATTACAAAGGTACGCTATGTTCATATGGCAGAAATCCATCCCAGTTTTGTTCACATAAAGGGGCATATGTGTAAAGAGAGGGCAAACTCCTGAGTGTAGTGTCAGGGTGCAAGGTTAGAGCATGAGTCTAAACTGGGTGTGTGGTCCTGCAGTATAGAGACCAGCACCACACACACACACACACACACACACACACACACACACACACACACACACACACACACACACACACACACACACACACACACACATACACATACACATACACATACACACACATCACTTCCCCCTGCCCCCTGGGACAATTACTGCCTCACCTTCTATTCAGGACTTAATGAGAAAACGGACTGATCGATTTAACTCCAGCCATAACACGAGAGGAGGCCAGCACGGTGATAGCATAGATCAATTGTGCTGCTGTGAGGTATCCAAGACATCTAAAACACCAGCAACCTGTGTTAAAACAAATACTGTTTCCAAGATTATAACCACGTTCTTTCAGTAGTCTTTATAACATGGTAATAACATCATAACAGCTCAGTCTATATCTATATAGACTTAAATAAATAGATTTGTAGCGAATATCTGTAGACAACTGATCAACGTTAAAGACAAAGGTCTCTCAACGCAATGTTTTACAGACTAATACCTAAAACAGCTAGGCCGTGATTGACCAATAAACATTCAAGTGGGTGTGGTCTGGCACATAAATGCATAGAAAGCAGTCAAAGATATTTGTATTGTAACAACATTTGGTACACATGTTGCAAATACTGTCAAGACTTAACATATACAAGAACATTCATATCGACCTAACAGTGGCGCTATAATGGGAACATGTTCATATCTCTCGATCTGTTTGACTCAGAGTGATGAAATTTGGTACACATGCTCAGGGATATGAGTCTAGCTAACCCACATGATATCTCAGACTCCACTTGCCCGAATTTGACAAAACGTGGGTGAATGATATGTGGTGCCATAGAGATCTGTTGTTTACAAAATTGCACTGATTGGCCCATGGGGGGCGCTGTATAATTTGTGGAGGAAGACATATTTACAGTTGTCTTGTTTTAATAAGCAATAGCCAGGTTAATCTGTACTGAAAGAAGACAATTCATTTATTTCAGCCTGTTCCTTGTGACATCACGTACAGAGCTTTGGTGCCAAGCCCAATTATTTATTACATATTCAGTCTCTATCCATCATTGTATTGCCACCACGTCCAGACCACTGAGCTGTTAAAGAAGGTCCAGACCCAGTGTTAACGCTCACATTTTATGTTTATTGCCGCTTCCCGAAAAAGATGATTGACTTTTCTTGAGGAGACGGAGGTGGGACTTATGCCCCCTTCTTCTCCAATCGTGGCTCGGGGGGCGGAGGCTTTTATTCCATACTCTGGTTGTGTGTCAGTTGCTACAGACATAAGCGAAACAATAACAATTGGTGTTACTTTCACTAACCCTCTGAGAGAGTGACTGTTACGTGTTCCGTCCATCAAGCTTTTAAGGAAATTGGGAAAGGCATTTAAACGTGCTCCGTGCACGTCAGTTTTGACACGATTTGAAACCCTTTAAAGTTGAATCTACTTTTTTCTACAGTAGCTGTGCAGGAGTGGCCAGAGCCTAAAGCAGCTATTCATATCAGATTTCAACCAAACCAGCTGGGCGAGAGAGAGCGGAGAGAGCGAGCGTTTGTCATTATCTTTCCCTTTCCGATCCAGGAAAGCTTACCAGGGAGAGAGAAAATAGAGAGAGAGAGGGTGAGAGAGGAGGAGAGAGAGAGGGATCCAAAGGAATTTCTAAGGATATTTCTTCTGTTGCCGTGAAAAAAAGTGTTGGTCAGTTGGGGGCGAGGCGAAGAGCGCGGTCAAGGATGGACGAGCAGCCTCGGTTGATGCACTCCCACGCCGTGGGAATGGCCCGACACCCCGGCTTGGCGCAAAATATGCAGGATGGCACAGGAGGGACGGACGGAGATGGAAGAAAGCAGGACATTGGAGACATATTACAGCAAATAATGACAATCACAGACCAAAGCCTGGACGAAGCGCAGGCCAGGTACGGTGGCATAGAAAATTATATTATTTTCAAAGTAATACCAAAATAGCATATTTATGAATTAAGAAATAACTACTGTAGGCCTACATTGTAATAATGTGATGTGCATTCATGCTATCCAACGAAAACAATTACGCCCACCCGAACTCAACAACTGCTCGTAGGGGATAAAGTGCATAACGTTAATCTACCTTCAGCCAACCAGTTTTTATTTTGTGAAAGTTAACTTTTAAATTAACAGTGTCATCAAAAATGTAAAAAAAAATGTATGACGATATTAAACTACTGCAACTACAACTGAGCGGGGTGCATCCTCTTCCCAATGTCCAATCGCCTTGTATCTTGTTCCATATGAGATTACACAGTAATTCCCCGCTGTGTTACATGTTGGGGATGCATTCCTTTTGAATACTTTGTTTCTTTTTAGCCAACGGCAGTAAAGGTTATCACAGCACGGGTGCTGCGCCTCGAAATTGAGCCAACGATCACATCTATTCGTGTTCCTGTGCAAGAATAGATTATATAGGATAGATTGGATCATATTCATTATTGACATCCCACCGTGATGTAAAACTGAAACGACCCGTGCTATTCATGTTAATTAGTCTTAGCGGTTATAGATCAAGTGTAGTGGGACGACAAGTGTTCCAAGTGTGGTTTGTTGAGACAATGGAGACACTATAAAAGTACATTTTACACCAAAGTGTTTTCTCTATTAAAGAATAGGACTATGCTATACATTAGGTCTTTAGTTTAGACCACTGTGATTGAAGGGTTGTTCAAGACTAAATTCAGAATAATATGCATTGTTAATATCAATAGCAAGGATGAGCTTTATTCTTCCTTATCAAATTGACAGTGATCAAACAAGTCTCCTCATTTTAGATATGATACGATTCCACGCAGAACACTTTTGCAACTATTACTATTTCCTCATCTTATTGAATTTGGTTGTAAAGTTGTGTGTGTTTCCCCTTTTTTTATATAGGAAACATGCACTGAACTGTCACAGGATGAAACCGGCTCTCTTCAACGTCTTGTGTGATATAAAAGAGAAAACAGGTAAGGTGAAATTCTACCACATTGAAAGAATGACTTGTATCAATCTTTTTTTCTCAAACCTTTTTTCTTATGTGGCATTTTTATGACGTTATTATGGCCAAAACGACTTATAGCCCACATTATTATTTATAACAATCACATTTTGAACATTCTAATATTTATATTATATTTCTAAACATACTGTATGTGTTCAGGAGGTTAACCCATATTCTTAACAATATGGTTCTACAATGTAACGTGGTGCTTTTTGGCATCCTACTCTATCTACGTGTATTACCACACAACCAAACAACCTTATGTGTGTCAGTCAGTGAGCCAAAAGCAGACACACACATTCAGAACAGACAGCAGAGAAGAAAGGTCTTTACTGTACGACCAAGGTGGTGTCACTGAGACATGTATTAGGGCTGTAGTAATTCACTTCCTTCTGTGTCATCATATTTTTTCCTTGCCAAGTGTGATGCTGTTTGTTTGTGACACGCTGTGAGTGTTTCTACATGCTGATGCTGGCCAGAGGGATTTTCTCTGTTTGGGTTTGAAGCGAGGGTCAAAGTCATGTATAAGAATCTGTGAAATATAGGCACTTAACACAATATTAAAAAGAAGAAGCACTTGTCTCTGTTTATAAAAGAAAGTATGTGAATATTCTTGGAAAAAGTCCAAGTTCTAGCCTACTAAAGAGATATGTAGAAAATGGAAGTCAAACCGCAATCTAATACATATCTCTGAAGACATATCTCAGAACATGCCTTTTAACGGGATACTCTTTTGAAATTGTTAGAGGATGTTATCACTCACTCTGACTTTAAAGTGGAACAATGTTTCCAGCGACTATCATGACTGTCTGTAGCCAGCCAAAGAAATAAGAAAACAAATGGATTCAGTGACGGAGGCCGTGTTATCGTCTTCCTAATTTGCCTCTAAAGGTTAATTTACCAACATTTCATTACTGTGAGTCAGACTCTGGTACAGTGCTTCAAAAAAAAAAGACTGGTTATTAGCAGCAAACCCTGTGTGGTTTTCATTTTAGAAAAAAGGAGGGAGAAAAAATGAAGTCCAGTTTGTGAGAAGCCAGTGAGATTTGGCCCCGGCCCCCTTCCTTCTCAGAGGAGTATGCTTAGAGTAGGGAGAGAGTTATGCCTGGTTTTTTTCCAACTGCCTGGCGTCGTTCTGGGTTCAACCAGAGTTCGTTTCCAAAATGAAGAAGAACAAAGTGACTTGGACCTTTTCATGCCCCCCCCCCCCCCCCCGCTTCTCTTCTCTTCCCACCGTTCCTGGCAGGAACATAGGGTATTCTGACTATAATGGCTCTCTTTGCCTGATACTCTCTCCGTCTTAATTTAGAGGTAAAAAATGCTGTTGAAGGTAACGTTTCAACATAGATTTGCATTGTTGTTTTTGTAGGTTTCTCCTCCTATCTCTTGAGTGGATTTAGTTCTGCTAATGTTTTGGCCTCTATCCAGTATTAGCTTCCTTTGACAGGGTTTCAGTTGGGTGGGCTGAATTCAATGTACTTGGCCCCTCAAGATAAAAGCACCATGGGGGAATCCCTTTTGAAGAGTTTACTGGTTCGCACACGCAAACTCACACATGCACGCAAGCACACAATGTCCATTGAGGTGTTGTTGTTACTCAAGCGCTGCATGCCTTGTGTTGCTGGGGGAAGTCATACTAAATTCTCGGTATTCTGTTGTTGTTACATTTTATCCGGATGCTTTGTCACGTTATAGTCATCAAGTCCAAGCTATGAGCTGTGCTTCACTCTATAAATGTAGATGTGTTATCAGCATCAGCATGTGGCAAATGTATTTTAGTGCAAGAAATAAAATGTTATTGGTCGAGAACCCAGTTTAGCAGATGTTATCGCGGGTGCAGCGAAATGCTTGTGTTACAAGCTCCTGACAGTGCAGTAAAATGTCAGACATGTACACAAATAATAAATAATCAAAAAACTAGAAACAAGAAATCAAGAATGTCAGGATGAATCCAACACTGTGTTAGTAATCCAAATGCAATCTTTGCACGTACACCAAAAATATATACTAAGAATGATATGTACAGCCGTAGATATATTACAGTGAGCTATGTCAAGAATCCTGTATATAAATACGCAGTGTGTATAAACAGTGTAAAAAAAGATATATTCGAATGAGCTATGTGAGAATACAGTATATCAATGCAGAGTGTAAAAAACGGTATAAAAGAAACGGGAAGTGTCCAGTGTTTAATGTCTCTAATATACAGGGCCTTCAGAAACTTTTCATACCCCTTGACTTATTTCACATTTCGTTGTGTTACAGCCTGAAATCCAAAGTAATTATTTTCTCACCCATCTACACACAATACCCCATAATGACAAAGTGAAAATCGGTATTTAGAATTTTTTGCAAATGTGTTGAAAATTAAATACAGAAATATCTAATTTACATAAGTATTCACACCTCTGACTCAATACATGTTAGAATCACCTTTGGCAGCGATTACAGCTGTGAGTCTTTCGGGGTAAGTCTCTAAGAGCTTTGCACACCTGGATTGTACAATATTTCCACATTATTCAAGTTCTGTCAAGTTGGTCGTTGATCATTGCTAGACAGCCATTTTCAAGTCTTGCCATAGATTTTAAAGCCGATTTAAGTCAATAATGTAACTAGGCCACTCAGGAAAATCCAATGTCACCTGGTAAGCAACTCCAGTGTATATTTGGCCATGTGTTTTAGGTTATTGTCCTGCTGAAAGGTGAGTTTGTCTCCCAGATTGAACCAGGTTTTCTTCTAGGATTTTGCCTGTGCTTAGCTCTATTCTGTTTCTTTTTATCCCCAAAAAACTCCCTAGTCATTGCAGATGACAAGCATACTCATAACATGATGCAGCCCCCACCATGCTTGAAAATATGAAGAATAGTACTCAGTAATGTGTTGTGTTGGATTTGCCCCAACATAACACTTTGTATTAAGGACATAAAGTTAATTTCTTTGCGAAATCTTTTGCATTTTTACTTTTGTGCCTTATTTAATTTTTTATTCTGTATAGGCTTCCTTCTTTTCACTCTGTCAATTAGGTTAGTTATTGTGGAGTAACTACAATACCACAGCCATTAAACTCTGTAACTGTTTTAAAGTCACCATTAGCCTCATGGTGAAATCCCTGAGCGGTTTCCGGCAACTGAGTTAGGAAGGACATATCTTTGTAGTGACTGGGTGTATTGATACACCATCCAAAGTGTAATTATTAACTTCACCATGCTCAAAGGGATTTTCAATGTCTGCTTTTTTATTTTTACCCATTTACCAACATGGTTGGGTAGGTTACTTTTTAAATGTAATCTGTACAGTTACTGGTTACCTGTCCAAAATTGTAATCAGTAACGTAACTTTTTGATAACCCAAACTCAGTAACGTAATCTGATTACATTCAGTTACTTTTAGATTACTTTCCCCTTAAGAGACATGAGAAGAAGAAAAAAAAAATGTTACCAATTGAACATCTATTGCAGGATAAATCAATGATAAAGTTTACATAGCTGGCCATATATGGATGTTACATCTTACTTTATGGGTTGGTTATGTAGGCTTCTTCTAACCAATTGCTTTGTACTACATATAACAATACAATTTAATTATATCTTTACATTAAAAACCAAATTCTATCAGAATTCCAGTCATTCCAATAAATGTTATACCCCTTGATCTTCAAGAATAGGACTTGGAAATATGGAAGTATAGATTATCCATATTGTTTAACCTGAGCATGACCCCAAAATCGAAGGACTTATTAGCCAGCCCTACTCTGTTGTTCATGATTTTGTTGTCATGGAGGACTGATTGGGCTCATTTATTCAAGTTGAAAAATAAATGTTGCGCTCATGGAACGGCATGCTTTGAGCACTACTGAAAAGTGCTATTTACATGTGAACAATGAATTCCATATGCTGCATTTACTATAGGCCTATTGTTTACCTTTTAGTTAGTGTCACTTTGATATCTTGATAATATTCAGCTGTTTAAAGGGCAAATCCACAAATGAAACAATAACAACACGGTCGCCCCACCTCTGTTTTGATAAAAAGCTGAGGGGTGGGCCTGGAGAAATGTAACCACTCAGATTAATAATATTCAGAGCTATGGATGCAAGGACTGACCATCCATGATATCAAAATGATTGTTTTTACCATGTTATGAGGCTATACAGTGGTTGATTACATTTACAATGTTTACAAACATTGGAGAAAAACAAGCTTATATATTGGGTTCTCATGGAGTGTGACAGTTGAACTAAACTCATGAGGCATTTCTAAGTTATATTCTTCAAGAATCAATGGATATGTATACAGTTGAAGTCAGAAGTTTACATACACCTTAGCCAAATACATTTAAACTTAGTTTTTCACAATTCCTGACATTTAATCCTAGTAAAAATGCCCTGTCTTCGGTCAGTTAGGATCACCACTTTATTTTAAGAATGTGAAATGTCAGAATAATCGTAGAGAGAATGATTAATTTCAGCTTTTATTTCTTTCATCACATTCCCAGTGGGTCAGAAGTTTACAAACACTCAATTAGTATTTGGTAGCATTGCCTTTAAATTGTTTAACTTGGGTCAAACGTTTTGGGTAGCCTTCCACAAGCTTCCCATAATAGGTTGGGTGAATTTTGGCCCATTCCTCCTGACAGAGCTGGTGTAACTGAATCAGGTTTGTAGGCCTCCTTGCTCGCACATACTTTTTCAGTTCTACCCACACATTTTCTATTGGATTGAGGTCAGGGCTTTTTGATGGCCACAACTTTGTTGCCCTTAAGCCATTTTGCCATTTTGCTTGGGGTCATTGTCCATTTGGAAGACCAATTTGTGACCAAGCTTTAACTTCCTGACTGATGTCTTGAGATGTTGCTTCAATATATCCACATAATTTTCCTCTCTCATGATGCCATCTATTTTGTGAAGTGCACCAGTCCCTCTTGCAGAAAAGCACCCCCACAACATGATGCTGCCACCCCCGTGCTTCACGGTTGGGATGGTGTTCTTTGGCTTGCAAGCCTCCCCCTTTTTCCTCCAAACATAATGATGGTCATTATGGCCAAACAGTTCTATTTTTGTTTCATCAGACCAGAGGACATTTCTCCAAAAAGTAGGATCTTTGTCCCCATGTGTTTTGGAGCAGTGGCTTCTTCCTTGCTGAGCGGCCTTTCAGGTTATGTCGATATAGGACTCATTTTACTGTGGTTATAGATACTTTTGTACCAGTGTCCTCCAGCATCTTCACAAGGTCCTTTGCTGTTGTTCTGGGATTGATTCGCACCAAAATACGTTCATCTCTAGGAGACAGAATGTGTCTCCTTCCTGAGCGGCATGACGGCTGAGTGGTCCCATGGTGTTTATACTTGCGTACTATTGTTTGTACAGATGAATGTGGTACCTTCAGGCGGTTGAATCAGACTTGTGGAGGTCTACAATTTTTTCTGAGGTCTTGGCTGATTTCTTTGATTTTTCCATGATGTCAAGCAAAGAGGCACTGAGTTTGAAGGTAGGCCTTGAAATACATCCACAGGTACACCTCCAATTGACTCAAATGATGTCATTTAGCCTATCAGAAGCTTCTAAAGCCATGACATAATTTTCTGGAATTTTCCAAGTTGTTTAAAGGCACAGTCAACTTAGTGTATGTAAACTTCTGACCTACTGGAATTGTGATACAATGAATTATAAGTGAAATAATCTGTCTGTAAACAATTGTTAGAAAAATTACTTGTGTCATGCACGAAGTAGATGTCCTAACCGACTTGCCAAAACTATAGTTTGTTAACAAGAAATTTGTGGAGTTGTTGAAAAACAAGTTTTAATGACTCCAACCTAAGTGTATGTCAACTTCTGACTTCAACTGTATATATAATTTAGATGTCCAAAAATGGATGTAGCATCTACAGATTGCCCCTTTAAGTTTATCGAAAGTGTGCGAGTTTGAGCACATGTCCATTAGACCTATGGATTTTTTTTTTATCAGCATGAATTAGATTGAGCAATAACAGCCCCACTTCCATAGGCTGGGATCCACACTATGTAGCTGTTGCAAGAACGCATTTTTCACTGGTTTCAAAAACAATGATTGATAGGCAGCTTAAACTTCTTGAATTCAACCATTATTGGGTTCAAATACACATTTAGATTTGTGAACAATTATCCACAACAACCACAATCCGTAAGGCGCAAATAGCTAAATGAGAGAGCAGCAGTGTGATTCACATCAATGCGCTATGTTGATATCAAGAATAAGTGATATCCATATCGCCGTAGACTACACCACTGCTGTCATCCCTACCTCCAAGCGTTTATTCAAGTTGGATAATCTTTGAATTCCGATAGCAGTCGCATCATTGGAAGACATAACTTGGACTGTAGCCTACAAAAGCCTATTCCTGCTCTTTTCCCACAATCCATCAAACACATTGTGTTTGTCATCATAGTGGTCTCTGATTTGTGGTCAGACTCGCTCTGGTGGAACAAACTTAAACTTGCGCCTTTTTTCAATGCTGATTTGAATGTTATTGAGAAAACAGAGAAGTGTCAATAATGTTTTTTCCGCAAACTTCCTGTAACGGCCGTCGTCGCAATGAGACCAGGGTGCAGCGGAGGATGTTTAATCATAAAGGATTTTAATAAACGAATGAACACTACAAACAAAACACGAAAAGAAACGACAGCCAAACAGTCCTGTCAGGATTAACACAAACCTAGACAGAAAATAATCACCCACAAACCCCAAAGGAAAAACAGGCTGCCTATGTATGACTCTCAATCAGCAACAACGAACTACAGCTGTTCCTGATTGAGAGCCACACACGGCCAAACCAAAGAAACAAACCAACATAGAAAAATAAATATAGAACGCCCACCCATGTAACACCCTGGCCTAACCAAAATAGAGAACAAAAAAACCCTCTCTATGGCCAGGGCATTACACATCCTTTCTGAATATAAAAGTAATCCTCAAAGTAATCATCTAGTTTTTCAAAAGTATCTGTAATCTGATTACAATATTTTTGCTGGTAACATAACGGATTACAGTTACCGGTTTTATCCGTTACTCCCCAACCATGTTTACCAATAGGTGCCAATCTTTGCGAGGCATTGGAAATCTTCCCTGGTCTTTGTGGTTGAATCTGTGTTTGAAATTCAATGCTAGTCTGAAGGACCTTACAGATAATTGTATGTGTGGGGTACATAGATGAGGTAGTCATTCAAAAATCATGTTAAACACTATTATTGCACACAGATTGAGTCCATGCAACTTATTATGTGACTTGTTAAGCACATTTTTACTCTCTTTTACTTATTTAGGCTTATTTAGGCTTCAGTTTTTCATTTTTAATTAATTTGTTAAACTTTCTAAAAACACAAAAATATGAATTTAATCCATTTTCAATTCTGGCTGTAGCACAACAAAATGTGGAAAAAGTTAAGGGGTGTGAATACTTTCTGAATGCACTCAACATGGGACAGCAGCGTTGTGTGTGTGTGTGTGTGTGTGTGTGTGTGTGTGTGTGTGTGTGTGTGTGTGTGTGTGTGTGTGTGTGTGTGTGTGTGTGTGTGTGTGTGTGTGTGTGTGTGTGTGTGTGTGTGTGTGTGTGTGTGTGTGTGTGTGTGAGTACAGAAGTCTGTGTGTGTGTGAGCTTGTGTGAGGGAGTATTTTTGTCTCTTACTACAGGAGATGGTGCGATGGCTGTTCAACAGTATGATAGCCTAGAGATAGAAACTGTTTTTCAATCTTTCGGTCCTGGCTTTGATGCACCTGTACCGTCTCTGTCTGCTAGATGATAGCAGAGCGAACAGACCGTGACTCGGGTGGCTGAGGTCCTTGATGATGTTCTTGGCCTTCCTTTGACACTGTGTGCTGTAAATGTGCTGGAGGGCAGGCAGCGTGCCCTCTGTGATGCGTTGGGTTGACCGCACAACTGTCTGGAGAGCCATTTGGTTGAGGGCGGTGCAATTGCCTTATCAGGCAGGGATGCAGCCCGACAAAATGCTCTCAATGGTGCATCTGTAAAAGTTTGTGAGGGTCTTAGGGGCCATGCCGAATTTCTTCAGCCATATGAGGTTGTAGAGGCGCTGTTGCGCCTTCTTCACCACAGTGTCTGTGTGGTGGGACCATTTCAGGTCCTTAGTGATGTGCATACCAAGGAACTTGAGGCTTTTAACCCCTCCCACTTCTGTCTCCTGTAGTCCACAATTGGCTCCTTTGTTTTTTTACATTGAGGGAGAGGTTATTTTCCTAGCATCAATCCACCAGGGTCCTCACCTCCTCCCTGTAGGCTGTCTCGTCGTTGTTGGTAATCAGGCCTACTACTGTCATGTCGTCAGGGAACTTGGTGATTGAGTTGGAGCCGTGCGTAACCACGCAGTCGTGGGTGAACAGGGGATACAGGAGGGGGCTAAGAACACACCCCTGGTTGAGGAGCAGTGTGGCGGAGGTGCTGTTGCCTACCCTCACCACCTGGGGTTGGCCCATCAGGAAGTCCAGGACCCAGTTGCACAAGGAGGGGTTCAGACCCAGGGCCCTGAGCTTAGGGATGGGCTTGGAGGGCACTATGGTGTTGAAAGCAGAGCTGTATTTGGTGAACAGCTTTCTTAAATAGCTATTCCTCTTATCCAGGTGAGATAGGGCAGTGTAACAGTGATTGCGTTGGTCGTGGATCTGTTTGGGCGGTATACAAATTGTAGTTTGGATGAGATTTATAGAACACAAAGACCTAAAATCACATGGTATCATACCATTCCTTCTGTCTTTTTCTCTATGTATCTAGTTGCTGTTCATCTTGTGGGCATAGATCATTTCCCCCCTGTGAAGAGCAGACAGAAGCCCAGAAATCCACTGCAGCAACAGCAAAAAATTACTCAAACCTTCACCATGACATTTACAGCCAAATGTGCTGAGAGCAGAGTGTGCAAACAGTGAACAAGCCCGTAATTTGTCAGGTCTTTTTTATATTATTTTATAAAGACTCAGCCTCTCCACAGTTTTACATTGTTGCAGCCAGAGTCTCTGGAGGATTGTAAAGGAGAGACTATTAAATCGGCAGGCAGCCTGGTTTATGCGACTGTTGTGTCCCCTTCTGTGACAGCACTAAGAGGTCATAGATATGGCACTGTAGGTTGACTTTCCTTTTCTAGATCTGATTTAATGTTTAAAGGCAAAGTTATGTTTTTAAAGGTAAAATCACCTGGGTATACTGTAGTGTGTGTGTGTGTGTGTGTGTGTGTGTGTGTGTGTGTGTGTGTGTGTGTGTGTGTGTGTGTGTGTGTGTGTGTGTGTGTGTGTGTTTGCATGTGAAAGCGAGAGTGGTGTGTGTGTGTTTGCATGTGAAAGAGCGTGTGTGTGTGTGTGTGTGTGTGTGTGTGTGTGTGTGTGTGTGTGTGTGTGTGTGTGTGTGTGTGTGTGTGTGTGTGTGTGTGTGTGTGTGTGTTTGCATGTGAAAGAGCGTGAGTGTGTGTGTGTTTGCATGTGAAAGAGCGTGAGTGTGTGTGTGTGTGTGTGTGTGTGTGTGTTTGCATGTGAAAGAGCGTGAGTGTGTGTGTTTGCATGTGAAAGAGCGTGTGTGTGTGTGTGTTTGCATGTGAAAGAGCGTGTGTGTGTGTGTGTGTGTGTGTGTGTGTGTGTGTGTGTGTGTGTGTGTGTGTGTGTGTGTGTGTGTGTGTGTGTGTGTGTGTGTGTGTGTGGAACCATTACAGATAGTGGAGCTGGCACGTACAGGTTGACAGAGCAAGAAAAGCCAGACACCAAGTCAACGTTTCTAGGTGTCAGATTACAGGCCAGAGCTCTCTCTCTCTCTCTCTCTCTCTCTCTCTCTGTCTGTCTCTCTCTCTCTCTGTCTGTCTCTCTCTCGCTCTCTTATAAAAACACTTTCAAACTCTCTCTCTTTCTCTCTCTCTCTCTTACAAAAACACTTTCAATCTCTCTCTCTCTTTCTCTCACTGTTCACCAGGCCAGTGTATGTCGACAGCCGCTCATTACTCCAGACTCAGGTCAAATGGATAGCTCCTGCATGTCAAATATGATCAGATGTTGACTATATTATACCACTGGTAGTTGTCAGACCTAAGGACCTGGTGAACTCAGTGACCCATGTCACCAAGCTACTCATTTTCACATACTAGATAATAGAAATGCTGTGCTTTCGATGTTGAGCATATTTGCAGCATTGCAGATTGTACCTGTGATCGAAGTTGAAGTCTGGTGTGGTTCTTATATACTGTAGCACACATCTGGAGAACACTGCTGTCCTTTCATTAGACTAGAATAGAGCAAACCTGCACATATTTTCTTTGACCAAATTTGCTTTGATGGCTATGTATTTACTAGTTAATGATTTAGTGGTGGACTTTGAGTAAATTTTGTGATAATAGAATGTCAGATAACTATTCAGTTGGTTTTATAGCCCAGTAAGCTAGTATTGTGTATTGTGAATGATGGTCTGCTTGTTTTATCCATGGAGAGAGACTGGACTGGACACTAGTGTTGTTGCTGCTGCTGTTTTTCAGTATTTAATTGACATGGCTGTCCATGATGAGTTCAGAGGTTAGTTTTCAGTCTTTTTGTTACTCCTCACTCATCTCCGCTGACAGATGGAGTCATTTGTCTGCAATGTGCCGTGTTCTGTCCTGAAACTAATGACTATGTCCTTGGTTTCCCCACCGTGTTAGCAGGCAGACAGTATATCTGGCCTGGCCTGGCCTGTTGGTGTTAGCAGGCAGACAGTATATCTGGCCTGGCCTGTTGGTGTTAGCAGGCAGACAGTATATCTGTCCCCGGCCTGGCCTGTTGGTGTTAGCAGGCAGACAGTATATCTGGCCTGGTCGGTTGGAAGTGCAGAAGCAGCATTTTATTCTAGCCGGGATTTTAGTTTCCATAGAAATACGAGTGACCACGACTCTCTCTTCTTTCATAAATAAAAACGTTTCCCAAACGTCTTTGAAGTTTCTCAATTGATTAGTAGTTTTAACAAACCTCATGACACTGCTTCCTAGAAACGTAAATGGTCGATAATTGGCCACGCTGATTCTCCTGACAAAAGACGTTAACTTTCATAAAATGTTCTACAGAAATAGCCTAGACCCCTTTACTGGTGGGAAAATAAATACAATGTCTTTCCCATCTGGGTCCTGAAGAAGATTCTCTTCCTATCTACATTGTAGCACTTTGACAGTGCAAACAGACAGACACACTTCAGAATCACTTCAGTTGTTCAGAACCGACAAGACATGTCCAGTGTTTCTCCTGCTCCCTGTTTTCCCATCATATGAACCCACACTTGCAATTAGGACAGCTTCTAAATTATGCAAATGGTGAGTGTGGTAATTGAGACATGCTAATCATGTTTAAAGAGGCTAATTACACCCTGTATATCTGAGGTGGGAGTTGTTAATTTGCTATGATAACAGGTCTGGCTGTTGGAATGGTCATATGGTGGAATAGTGCGCGTGTTCGTGTGCGTGTGTGCGTGCGTGCGTGCATTGGTTCTCCAAATGTCCCCACAAGCATAGTAAAACAAGGAAAAGTCTCCCTCTTGGGGACATTTCACACATCCCCATGAGAGAAATGTCCCTATGAGAGTGTTAGGTTTAAGATTAGGGTTAGAATTTGAATTAGGAGTTAGGGTTAGGCTTAGAGTTAGAGTTAGGGGTTAGGGTTAGGCTTAGAGTTAGAGTTAGGGGTTAGGGAACATATACTTTTGAATGGAAATTATGCTGAACAAAAAATATAAACGCAACATGAAAGTTATGGTCCCATGTTTCGTGTGCTGAAATAAAAGATCACAGACATTTTTCATTAGCACAAAAAGCTGATTTCTCTTAAATGTTGTGAACAAATTTCTTTACAACCCTATTAGTGAGCTTTTCTCTTTGCCAAGATAATCCATCCACCTGACAGGTGTGGCATATCAAGAAGCTGATTAAACAGCATGATCATTACACAGGTGCACCTTGTGCTGGGGAAAATATAAGGCCACTCTAAAATGTGCAGTTTTGTCAAACAACACAATGCCACAGATGTCTCAAGTTTTGAGGGAGCGCGCAATTGGCATGCTGACTGCAGGAATGTCCACCAGAGCTGTTGCCAGAGAATTTCATGTTAATTTCTCTACCATAAGCCGCCTCCAATGTCGTTTAAGACATTTACGTCCAACCGCCCTCACAACCGCAGACCACGTGTAACCACGCCAGCCCAGGACCTCCACATCCGGTTTCTTCACCTGCGGGATCGTCTGAGACCAGCCACCCAGAAACTGAGGAGCATTTCTGTCTGTAATAAAGCCCTTTTGTGTGGCAAAAACATATTCTGATTGGCTGGGCCTAGCTACCCAATGGGTAGGCCTATGCCGTGTATGTGTGGGTGTGTGTGTGTGTGTGTGTGTGTGTGTGTGTGTGTGTGTGTGTGTGTGTGTGTGTGTGTGTGTGTGTGTGTGTGTGTGTGTGTGTGTGTGTGTGTGTGTGTGTGTGTGTGTGTGTGTGTGTGTGTGTGTGTGTGTGTGTGTGTGTGTGTGTGTGTGTGTGTGGGAGGTAGTGTGTACTGTTCCTCCTCTGGGTCATCAACCAGTACGAGTAATTTCCCTTTGGGAGGAATATTTTTCAGTATCAATTCCTCAGGTGAATGTAAGTGTGCATAAATCACCTTGATATTGGGAGTATTTCATAAAGCTAAAGGTGAAGTGGTTCCGATTGATCTTGCCTCTTGAAATACTCCATTATCTCTGCATCTATGTAGCCTACTGTTCAGAATAATTGTTTTTGCCCGTGCTAGAGACACCTATATTGGTCCAATAGGACATTACTAATAAAGATCCAGTCCACTAATAAAATAAATGTATTATATATTTACGTGTATATATACATTTCTTCTTTTTTTTTATAAATTCTGATTTTTTTCAGGGGGTGCTGCAGCACCCTCTGCACCCCTACTTCCTGCGGCTATAGGGAGAGAGAGCGCGCGAGAGACCGAGATTTCATTGCACTTATTCAACAAAAAGTATGAATGTATTGTATTTCTATTTACAGTCTATGTTTACTGCACTCCTCTCAATTTGGTTATCTGATACAGCAGTATCGTATCGGCCATTCTGCAAATGCGGCTTTTATAAAAGGCTTTGTTCTTACTTGTCTGACATATATCATATTCAGATCCATTACGGTAAGAATGCCTTCCCACTTATCTGACACTAAATTGCTTTATAGAGGAAATTTGTTCCACAGCGCAGTGGAGTTTTCTGTTTTATCTGATGTTTGTTTCTAGTGCAGTTTTCAGTCCTAGAAAACAATAACAACATAATTGCAGTGGAGAGCCTCCTCAACTATTGCTCTTTTTTGGGAGCAATGTGTAGTGGTTTTCTTACAGTAGATGTAGTGTTTGTTCCTTCAAGCTGTCTGAAAATTCCATCTGCTTTATTTCTCTATGAAAAGAGGTTCAAATCACACTCAGTTTCTGCGATAACATGGAGTTAATATGTGGAATGAAAATGTCATTGGTAGTAGGTGTAGTGTCACAACACAGTAACTAATAGTGGTGAGCGATTAGTGCTTTTTGAGGTCAGTTTGATTTCGGTTTGATTATAAAAAAAATAATCAAGTTTTCGATTTTGTTTTCGATTCTTTTTGGGGGACATTAAATGCATTATGTGGGTTGAATGCTGTAACAACAAGAATAAAACAATGAATTAAAGTCCCATGATGGTAGTAATTGCCCATTACTGCTTATATCTTATTAACAATCATTTATTCACATTTCTTTACTTTAATAAAATATTTCAGTTGACGTTTATTTGATAACTTTATTATTTCATTCCAAGTCATCGTCTCATCTCTATAGAGCTGCTGTCTGACAAAACCACTATTTTAGTAGTTCTTCAAAGTAAATAAGGCATACTTTTATGACTGCTGAATACCAGCTATCACTCAATTAGATTATATATTTTCAGGTTAGAGATACCTCACGAAGCAGCTGCTCTCTATCCCTCCGATTGGTGATTCATTCTGTCCATTCTCTCAGTCTCTGTGTCTGCACCGATGAGACAAGTAGGCGCACAGTGAATTATGCTCTTTGTAGTTAATTACCAGGTTTTCTGCTCTAAACTATGTAGAATATTAGCCTGTTGGAAACTACAACTCCCTACTACATCGCACAGTTCGGGCTTGATCTGATTTAACTCTAGAGAAACTGCACATTGCGCTCACAGAAAAAAACAGAACGAAATGGAATTCAAATAATTGGTCAGGAAATTAGTTGTTGAGGCTGAATGAGGGTTCTTATTCACAGCTGTGGAACAAGTCAGTTTTTAGGATTTGTTTCTGTAGTTTGTAGGCTACTAAAATGTAGTAATATAGGCCTCTGTACTGTACCACCATGCATTTCAACCTGAAATGTTACTTATCCATTCAGATTTTTCTTCAATATCTTGGTTGGTTGCCATTTAAACACCCTGGGACTTGATATCGTTTAATTCAAGGGTCTTGGATCACGTTTCTCTCGCGCCCCGCTGCTCACATTTGATGAGTGCGTCAGCCAGCAGCATGCTGTATAAAGAAACCCCCTCGGCTGCGGTGAACAGTCAAACATGAAATGGCGAGAGGCCCTTCCCTGCCCAACTTAGTAAAAATGACACAAATTAATACACGCTACTTAAACCAGACCAAGATTAATGGTTGCCTTTCGCTGCGATTTAGGAGCACTGTCAGTCGCTGCTCACTGCCCAGACGGAATCAACACCAATCGATGTTGCTGCTCCCTCTCCAGCTCTACTCTCACTGGAGCTGGTTAGGATGGTAACAGGACTGCAGTAAATGTGCGTAAAAACACACAAATGCACACACAGACATACATATATATATACACACACACACACACACAAATCCCAGTGCACATAACATGAAATAGCTATACTATGAAGAAGGGATGTAAAGGTGTTAAATCAATGTTTGTGTCTGCGTATGTATCATATTTTTCTTATGTACTGTAGTGCGGTGTTCGCCACAGATGAAAGCTAGGCAGTGTATTCTATACTATTAATCAGTTGCTACATATCAGATGGAGAAGAGCAGTGATTGGAGGTTTCAATTAGTGATATTAATGCTTTGGTGTAGTGACTCATGCAGTGCAGATAGCACCAGTCATTTCCATCAGGACAGGGGGGTTAGATGGGTGTGCATATGTCTCCCTCATCGCAGAGTAGTTTTCCATTTAAATGCTGTCAGGTGTTCACACATTCACACGTACACGTGCACGTGCCATGCACACACACACACATCAAATCCAAAAATCAAATCAAATGTTATTTGCCACATGCACCGAATTCAACAGACCTTACAGTGAAATGCTTACTTGCAAGACCTTAAACCGTTTTAAGAAAGTATTTACTTTCTGAAGTAAACAATAAATATATCAAAATGCAAATGAAAAAAATAAGAAAATAGAAAAAAAGGAATAATTAAAGAACAACAATAAAATAATAGTAGTGAGGGGGGTATCGGTACAGAGTCAATGTGCAGGGGCACAGGTTAGTCGAGGTAATTGAGGTAATATGTACATGTAGGTAGAGGTAAAGGTAAAGTGACTAAGCATAGATTATAAACAGAGAGTAGCAGCAGCGTAAAAGAGGGGTCTGGGTAGCCCTTTGATTAGCTGTTCAGGAGTCTTATGGCTTGGGGGTAGAAGCTGTTGAGAAGCCTTTTGGACCTAGACTTGGCGCTCCGGTACCGCTTGCCGTTTGGTAGTAGAAGGAACAGTCTATGACTAGGGTGGCTGGAGTCTTTGGCAATTTTTAGGGCCTACACATACGAACACATACGAAGACGCGCACACATACACACACAAACTTACACACAGAGATACATGCACACACACCGGTGGAGACTCCTCAGAGGAGGAAAGGGAGTACCATCCTTCTCAGTGAATTTTATACGTTTTTATATATACAACTATACTAAATATATTAATGTCGCAAAATAACTGACTAAAACATACTTTTTTGTAATGATGGTCTACAGTAGTTTCAACAGCACTCTCTCGGTTAGCATCATGGTGCAGTGATATAAAGTACTTAAGTAAAAACACTTTAAAGTACTATTTAAGTACTTTTTACTTTTAATCCACTACATTCCTAAAGAATATTATGTACGTTATACTCCAAGCATTTTCCCTGACACCCAAAAGTACTCGTTACATTTTGAATGCTTAGCAGGACAGGAAAATGGTCCAATTCACACACTTGTCAAGAGACCATCCCTGGTCATCTACTGCCTCTGATCTGGAGGCCTCACTAAACACATGCTTCATTTGTAAATTATGTCTGAGTGTTGGAGTGTGCCCCTGGCTATCTGAAAAAAAGAAAAGAAAATGGTGCCGTCTGGTTTGCTTAATATAAGGAATTTGAAATGATTTATACTTGTACTTTTACTTTTGATACTTAAGTATATTTAAAACCAAATACTTTTAGACTTTTACTCAAATAGTGTTTTACTGGGTGATTTTCACTTTTACTTGAGTCATTTTCTATTAAGGAATCTTTACTTTTACTCAATTATGACAATTGGGTACTTTTCCCAGCTAGCTAATTTAGCCCACTCAAACACCCGGCTCAAACAGAGAGGAATGCTATTTATGTTAGCTAGCTGGCTATGGCTATCCAACACTGGAACTCTTCCAAGTCAAGGTAAGCTTTCGGTTTTATTTATTTATTGGCAATGCAGCCCGCCGGTGTAACTGTTAAACTGATTGCTGTTCATTGTACTGCGAGATTGAAGCGGGTTTACTAACGCGTTAGTTCTTCTGTGTTAGCTAATATGGTGACAACGATGTAGGCTGTGTAGCGGTTAGCGGTTAAGGTATGAAGGTTTGGCTTGGAAAGTTTTTTTTTCCCGCCTAGTTTTGTGCACTGAAGTCCACAAGCGAAGGGAAAAGGTGAGTCCAACTGTTTGGACTAATGATTACACCCTAGATCAGCTAGATGCAGGCAAGACTGTGCAAGGTGGTATTGAATGTGTCAATGTCTGTCACCTTGATTATTCCAATTTGTCTCTCGACCTGTGTGCACCTACGTTATAATCTTTCATTCGTAGACTAGGTTATAGCAACCTCATGATGGGTACAGGAAAAATTCAAGTATCATGTAGTAGACTAAACCTATCGATGTTATATTGAGCTGGGTGAATGGAATATAAATGACATAAGGCCATGCTCATCCTTCCTAATCTTAAACAGCACCGACCGCAACTAGCACACACATGCACGCACGCACGCACACACACACACACACACACACACACACATATGTTCAGGTGGATTGAGAGTGGGGGAGAGGTTGCCGTGGGTAACGCATAATGACGAGGTAGTCTCTGTGAACTATTCTAATTCATGTTAATAAACCTCGCCGTTGCTGTGAGAGACAAAAGGGCCACAGATGAGTCTTTGTCACCCCACCACCTTCAGCAGGAGGATAGGAACACACAAAGAATAATGTAGAGAGAGAGAGAGAGAAAGAAAGAGAGAGAGAGAGAGAGAGAGAATGGAAGGTAGGAAAAGAGAGAGAGATGATACATTTAGTATCCATCCTGAATCGTTTGGGGTCTGCAGAATCAAACCGCCTCACATCCACAATCCCCTGTGTGTGTGTGTGTGTGTGTGTGTGTGTGTGTGTGTGTGTGTGTGTGTGTGTGTAAATATATGTAGCTGGGGAATTGAAATAAGCTCAGCTCGCAGTCTCTTGTGATAGCTAGCTAGCTGGTGAGTCTGTGGGGGCGTTGGTGAGGTGGGGGAGGAAGTAGAGCTGTGGTTTTGGATCACTTCCCAGGGCGGACAAGAGTGACATCCCAGGTTGTGTTTAGCACAGTGGGGTGAGAGCAGCAGTGTTAGCACAGGTCAGCACTTGGCTTGGCTCCTTGGCTACAGATCATAGTAAAGGCCATCTCTGGGAGCCAGATAGTAGGGGTCCTCTGAAGTCCCCTTAAAATACCCAGGGAGGGTTCTTCAAAGGGGGATGGAAACCCAATGACCTGAATTTGAAGAGTGTCCTGTGTCGTAGACTTTATAGTAAGAAAACCGTTTCAGATGGTGGATCAGCAGGACAAATTATATTTGGTGTAGTTTAAGTGTGTTGTGTGTTATACCAATTTCCACAGTCCCATTGTTAGAATGAATGATATGAATGTATAATCTGACATGTTTTAGGGTGGCAGGTAGCCTAGTGGTTAGAGTGTTAGAGTGTTGGACTTGTAACCGAAAGGTTGCAAGATCAAATCCAAGAGCTGACAAGGTAAAAAAATAAATGGCATTCTGCCCCTAAACAAGGCAGTTAACACACTGTTCCTAGGCTGTCATTGAAAATAAGAATTTGTTCTTAACTGACTTGCCCAGTTAAATAAATGTCACAAGGTGTGGCTCAAGGAAGCAGGAGAGGTAGAGTCAAGCGCAGGAGACAGTGAATACTTCTTTAATATATCCACACGAAAAAAAAACACAAACATGGTCGGGCAGGGCGTATAAATAAAACGCACCACCCTCTCCAAACATACCGCAGGGACGAAGCCCAAATATAAACTCTGCGTAAAACACGGACAGAGGAAAACACAGACCCTCACTACTAAACAAGAGCCCTGACAAAAACAATCCCGCACAAAACACAAACCTACCTAGCTAGCCTAAATACCCCCCCCCACTAACAACTAATACAAAACAGGTGCGTGCCTATCCTAGACCTAACTAACAGAACGTGAAAACAGAGGATCGGTGGCAGCTAGTAGGCCGACGACCGCCGAGCGGGGGGGCGCCACCTTCCGTAGGTGTCGTGACAATAAAGGTATAAAGTGTGTGTGTGTGTGTGTGTGTGAGATGCCCCAACCTATACCTGTTGACCATGACAACAACCTATAGGATGAAAGTGATTAAATACACTTTGGATCATGCAGCTTATTCACACTATGATTCTCCCTAGCTGTACTAGCTGTACTCCATATACCCCAAAGATGTAGAGCTGTTGCTTTCCCCAACCCCGTCCCTGCTGTCTACCAGCTTGCCTTTGGCAGTGTTAGTTCTGGACAGTTAACTCCCACTGATATGATGTTAATTGCTGTCATTTTCCTTTTTAGCTTGAGCATAATCAGCATATTATAGACTTCTCGAACAGTATTATTAGACTACATCCCCATCACATGTACCCCTTACCCTTGGAGCACAGTTGGGAAAGGCACAGGTGGCAGGTTTATGTGTGTGTATGTCATGTACTATTTGAGGAGGGGGCAAGATCATGCATTGCATAAGAAAATGGAAAGTGAGTCGAGAGGCATGTGTTGCGAATTTAACGAGACTTCGCATGACTATGTCGCCGTCAAGTGTTAAGCTGACATTTTGCAGGTCCTGTTTCTCTAGCTGACTCTCTGTATCCGTTTCAGTGTTGATGATTGATCATCCCATGTTGTTCTTCATTTGCCTGTGTGTCATTTCTCCTTGGTTTCCTTTCCTCTCTCGTCGTCACTGCGCTGCTCCATGGTAAACACGGCTGTTTTATGACACAGGGACGCAAATAGATGTTGTGATCATATTGACGGCTCGCTAACTGCTGCACACACACCACGGAGGCTAGGAAGTAAATTTAGACTGAAGGGGACGTCAATTCATTTAAACCATATGAAAGTGAACACCGTCCATTAAAATAAATTCTATTTTATTTTGATGGGTGTAGCCAACACTCATCAAAATACATTTTGGAGGCGCAAATGTAGCCATAAAGATTTTGACATACAAGTACAGTAGTCCTGTAGCACTAAATGATAATACATTTTCCAGACCTCTAGCCTTTCAAATGTCAACACTAATATCGAAAGTTATTGTGGGCAATATTGTGCCACTGTTGATCTGAAGATAACTCTTCTATTGTGATATTTGACCTTTGCCCTTTTCAGACCCGCTCCTAGCCCCCTAGTTTTATAGGAGATGGCCTTCGACAACATGTTTAGCAATCTCCTCCCACAAATACATAAAGTCCCTTTATGTCCCCATTACTTCCTTTTATAGAGCGTTTCCCTCCTCTCCTTCCCTCTCTCCACCAATTCCATCATATTGATATTGGGAGAGCCTCTGCGGGATAAAGGAAGGGGTCTAAGAGCTCTGTGGATAGTTTAACCTTGATAAAACAGTTGTTTCAGTGAGCCTGATTTTCTTCCATCCGTCTTCATCTGACAAGGCCCTGCTGAAGTATGCAAATGAAGCCAGCAGAGGGGAGCGCCGTGTGCGGTTAAATGGGGCGTTGCGAATGTGCGGTGTACCGCGCCGCTGGGGTGATACTACTTACTGTCCAAATTTACTATGTCTTCTGTGAACGAACTGAACCCCCCCCCCCTTTCTGTTCCATGACGGCTCCACATCCAGAATATACAGCCCCTGGGTAGATATAGGGCCTCTCATAAAACATTACTACCATGTAAAGAATTTTACACTTCCCACGTACTTGTTCATGTTATAGCTTTTTAATGTTTTGTGCGCTGACATTTGTGTGTGTGTGTGTGTGTGTGTGTGTGTGTGTGTGTGTGTGTGTGTGTGTGTGTGTGTGTGTGTGTGTGTGTGTGTGTGTGTGTGTGTGTGTGTGTGTGTGTGTGTGTGTGTGTGTGTTCAGTTTGGTCTGTTTTATTGAGCCATTTCAGGAATATGTCTATTTATAGAGTTAATTGGGGAGTATGGAAGTGTAATAATAATGTTTATGATAATAACTGTTGATGTTTTAAAACTAAATGCATACAATGAGCTTCTGGACACCATTAAAAACACATAAAACATACTAAATATCACCAATCAATCATGTTTAATGATTTATGGTTGTTTGATATATATTTGCTTGTACTGTTTCGTGTTACAACCACTGGAACTGCGGAAATATTCGATTGACGTTGAATTCAATCGGAGCGTCATTAGAAGCAATAGACAGAAATGGGTTTTCTCTTTTTTTCCTGGTCTTATGAAAATGCTACATAGTTTTGTATTTTGTTTTTCATTTTTCATTTAACCTTTATTTAACTAGGCAAGTCAGTTAAGAACAAATTCTTATTTACAATGACGGCCTACCCCGGCCGATTGTGCACTGCCCTATAGGACTCCCAATCACAGCCGGATGTGATACAGCCTGGATTCGAACCAGGGACTGTAGTGACTGAGATGCCTTAGACCGCTGCACCACTCGCCAGCTTTTAATATGTTTAATTAATTTGTTTTAGCTTAATTTGCCTAATAAGTTGTGTAAGTGTTTTGTTTGTGTGTTTGATATCACTCATGTATGCTCACATGGCAGCATTGTGATTGATTTCCTTTCTCACTCTTGATTTTGATTAGATTTGATTTTGTTCTCCACTTTACAACTCATTTCAGAAAGTAGGCCAGCGGAGAGTTCTAGAACACAAACCACACATCTAGTCTCACCTCCATCACTCCAGCCACCACACATATAAAGCTGTCAATCAACCACACTACCGCCTGGCCCTGTTATGGCTTGCTGGCTGTGTGGGTGGGTCCTCAGGGTGATGGATGGCTCCCAGAGCCTATCAGGGGGCACAGAGCATCCATCTCTGTCTGGAGCCTGTTAAACAAGCTTGGGAAAGCGGCCATGTAGTTCTAACCACCATTGGCCTCCACTAAAAAAAACATTAACATTAATGAAGGATGGCTTTAAAAGTTCACTAGTAATAGGCTGGAATTAAATTTATGAGTCAGACGGTTGGCCGGAGAGACGTTGTGATTAATGGTTGTGGTGGATGGATGGGAAAGAGGCATTCAACCCCCTGCAACATCGATTTGAAGGGAACACCTGCTCTTTCCATGACATAGACTGACCAGCTGAATCCAGGTGAAAACTATGATTGCATATTGATGTTACTTGTTAAATCCACTTCAATCAATGTAGATGAGTGGGGGGAGATGGGTTAAAGAAGGATGTTTAAGGCTTGAGATAATTGAGACATGGATTGTGTACGTGTGCCATTCAGAGGGTGAATGAGCAAGTTCGAAAGAGTGCACCGGTTTGAGTGTGTCAAAAACGCTGCTGGGTTTTTCTACGCTCAACAGTTTCCTGTGTGTATCAAGAATGGTCCACCACACAAAGGACATCCAGCCACACGACACAACTGTGCGAAGTATTGGAGTCAACATGGACCAGCATCCCTGTGGAACGCTTTCGACACCTAGTAGTCCAGGCCTACACGAATTGAGGCTGTTCTGAAGGCAAAACGGGGTGCAACTCAATATTAGGAGTTCCTAATGTTTTGTACACTCAGTGCAGATAGAACACGCTTCCTTATCATTACGCCTCTTTCAGTCCTTTTCCTTCTGTCATCAAGCTGTAAAATGTTTCCACCGTCTCCTCAGTGGCTCAATGGAGAAACAAGAAGGTGTGTGATGTTTTAAGTGATCGCAAAAATAAAGCTGTCACTCTGTGCTGTTGTTTTAATAGTGATATTCACTTTTGCCCCCGCTGTTATTTAACAGCCTTTCTTAAATGTTGCGGCAGGTAACTGCACAGGTCCTGGTGGTGAACATACCAAGGCTATTTCAACACACTCCAGCTGCCACTTTACCTGGCTGACAGGTCCTTTTTAGATAGGTGACGTGAGGCTGCCGTTGACACACTACTCCTCTCAGTGGTCTTGGAGGCCGTAGATTACTGGAGCCGCGTAGGGTAATTCAACACTCAAAAGGTCTGATTGCACAAGCAACACAAGCAACTTGATTCTGCGTTTCAGCGGTGCGGTCCACCATCGTATAGCCTACTGCAGGAAAGTGCTTGGGTTGTCATAGTGCATTACGACTGTCAAAGGCAGAGTGGTCTTCTTTCACACTGCAACCTTCTCCGAATGTGCATTTTAAAGGGACATTCAGAAATATATTTGTACTGAGCAAACAGTGGTTTGTTATGTTACGTAGTCGTAAGGAATGGTATCAAGGCCATGAACCGTGTCTCTTTCTATCCCTCTTCCCTCTCTTTCTCTTACTATCTCTCTCTCTTCCCTCTCTCTCTCTCTGCTCGCCTCCTCTCTGGTAACCCCTGATGCCATTAGCGTTGGATGAGGGGAGAGGGTTCTAGTCTTAATGAATTCTGATGTGTCCTCCCATTCCCCCACCTAGATAACCCGACCCTCTCCGATGGGTGTCAAATTAGAACAGCCTGGAAAGGAGAGAGCACGGAGATGCGGATGGAGCGTCTCCTCTCTCATCCAGGCCTCTGAATCACCTTCAAATCACCTAATGGAACATGAAATTCAGAACGAATACCTACAGAGCTACAGTAAAACTGATTTCATTACCATTCACGCCAAGTCATAATGTTCCTTCCATTTTAGGGGGGGTCACTGGGCAAATTTTCAGTCTGCTGAGCGGAAACTTCAACTTTGAACATTCTGTGCAGCTTCCGGTGCGAGTTTACTGTGAACACTGAGGCTTTACCCGCTTCAAGTTACATTTTTAACAGTGGCGAGTGGACTACTATCAGAGTGGACTACTATCATAACATCTTCACATGGAAATAGGTATTGAAATAGGTATTCTATGATACGGGGCGGCATGGTAGCCTAGTGGTTAGAGCGTTGGACTAGCAATTGGAAGGTTGCAAGTTCAAGTCCTTGAGCTGACAAGGTCCAAATCTGTCGTTCTGCCCCTGAACAAGGCAGTTAATCTACTGTTCCTAGGCTGTCATTGAAAATAAGAATTTGTTCTTAACTGACTTGCCTAGTTAAATAAAGGTAAATAAAAATGCAGTCAATGTGTGGTGTTCAATGTAGGCCTACATGTAGGGCTTGACATAAAAAAGAAATGCCACTTGACCTTCAGGCAAGTAGGTGACTGAAATTGTTGTTGTATGACGTTAGAAACCAGATTATCCAATTTTAATTCCATATTATTCCCATGCCATTATTATTACAGAAAATCCGACACAAATCGATGGTACCCTCTACCTACTTAGTGGCTGCTTAGCGTAAAACTTAAATGAATAGCCCAGGCATTTATTTCCTTAAATCTCTGAACACAACAGGCTTCTATTTGAGCCAGGCATCTTAATTTCCTTAATACACACCGATTTTGCTAATTTGCATAGTTTATTGTTTAATTCCAGCATTCACTTCCAGCATTTTAATACATTTCTTCATTTTTGGCACTGTGTTATCATTTACACACTGTGTCATTTCTTTTGTCTTAAAAATAATTTCTTATTGTTTTTGACTGTGCTTTTTCGGCAGTTATTACTTTCACCACTAGAAGGTAATCAGACGATTTCTAAATCAAATCAAATTGTATTGGGGACATACACGTGTTCAGCAGATGTTATTGCGGGTGTAGCGAAATGCTTGTGCTTCTAGCTCCGACAGTACAGTACTATCTAACAAGTAATATCTAATAGTTTCACAACATATACCCAAAATACATGTAAATCTAAGTAAGGAATGGATTAAGAACATATATACATATATGTCAGAGCGGTATTGGACTAAGATACCGTAGAATAGTGTGGAGTGCAGTTTATACATATGAGATGAGTAATTCTAGATACAGAAAACATTATTAAAGTGGCTAGTGATCCATTTCTAAAAGTGGCCAGTGATTCCTAATCTGTGTCTATAGGCAGCTGCCTCTGATGTGCTAGTGATGGCTGTTTAGCAGTCTGATGGCCTTGAGATAGAAGCTGTTTTTCAGTCTCTCAGTCCCAGCTTTGATGCACCTGTACTGACCTCACCTTCTGGATGATAGCGGGGTGAACAGGCAGTGGCTCGGGTGGTTGATATTGTTGATGATCGTTTTGGCCTTCCTATGGTATCAGGTGCTGTAGGTGTCCAGGAGGGCGGGAAGTTTGCTCCCGGTAATACGTTGGGCAGACAGCACCACCCTCTGGAGAGCTTTGCGGTTGTGGGCGGTGCAGTTGCCAAACCAGGCGGTGATACAGCCCGATAGGATGCTCTCAATTGTGCATCTGTAAAAGTTTGTGAGGGGTTTAGGGTTTTAAGCCAAATGTCTTTAGCTTCCTGAGGTTGAAGAGGCACTATTGCGCCTTCTTCCCCACACTGTCTGTGTGGGTGGACCATTTCAGTTTGTCAGTGATGTGTACGCCGAGGAACTTGAAACATTCCACCTTCTCCACTGCGGTCCCATCGATGTACATAGGGGGGTGCACCATCTGCTGTTTCCTGAATTTCATGATCATCTCCTTAGTTTTGTTGATGTTGAGTGAGAGGTTATTTTCCTGGCACCACACTTCCAGAGCCATCACCTCCTCCCTGTAGGCTGTTTTATCATTGTTGGTAATCAAACCTACTACTGTTGTGTCATTTGCAAACTTGATAATTGAGTTGGAGGCGTGCTTGGCCACGCAGTCATGGGTGAACAGGGAACACAGGAGGGGGCTGAGCACGCACCCTTGTGGGGACAGTGTTGAGGATTAGCGAAGAGGAGGTGTTGTTTTCCAACCTTCACCACCTGGGGGCGACCCGTCAGGAAGTCCATGACCCAGTTGCACAGGTCAGGGTTCAGACCCAGGGCCTCGAGCTTGATGATGAGCTTGGAGGGTACTATGGTGTTGAATGCTGAGCTATAGTCAATGAACAGCATTCTTACATAGGTAGGCCTCTTGTCCAGATGGGACAGGGCAGTGTGCAATGTTATGGCGATTGCATCGTCTGTGGATCTATTGGGGCGGTAAGCAAATTGAAGTGGGTCTAGGGTGGCAGGTAAGGTGGAGGTGATAGTAAGGTGGAGGTGATATGATCCTTGACTAGTCTCTCAAAACACTTCATGATGACAGAGGTGAGTGCTGGTCATTTAGTTAAATGATCTTTGCTTTCTTAGGTACAGGGACAATGGTGACCATCTTGAAGCATGTGGGGACAACAGACTGGGATAGGGAGAGATTGAATATATCTGTAAACACACCAGCCAGCTGGTCTGCGCATGCTCTGAGGATGCGGCTAGGGATTCCATCTGGGCCGGCAGCCTTGCGAGGGTTAACACACTTAAATGTCTTACTTACGTCGGCCACGGAGAAGGAGAGCCCTTGGTTCTTGATAGCGGGCCACGTCGGTGGCACTGTATTATCTTCAAAGCGAGCGAAGAAGGGGTTCAGCCTGTGCGGAAGCAAGAGGTCGGTGTCCGCGACATGGCTGGTTTTCCTTTTATGATCCGTGATTGTCTGTAGACCCTGCCACATACGTCTCGTGTCTGAGCTGTTGAACTGGGACTCAACTTTGTCCCTATACCGACATTAAGCCTGCTTGATTGCTTTGCAGAGGGAATAACGACACTGTTTGTATTCTTACATATTCCCAGTCTTCTTGCCCTGGTTAAATGAGGTGGTTCGCGCTTTCAGTTTTGCACAAATTCTCACATCTATCCATGGTTTCTGGTTGGGGTAGGTTTTAATAGTCACAGTGGGTACAACATCTCATATGCACTTCCTGATAAACTCATTCACCGTATTGGTATATGTGTCGATATTATTTTCTGAAGCTACTCTGAACATATCACAGTCCGCGTGATCAAAACAATCTTGAAGCGTGGATTCCAATTGGTCAGACCAGCATTGAATAGTCCTCACCACGAGTGCTTCCTGTTTGCGTTTATGCCTATAGGAGGTGAGGAGTAAGATGGATTCGTGGTCCGATTTGCCAAATGGCTATTATTGACAAAAATTCTCTCGGGAGATAGTACTGTCGGCATTTGATTGTGAGATATTCTAGGTCGGGTGAACAGAAGGACTTGAGTTCCTGTATGTTATCACAGTTACACCATAAGTTGTTAATCATAAAACATATACCTCCACCGTACTGCTACCTGGAGAGATGTTTGTTCCTGTCGGCATGATGTACTGAGAACCCAACTGGCTTTACAGAGTCAGACAGTATATCTCGAGAGAGCCATGTTTCGGTGAAGCAGAGTATGTTATAATCCCTGGTGTCTCTCTGAAAAGCAACTCTCGCCTTGAGCTCATCTATTTTATTATCCAGAGATTGGACGTTATCGAGTAAAACACTCGGCAGTGGGAGGTGTGCACGCTTCCTATTTTGGACCAGAAGACCGCCTCGAGTACCTCTCCTCCACCAGCGTTGTTCTGGGTCAGCCTCTGGAATAAGTTCAATTGCTCTGGGGAGAGCAAACAAAAGATCCGCTCCAGGGAAGTCGTAATCCTGGAAGTTCTGGTGAGTTACCGCCGCTCTAATATCCAATAGTTGTTCCCGGCTGTATGTAATGACACAAAACAGTTCCTGAGCTAATAATGTAAAAAAATAGTACATAAACAAACAAAATACTGCAGAGTTCCTTAAGAGCTAGTCGCGATGCTGCCATCTCCGTTGGCCATCTGTGTGTCTGTACTCCTAAAGCTGTTGACTGTTTTTATGCTTGCCAGTTAGCTAGCAGTTCTCAGCTGTTAGCAGGCAATGGCTAGCAGTTCCTACTGCCGAAATACTGATGATTACCATAATCATCAGTCATTACTGAATTATTTAATGTAACAAATCAAACATTAAACCCTGCAATAAATTCATGGCAATTCATTTCGACCCGGCATTTATTTGAAACAGGTGTTTATTTGTTGAAATCTGCACCGTTGCCAGGCTATTTAAAGGGACAGGCGGCTATTTGAGACTTGCCGTTTAATTGGAGTTTTACAGTATTCAGGTCTGTCTCAAAATACAACACTGCCCCTTTAGGACATTAAAAAAAGTTATTTACCTGACTCACTTTACAAAGATGGCTAGAAATGTACATGCTTTTTGCTGTTGTAGGAAGCAATCAATCCCCCATTGTTGACCAGAAATGATCTATAACTGGGCCAATAACTCACTAACAAAGAATATTAACAAATGTGTACATGTGGCTACACGCAAGTTAAGATCTGAACGCAAATGCATCTACTCGCTAGCGCTCGTTCCTGTCAATGCAATAAAATGCTAAAACAAAATCACAGACTAAAAGTCTTGCATAGTTAGATTTGTTTTGGTATGTTGCATTGAAAGGGGCTAATATTATGTTTATTCGATCGCAATTCCCACCTTAGAGGGAAATGTTGATAGTGTAAACTAACAGGTGTTATTTCTGCGTGGCAGTCCTGGGGGAGCAGCACAGCTTAGTATACCTACTACTGTACAAGTACAGTCGTGGCCAAAGGTTTTGAGAATGACACAAATACACATTTTCACAAAGTTTGCTGCTTCAGTGTCTTTAGATATTTTTGTCAGATGTTACTATGGAATACTGAAGTATAATTACAAGCATTTCATAAGTGTCAAAGGCTTTTATTGACAATTACATGAAGTTGATGCAAAGAGTCAATATTTGCAGTGTTGACCCTTCTTTTTCAAGACCTCTGCAATCCGCCCTGGCATGCTGTCAATTAACTTCTGGGCCACATCCTGACTGATGGCAGCCCATTCTTGCATAGTCAATGCTTGGAGTTTGTCAGAATTTGTGGGTTTTTGTTTGTCCACCCGCCTCTTGAGGATTGAGGAAAAAGGTTTTGGGAGTTTCCTGGCCATGGAAACAAAATATCGATGTTTTGTTCCACGAGCCACTTAGTGATCACTTTTGCCTTATGGCAAGGTGCTCCATCATGCTGGAAAAGGCATTGTTAATCACCAAACTGTTCCTTGATGGTTGGGGGAAGTTGCTCTCGGAGGATGTGTTGGTACCACTCTTTATTCATGGCTGTGTTCTTAGGAAAAATTGTGAGTGAGCCCACTCCCTTGGCTGAGAAGCAACCCCGCACATGAATGGTCTCAGGATGCTTTACTGTTGGCATGACACAGGACTGATGGTAGCGCTCACCTTGTCTTCTCCGAACAAGCTTTTTTCCGGATGCCCCAAACAATCGGAAAGGGGATTCATCAGAGAAAAGGACTTTACCCCAGTCCTCAGCAGTCCAATCCCTGTAACTTTTGCAGAATATCAGTCTGTCCCTGATGTTTTTCCTGGAGAGAAGTGGCTTCTTTCCTGCCCTTCTTGACACCAGGCCATCCTCCAAAAGTCTTCACCTCACTGTGTGTGCAGATGCACTCACACCTTCCTGCTGCCATTCCTGAGCATGCTCTGCACTGGTGGTGCCCCGATCCCGCAGCTGAATCAACTTTAGGAGACGGTCCTGGCGCTTGCTGGACTTTCTTGGGCGCCCTGAAGCCTTCTTCACAACAATTGAACCGCTCTCCTTGAAGTTCTTGATGATCCGATAAATGGTTGATTTAGGTGCAATCTTACTGGCAGCAATATCCTTTCTTGTGAAGCCCTTTTTGTGCAAAGCAATGATGACGGCATGTGTTTCCTTGCAGGTAACCATTCTTGACAGAGGAAGAACAATGATTCCAAGCACCACCCTCCTTTTGAAGCTTCCAGTCTGTTATTCGAACTCAATCAGCATGACAGTGTGATCTCCAGCCTTGTCCTCGTCAACACTCACACCTGTGTTAACGAGAGAATCACTGACATGATGTCAGCTGGTCCTTTTGTGGCAGGGCTGAAATGCAGTGGAAATGTTTTTGGGGGATTCAGTTCATTTGCATGGCAAAGAGGGACTTTGCAATAATTGCAATTCATCTGATCACTCTTCATAACATTCTGGAGTATATGCAAATTGACATCATACAAACTGAGGCAGCAAACTTTGTAAAAATGTATATTTGTGTCATTCTCAAAACTTTTGGCTGCGACTGTACAGTATAGTCATGGTATCAGTATTATCTCCTGAAACTAGAAAGCTAGCATACTCGCCTGGCCTAACCAACGCTGATCACAGTATTATATATGGGCTACCTGATGTTGTTTTTTAGTTCAATAATGGTTTGATGGCTGACATTCCTGACTCAACAGAGGTGTGTGATCCAGCATGCCGTCCAACGCTTACGCACTCCTCCTGAGCCCTGTGTTTAGTTTTCCTTGGCAGGCTCAGGCCACAGCTCATTAGACTAAGAGAATCCGCCGCCTTAATTAATGATATGTAAATATCCTTTTGAATTGGCTGCATTTGCATATTAACAGAGATTTCTGGAATCTGTGGCGTAATATATTTTAATTAGGGATTCATTAAATAGAATGGGAATTTCATTTCGCCTGGCAGGTTATGTTAGGTGTGAAGCGCACGTCTCGCCCAGTGTGTGACTGCGGAACCAAGCTATACCAAAACATGAAGGAAGCATCTCTCTCTTTTGCTCGCTCTCTCCCTCTCTCCCTCTCTCTCTCTCTTGCTCACGCACATATACGTACACACACACACTCCTGGAGCTGCCAAGGCCTTCCCAGGGGGTCTCCACATAACAGCATGCTAGCTTTGAGGGGGGGGGTCTAGTGTGTAGTGTGTGTTGTTGGGGGGGGGTGTCCCTGATTGGCTTAATTTCATCTCCTCTGTTCCTTTTTTCTAGAGTAAAGGGAATGACTCTCAGACACGGAACACTAGTTGTGTTGGCAATTATGTTAATGGCTTGCCATTAGGCCATGATTCTGTATGAGCAATTGGGGAGAGAGGGCACGTTTTCACAGACCAAGTCAATGCCAGTGCTGCGGCTGCTTGATACCTTTCCAGTAGACTCATTTACATAAACCTACAGCCCTAGTGTACCTGGCCAAGCGTGGGGATCTTTTGTCTTTTCTTTGTTGTGAATAAAATCAGTCTTGTCATAAACACAAACTCATTTGTCATGAAATTGCGCAAAACTCTTATTAATATTCATAGCCAATGTTCATATCTTTTTAGGGTTGCATTACGAGAGCTTTTACGACATAGATAGCTAGATGAAGAAATTAGCCAGCTGAGGGTTTATTGTTTCAAATAGGAGTTGTAGAATAGACATGGAGTAATAAGGCCAGTGTTAGTGCTGGCTAGAATCAAAGCAGGAGCAGAAACACAAGGGAAAGAGAGATCCTTTGGCATTTCTGATGTGTAGTCAGCAGCGTGCTGACGTTATTGATCCAGGACCTCTGGATTCATTATGAGAGCTGCTGGTGGAACTGCCCCCACCCACCCTCCACCTCACCACATCTTTATTTATGCTGCTTCCCCCTCTCCTCTCCTCTCCTCCTTCCCCCTGCGTGGCTCAGCCTCTCCCCTTTCATTCTCCATGCATTATTCTTTTATAAAAACAAAATTACAGCCACCTTATCAGGTGTATTTCGGCGTGGATAAGACCTGTCCTTTTTGGCCCTGCCTAGGGACGGGGGAGTTATTTTAGGTCTGGAGGGGGTGGAGGAGAAAGGGAGGAGTGGAGGGGGTGGAAGGGAGAGAGTATAAAGTGCCCCTGTCAACCCTTCCGCACTGTCTGTGAGATGGACTCTCTCTCATCCCTCTCTCTCATCCTTAATGAGAATCCCTCTCTAATTGTGTGAGAGGGTGGATGTGCGGTGGGCGGGCAGTGGTGCGGTGGGCGGGCAGCGGTGCGGTGTGCGAGCGGGAGTGAGGGAGGCCGGGAGGGTTAGATTGTGATACTGGCTACGTGACCGCTATGCTGATGGAGGCAGGGGATCAATAATTTAGGCCCTGACCTTAATGGTAGTGTTAAAAAGCTCATCTGTCTGGAGTCTGGAGACTCAGGCCCTTAAAGGTGCGGCGCAGAATAAATTGAGGCTGGGGAGCTAGCTGGGGCCATAGGTAGGTGGAGGAGTGGGGGATGGTGGGAGCACAGAGGATAGACAACAGAGGAGGAGAGCGGTATGAGCGTCTTTCAACAGTGGCTCAGTCTATGAAAGGGGGGATCATGGGTTTAGAATGATCTACTACATCCACACACATTGTTCCAAACATTCATCTTCTTAGTGATTTAAATGAATGCTGTCATAAGCTTCTGGTTGTATTTTTGTCTGGTGGTGTTTGTGGTAATCGGTTCCATGAAAAATCATTCCCTTCATTTTATACAGTGATGCTTTAGAATACTTGACCCAGTCAGAGATACCAGTACTGAACAAAGAGAGAGAGCTGTAATGAGTGGCTTTAATCTGGTTCTGGAGCTTGTTTTCCTCTCCGAGCCTTAAGGCCATACACATTGAGAATTCGGACATCCATCGATTTGATTCGGGGACATTAATGTCAAGGCCCCATGCGTCTTTCTCTCTGTCTCTCTCTCTCCCTCTCTCTCTCTCTCTCTGGATCCTCAAGCCCAGGCGGACGAGGCTTTCATTCCCCTGATGGCAGGATGCAACCATCTCAACCCCCCCACCCCCACCACCTCCTCCCCTCCATCTCCCTCTCTCTACTCCCCCTTAGGGGATGATATATTAGATATAACCAATTCAATTTTATGCAGCCAGGACAGACGCCCTGGGGACATAAACACACACATTTTTAATACACTCCTCACCAGGAAGCCCAATGCAGCGGGAGCCTGGCGGAGCCTACTGCCTGCTCGCGGCTGCTCAGGGTCTCCTCTCACACACTCAATTATTAATGTAACGGCCGTAGCGACTTAAATAATAAAGACAACCTCCCTCCCTGCAAAGGAATGGGACAAGGACAAGTCACGGAAGGAGGTAGCTTTGCCAAAAGTCATATGCGGTAAAATGAGTCAGAAAAGAAACAGGGGGACTAAGGACTAACCTTCAGTGTTGGTGAATACTGTATCCTCCCAAAACGAATATGATAAAAGGATGATCAAGTATTAGAATGGACATAAAACTACTGGTGTCATTCTGGCTGATGCAATATGATGAAATGTAACATTTATGTGAATGCGCAACTCCTTTACGCCTTTTGAAATTTCCAAAGTTTAAGGCTGGGGTTCGCTAGGGATTTACTCATCAACCAATTACCATGCAAGTCAGGTCTGAATCCGGTGTAGGCCTAGTTGAAATACTACCTGCTACTTTGAAAAGGCTGATATCCCCAGTATTCTGGATTTCTCTCACTTCCAGGGTCGCTCAGAAGAAGTTCAGTACTCTGGCTTTGACGTGATGAATTGTGACATTATCTTTTACTTGGTGTCATTAGATTCACTGGAGATTGCACACTCTGGCTCTTCTTACCTACTATGTCTGGCTGGTCTGGGGCCTGCTCTGCCCTGCACTGCTCGGCTAGGATGAGAAATCAATTGGCCCCGGGGCAAATATATTTCCTGCTCCCATCCCGAGCTCGTTTCTCGGTTTCATGTCTGTTTTTAACGTGTAATTAATTATTCAAATTCATTTTGAAACACAAGTCAAATTTGGAGTGGCTCATTCAAAGGCACATGCATTTTTTTTCTGTTAATGGCAAGTAAGCTCCGCTATTAGATTGAAAAATAGGCTCATTGTGTCTGTTGACTTCGTGGCGGGCTGCGATGAAGGATGGCGACAAACTGAAGTGTTTAAATCGGCGAATTGAAATGAATGCCCCCTCAAAGCCAATACTGCTGACGATACATTTAAGCTAATACTCCGGGAAAGTAAAACGAATGGAAAGATTGTATTTCACCAAAATCTATTTTGCCTCAGAACACAAATCATGGAGGGGAAAAACAAAATGTCGTACAGCATCGTGTTCCTTTTCTAACTTGTGGAATGTCATGGTGTAGATCATTCTTCATCACTCCCTTTCTTTACAATCTGTTTCCAGTTGTTTCTGGCTCCTGTCCTAGCCGTTCACTGCATTTATGGTCATTTCATACTTGAATGCTACATATTTAATGTTCATATGTCCCTTTCCATCTCTGGTGCTACTGACATGTTAAGACATGTGCAGAGGTCATGCATCAAGGCACATCATTTATTTACACAATTTATTTTTATTTTATTCATGTTAGTTTTGAATTGAATAATTGAATGTGGTGAAATGGTTCTTTTTTTTCACCTCTAAGTGCCCTCCAGTGGGTGACACATTGTAACACTTAAAAGTGTCCTGTCACAAGCCTCACGATGGATGCTGCTGTTGTTGTCAGTGAAGGTTGATAAATATATTGATTGGAATTACCCTGCATTTGTGCTAAAGGCCAGGACAGAGACAGACAGAGCCATTGTAAGAGGCTATAAGAGTATCTTTTTGTTCCTTTTCCCTTAGAATTTACTGCCAACGGCTGAGAGTGGTATTTATTTTCCTCAGTCTCTGCTCTGGTATCCCAGAGTTGGCAGAGTGATTTTGTAGAATAGAAACATTATAGACTGTTACTGTCAAAGTGTTAAATGTGATGTATATAGCTGGGGGTTCAGAGGGAGGAGGAGCAGGTGGAGGGGATGAGGAGGAGGAGGGGGAGGTAAGGAGGTGAGCAATGGCACCGCCAGGCAGCCGTGACTGCAGCAGCAAGGTGCTCCTGAGAAAGCAAAGCGAGAGCGAGATGGAGAAAGGAAGAGAGATAGAGAGAGAGATGATGTAGAGAAGAGAAAGAGGATAGAGAGACGAGGTAGAGAAGAGGAATAACAAAGAGAGAGGGAGAGTTAGAGAGAGAGGGGATAGAGGGACGAGGTAGAGAAGAGAAATAACAAAGGGAGAGGGAGAGAGAGAGACAGGGAGAGGGGGATGTGAGGGATGGCAGGGTAATGTGGCGAGAGGTAATGGTTTCTCTCAGCCCACTGGAACAGAGGGGAGATCATTAGCCACCGTCACCATCCCTGTGCTGTGCCTTGACGCCATTTACCCCCCTCACCTCACCATAGGCCCCCATCAGGGTGGGGAGACGGAGATAGACACACAGTGTTTGTGTGGAGGGACAGGGAGTGGGAGACACAGTGTTTGTGTGGTGAAACAGCGAGAGGGGGAGACAAACGATGTCAGTGTGTTTCTGTGGTGCTAGCCCACCGTAGCAGAAGCAAATTGGCAGAGTGCCGCTCCAAGGAGGCGATAGTGATCTGATGAGTGGCTCATCGTAGTATGCTCCCTCATAAGGATGGATAGCCCACATACTTTGTTTCAGTACAGTCTTAGAAAAAAAGGCTTCCAATAAGGTTATTCGGTTGTCCCCATAGGAGAACCCCTTTTTGGTTCCAGGTAGAACTATTTTGGGTTCCATGTAGAACCCTCTGTGTAAAGGGTTCTTCATGGTACACAAAAGGGTTCTCCTATGGGGACAGCCGAAGAACCCTTTTTTTCTAAGCGTGTAGGACTCCCACATAGACAGGCAGACACAAATACCTATTGACTCCACCTGCATCCCTTCTATTTTGATGCACTCAACCGCACTCTCTTTTGGAGGATTCAACAGTTCATTTGGCTCCTCCCAAAAAATGTTAACCAGGTATTAGTGAGGATAATTCTCTGTTCCCTATAGACGTATTACTGGCAATGCACGCGGTGCAACATGATACTGTTGAATTTACATTGAGTCCCAGGAAAAGGCAGACTACAAAAGCTTGTAGACTTATTTTCATTATTAATAGCCTATTGGAGGAGAGATGCACTCTTGCTCTTGCTCGCTGAATGTAAAATAGGCTACAGCATCGGAATGGGCATGAGTAATCGAGTACTCGAACGGACGTCAAAGCCCAATCTTGGACCAGAGTTCATTTTTTTTTTCAAATACTGTACAACTATTTGGTGGAATGTGCTTTGTGGCTGCCCGAATGAGCAAATTCAATTTCTGTTGTGTTACAAAACTGCACATTTTAGAGTGGCCTGTTATTGTCCCCAGCACAATGTGCACCTGTGTAATAATCATGCTGTTTAATTAGCTTCTTGATATGCCACACCTGTCAGGTGGATGGATTATCTTCTCAAAGGAGAAATGCTCGCTAACAGGGATGTAAACACATTTGTGCCCAACATTTGAGATCTTTTATTTCAGCTCATGAAACATGTGACCAACACTTGGCATGTTGTGTTTATATTTCTGTTCAGTGTAAATCGAATGTCTGTATATTGAAAAGAAGACCGATTTGGTTTGTAACACTGAATTCTTTTTTTCAACTGGCCAAATTGAGGCCCATTTCAAATGAACCCTCTTGTAGAGTAACTGTTCCAGGCACAAGATGCTTATCATTTCACACTGGCAACTTTTTGATTTTGGACAAATATTCTGTTCTGTTTTATTCTGTTATATAACATAATGTTTTTTTTTACTATAAAATAGGTGTATCTTGACTGTGATAAGACGCTCTTATTTCCAGAGCCTTTATCTGCTAAATTAAAAAAACGAGGCTATGCCATTGCACAGCAATAGGCTTCTACAAGCAAGCACCACTGCTGAAGTTACTTTTTGAAGATTGTGTTCCACAATATAATGCAACGGGTTGATATTATGGTTTCAATAAATTCATCTTAAATGTCACTTTTTTATTAACTGAATGTACAAAACATTAGGAACACCTGCTCTTCATGACATACAAAAAAATAGACTGACCAGGTGAATCCAGCTGAAAGCTATGATCCCTTATTGATGTAACCTGTTAGATCCACTTCAATCAGTGTAGATGAAGGGGTGGAGACAGGTTAAAGAAGGATTTTTAGGCCTTGAGACAATTGAGATATGGATTGTGTGTGTGCCATTCAGAGGTTGAATGGGCAGGACAGAATATTTGAGTGCCTTTGAAGTGCACCGGTTTGAATGTGTCAAAAACTGCAACGCTGCTGAGTTTTTCATTCTCAACAGTTTTCTGTGTGTATCAAGAATGGTCCACCAGCCTAAGGACATCCAGCAAACTTGACACAACTGTGGGAAGCATTGGAGTCAACATGGGACAGCATCCCTGTGGAACGCTTTCGACACCTTGTAGAGTCCATGCCCCAACGAGTTGAGGCTGTTGTGAGCCCAAAGAGGGGTGCAACTCAATATTAGGAAGGTGTTACTAATGCTTTGTACACTCAGTGTATATGGGGCAATTTAGCAATTCAGATTTGTTATCTGTAATTGTTATGATAAATTCGGCATTGTTGCAATCTGTTGGCATATAAATAAATGTGCACATATTTTTTTCCAGTGCGGGCCTTGTAAGTGTTTTAAATGTACATTTTTATTAAAGTGCTCGAGTACTCAAAAAAAAAAATCAAGCGAGTACTCGGACAGTCCAAAATGGTCAAAAGCCCATCCCTACTACTGTCACGCCCTGACCTTAGAGCCGTTTTATTTCTCTATTTGGTTAGGTGAGGGTGTGATGTGGGGTGGGCATTCTATGTTGTCTATTTCTTTGTTTTTGGCCGAGTATGGTTCCTAATCAGAGGCAGCTGTCTATCGTTGTCTCTGATTGGGAATCATACTTAGGCAGCCTTTTCCCACCTGTGTTTTGTGGTTAGTTGTTTTCTGTTTCGTATCTGTACCTGACAGAACTGTGCACTTTCGTTTCATTTTTGGTATTTTTTGTTTGAGTGTTTTTGGTGAAAATAAACATCATGAACACTTTCCACGCTGCGCTTTGGTCTCATTCCGACGACAACCGTTACAACTACAGCATTAAGAACAGGCGGGGAAAGGAGAAGACCGTACTTTCCTATAGTAAGCCTATCTTTAACACTGATAGGCTACATCCTGACAAAATACACCATATGAGTGGCCTGCTAATGTACCTTTCTGGACCTTCTAAACTGTCAAGAATACAGTTGAAGTCGGAAATTTACATACATTTAAACTCAGTTTTTCATAATTCCTGACATTTAATCCAAGTAAAAATTCCCTTTCTTAGGTCAGTTAAGATCACCACATTATTTTAAGAATGTAGAATGTCAGAATAATAGCAGAGAATGATTTATTTAAGCTTTTATTACTTTCATCACATTCCCAGTGGGTCAGAAGTTTACATACACTCAATTAGTATTTGGTAGCATTGCCTTTAAATTGTTTAACTTGGGTCAAACGTTTCTGGTTTCTGGCCCATTCCTCCAGACAGAGCTGGTGTAACTGAGTCAGGTTTGTAGGCCTCCTTGCTCGCACACACCTTTTCAATTCTGCCCACAAATTTTCTATAGGATTGAGGTCAGGGCTTTGTGATGGCCACTCCAATACCTTGACTTTGTTGTCCTTAAGCCATTTTGCCACAACTTTGGAAGTATGACTGGGGTCATTGTCCATTTGGAAGACCCATTTGTGACCAAGCTTTAACTTCCTGACTGATGTCTTGAAATGTTGCTTCAAAATATCCACATAATTTTCCATCCACATAATTTTCCTTCCTCATGAAGCCATCTATTTTGTGAAGTGCACCAGTCCCTCCTGCAGCAAAGCACCCCCACAACATGATGCTGCCACCCCCATGCTTCACGGTTGGGATGGTGTTCTTCGGCTTGCAAGCCTCCCCCTTTTTCCTCCAAACATAACGATGGTCATTATGGCCAAACAGTTCTATTTTTGTTTCATCAGACCAGAGGACATTTCTCCAAAATGTACGATCTTTGTCCCAATGTGCAGTTACAAAATGTAGTCCGGCTTTTTTAATGGCGGTTTTGGAGCAGCGGCTTCTTCCTTGCTGAGCGGCCTTTCAGGTTATGTTGATATAGGACTCGTTTTACTGTGGATATAGATAGTTTGTACCTGTTTCCTCCAGCATCTTCACAAGGTCCTTTGCTGTTGTTCTGGGATTGAGTTGCACTTTTCGCACCAAAATACGCTCATCTCTAGGAGGCAGAACGCGTCTCCTTCCTGAGCGGTATGACGGTTGCGTAGTCCCATGGTGTTTATACTTGCGTACTATTGTTTGTACAGATGAACATGGTACTTTCAGGCATTTGGAAATTGCTCCCAAGGATGATCCAGACTTGTGGAGGTCTACAATTTATTTTCTGAGGTCTTGGCTGATTTCTTTAGATTTTCCCATGATGTCAAGCCAAGAGGCACTGAGTTTGAAGGTAGGCATTGAAATACATCCACAGGTACACCTCCAACTGACTCAAATGATGTCAATTAACCTATCAGAAGCTTCTAAAGCCATGACATCATTTTCTGGAAATTTCCAAGCTGTTTAAAGGCACAGTCAACTTAGTGTATGTAAACTTCTGACCCACTGGAATTGTGATACAATGAAATAATCTGTCTGTAAACAATTGTTGGAAAAATTACTTGTGTTATTCACAAAGTAGATGTCCTAACCGACTTGCCAAAACTATAGTTTGTTAACAAGAAATTTGCGGAGTGGTTGAAAACGAGTTTTAATGAGTGTATGTAAACTTCCGACTTCAACTGTAGACCCAAACTGATCCAAATGGTTGCATAATATTTAGCTAATGAATGGCCTAATATCTTGCTTATATTTTCCTTCTGACTTTGGCTTCACATCACATCATTACTTTGGCTTCACATCAGCTCCTCCAGCTGTTCCCGTGCGCAATAGGCTATAGCCTACGCAAGCCTCTCCACAAAAGGCCCTTCCTCTTCTCGTGAAATCCAAGGCAAAGCTATAGGACATTTATTTAGCTAATTCTTTATACTAGGCCTAATAGCCTATTCAGGGGAAAAAGTAGGCTTGCTCTTGCTAATTGCTGAATGTAAAACAGGCCTACAGCATAGGCCACTTTAACTGTCAGGGAAAGTTGAGGAGAGAAAGTGCATGTGATCACTTTTGGCCGGTTATGATAACATTGTTGCGCTGATGCCTTGCAAATAGTTGCACAGGACAGACAGAGAGATGACCACAGTGCAAAAGAAGACCCAAAGGAATTTACAACCATTAGAAAAATTGAAATCACTTGCAAACCACTTGAATCCATCCCTTCCGTTGTTTGCTTGTGCCCATAGCAACGTTAGAAAATGAGGTGGATAGACATTGTGACATTGTCCTCTATATCTAAGATTACGGGAGTTTGGGAAACTACAGTACTAAAGTAGTTGATTGTCATATCATAGCATCTCTGTTTTTTTTTTCATATTGATTTTCTATCCACTCAGTTATAGAGGTTAAAGGGTTAAAGACAACAGGACTTAAGCTGTTTTACAGATCCTCCACCTCTTATTCAAGACTTAGTCACACTGCGGACAGGGAAAAAAGCTGGTGAGAAATATGATCACACCAATAAACCAGACCAATTATTCCCCATTGACAACCTTCAAAACCCCTTTTTTTATGGCCGATTCATCCAAATAAAACTTTATTGCACCAGTGGAAGGGGACACTGTCATTTTTGCATAGCTTGTCCAAGCCGTCACGATTTTATGTGATTGCGGTTATTGCGCCTCGGTGACATTTTCTACTTTATTGAACAAGACTTTAAAATATGGTAGGCAGTATATAAAAAGTGAGGGAAAGGGATGAGTGTCCCAGTCCCAGGCAGTTGAGACCTAACTGAAACAGACTGTTGGTTGATGTAGCTGTCTGCTGTTCAGATCTAATAAACTCCTTCATGAATTGGAGTGCTGAACACAGGATGTTGTGGTATAATACTTATTTTGGGCATTAGAGAACATCCTACCTAAAAAATATCCACCTTTCTCTCACGTTTGTGTGTGTGTGTGTGTGTGTGTGTGTGTGTGTGTGTGTGTGTGTGTGTGTGTGTGTGTGTGTGTGTGTGTGTGTGTGTGTGTGTGTGTGTGAGAGAGAGAGGGGTACTGGCCTTGCTCTGTGTGTAATTAAATGGGGGTGTCTGTCAGGGCGACTGGGTCTTTGTGTGGACCCATATGTTTGGGTGCTGATACAGGGAGGGTTATTCTGTTTGGAAGGCTGATAACAGCCCGTTTATAACCTTGGCACAGACCAAGCCCTAATCTGGCAGGAGCACATCTCTCCCCCACCCCACCCCCCCAACTCCCCTCATCCCTCTCCATTAGCACCACACATACACACCCGAAATTCTCACAGAAAAGAACATTGGCGACTCTGTCACAAAGAGGAGATGGGCTTGACCCAAATAGACACAGCTACTTCACCCTCTACACCCCGTCTGTAAAGATGAATCGATGTTCCATATATTTATGTACAGCAGCGGAGGCTGCTGAGGGGAGGACGGCTCATAATAATGGCTGGAATAGAGTGAATGGAATGATATCAAACACATGAAAACCCCTCCAAAAAAGATGTTACCATTCCATTCACTCCCTTCCGACCATTATTATAAGCCGTCCTCCCGTCAGCAGCCTCCACTGGTGTACAGTCAGGTCCAAAATGATTGGCACCCTTGATAAAAACACACAAAAAAAGACTATAAAATAAATAATTAAAATGCTGAGCTATAATGTATGCGCAAACATTTACAAAATTATATTATTTTATACTAATAATTGCTCAGAGAGGTTTTGTTTACCTTTCAACACCTTACCTTGTGAGGATAATGGCGCCGAGCTTTAAAAAAAATAAATGTTTTATCAGATTGGAGAACACATTGAGAGGGATCTTAAACCATTGCTTTATACAGAATCTTTCCAGATCCTTGATATCCTTCATCTGCGCTTATCGACTGCCCTCTTCAATTCAAACCACAGGTTTTCAATGGAGTTCAAGTTCTGAGACTGAGATGGCCATTGCAAAATGTGGATTTTGTGGTCAACAAACCATTTCTTTGTGGATTTGATATGTGCTTGGGGTTGTCTTGCTGGAAGATCCACTTGCGGCCAAGTTTCAGTCTCCTGGCAGAGGCAACCAGGTTTTTAGCTTACATCAATTATGTTTTGTTTCATGATAAAAACCATTTAAAGGTGTAGTGTTGTGTTTTACCCTTTCCCCTTCCTTTTCTAAACTGAACTTGGCAGTCATTGTGGCCTTGCAGTTGTATTTCTGCTCTCCTGTCCGTCTGTACAGTTTACAGTTACAACTCTCATTATTGCTTTCTGCTATTGACTGGGAGTATACCTTGCACAATGTTTTTTTTCCATTAGTGTATACTATGTCTTTTGTAATGTTTCCTTTTTTCTTCACTTACTATTTCTCTGACTGACATGTTCCTGCTTTTGTTCCTTTTCCATATTGTCATAGTAATTGTTTTAGTTTGATTTAATGGACCGTGCTTTTAATTCTGCTGTTGCCACGGTTTTGTGTGTGTGTGACAATCGTCGTAAGGAGTAGACCAAGGTGCAGCGTGCTCATGATATATATATTTTTTTTAAACTCAGAACACTATACAAAACAATAAACAAAGAAACACGACCGTCACGTTCTGCAGGCTTTACAGAGCTGTGCAAAAACAAGATCCCACAAACCCAGGTGGAAAAAACCCCTACTTAAGTATGATCTCCAATTAGAGACAACGAGACCAGCTGCCTCTAATTGGAGATCATCCCAAACAAACCCAACATAGAAATAGAAAACTAGAACCTGAACATAGAAATACAAAACATAGAAAAACACCCCCTTTCACGCCCTGACCAGTCTACCATAGAAAATAACAGCTTACCATGGTCAGGACGTGACAGTGTGTATATGTGTTTTAAAGTAATTTCCATGTGTTTTGAGAAACTTAATTTGAGATTGTGTTTTCTTCACTGGGAGAATTGAAATTGATCTGTTGTTATGATAGTTTGAACATAATTCATGTTTTACCTAAATTGTACAAGGCAGAAAAGCACTAACAATAGTTCTGTACAATAGCATTTTAAGATACTGTACTTTCAAGACACACAGTACATCTGAGTGGTGGTTTAGTGATGGATTGTTCAACCAACACTGTAGACATTTTAATTTTGATATCATGGTGTCACGTGTGCTCCCTCTCTGGCCTCTAGGTCATCAGGTTGCTCATTATCCCGCACACCTGTCACCATCGTCACGCACCTCATGACACTCACCTGGACTCCATCACCTCCTTGATTACCTTCCCTATATATGTCAGTCCCTTTGGTTCTTTCCCCAGGCGCTAGTATTTCTGTTTCAGGTTCATGGCTGTGCGTTTTTTCTTGTTTTGGATTCCGGTCCTTTATTAAATGTGTTCACTCCCTGAACTTGCTTCCCGACTCTCAGTGCATGTCTTTACACATGGATGGTCAGTCCTTGCATCCATAGCTCTGAATATTATTAATCTGAGTGGTTACATTTCTCCAGGCCCATCCCTCAGATTTTTTACCAAAACAGAGGTGGGGCGACCGTGTTGTTATTGTTTCATTTGTGGATTTGCCCTTTAAACAGCTGCATATTATCAAGATATCAAAGTGTCACTAACTAAAATGTAAACAATAGGCCTATAGTCAATGCAGCATATGGAATTCATTGTTCACACTACTATTACTATTACTACTGCAGCATTTATTTTTCAACTCGAATAAATGAGCCCAATCTGTCCTCCATGACAACAAAATCATGAACAACAGAGTAGGGCTGGCTAATAAATCCTTAGTTTTGGGGTCATGCTCAGGTTAAACAATATGGATAATCTATACTTTCATATTTCCATATTTCCTATTCTTGAAGATCAAGGGGTATAACGTTTATTTGAATGGCTGGAATTCTGATAGAATTTGGTTTTTAATGTAAAGATCTAATTTAATCGTATTATATGTAGTAGAAAGCGATGGGTTTGAAAAAGCCAACATAACCAACCCATAAAGTCAAATGTGACATCCATATATGGCCAGCTATGTAAACTTTAACATTGATTTATCCTGCAATAGATGTCGTTCAATTGGTTACATACATTTTGTCTTCTTCTAATGCCGCCTAAGGGGAAAGTAATCTAAAAGTAACTGAATGTAATCAGATTACGTTACTGAGTTTGGGTAATCCAAAAGTTACATTAATGATTACAATTTTGGACAGGTAACCAGTAACTGTAGCAGATTACATTTAGAAAGTAACCTACCCAGCCTTGCTTATATCCCACTGTCTTAAAGACAGCTTCACTCAGATTCTAATACATAGCAAGCAGGGCCGGAGTCGGTACTCTTTCTGTAAGCTCCACCCAGCCTGGTCCCAAGATCTTGCCAACTCCTATGGTCATTGTCACAGCGAGTTGGTAAGACCACACAACCAGACTTGGGACCAGGCTAGTGTTGACCTGTGTATAGTATTGCGTGATAACAGAGTTTTTACAGGGCCAGGTCCTCCCTAGTTGTGTAATGTGCAGAAATAATAGGCCCTTCTCTGTATGGTGTCACTGCAGTTTGTTGATTCCTCCGGGGCTAGCAGTACTGTCGATGGGAGACTTGAACCTTCCCTGACAGTTAAAGACAAATATTTGGACTATTTTTCTCAAAAGGGATGACTTGAGATTTGCTTTTGGTGCAAAAATGATGGTTGACTTGATCTGTCTCTCATGCAAATTATGTCTAGCACTGCATTTTATTTCTCTGTTTTCCATGATCACTTCTTTCCCCCGTTAGGCTATACCCTCGCCATGGCTGGAGGCTAATCCTATGAACCCCCCCACACACACACACACACACACACACACACACTGATGATTGACAGCAGGGGCTCCCTGTGACCCACTATTCTTGCACCCCCCCCCCCCCCCCCCCCCCAAAAGGCCTGTGGCTACAATTAATGACTAGCTGGGTCCGCTACGTTGGTGGTAGTTTTGGGAAGGGTGTGGTGTGTGTGTGAGGGTCCTGTACCCCATGCCACTGTCTGCTATAGACTGAGACACTCACTGTGTGGGGTCTGCAGGCATATCCAGTATCCACCGCCCCATCTCCAGCTTCAACAGCACTGATCTCTCCAGTCCTTAGGAGCCTCCTCTCCCTCTCTCCCTCTCTCCCTCTCTCTCTCTCCCTCTCTCTCTCTCTCTCTCTCTGTCTCTCTGTCTCTCTGTCTCTCTGTCTCTGTGTGTGTGTGTGGATGATGATCCATGCAGCTAATTACTGTGATTGGGTAGATTGCTAATTCTCTCTATGGAAGGCAATGGTGGTAGACTAACGCAGAAAAAGAAATGAAGGGTCAGGGGGTATTGCGCGTTGGGTTGTGTCAAATTTCTCCTTTATGTAATGTAAGCGGACTGAAAGTAGTTTTAAGGTGTAAGATAGACAGACAACACTCTGAAGGAAGGAGAGTATTGTACAGTATGATATGGTTTCCTCGTTTCTCCGGGTTTAAGTGCTGGTCTCAGTGTGTGGAGCACAGCCTCCTGTAATCCAGTGTGATGGCTCACATTGTTTTGCTGCACAGGCAGTGTTTTTTACAGCCAGGACTCAGTCGCAACAACAGCACGCTCGACAGAAATCTGCTGCCTTTCTTTTTCTCCCGACTGACTTCAGCCTTGATGGGATTGGAGACTCCCTGATAAATGCAATGAGGTAATTTTTCCACCCAGAGCAGCTATAGTGCTCAAGATTTACAATATTAATGGTCATCACACTCTATCACTCTATACTCTGTAGTGTTCAGGTTTAGGGAGTCTGGATCTCAACAGGAGTCAGAGAACTTACGCTCACGGTATCACAACTTCGGGCATTCATTGAAGCTTCCTTTCCTCTTGTTCTTTGCTTTCTGTGGATCTGTTAAATACTTGTTACCAACCACGCTGCATTGTAAAATAAAATGAAACAACGGTTAGTGGGAAATCTGTGTCCTCGTATCCCCTTACGTCACATTCATGTCTCACGTGTTCTAATGGCAAGGCAGAGTGTGAACAGTGTGGCAATAGTGTGGTTGTTTACGAGTGGCCATATGGTGGATGTCCTCTGCCTGCTAGCTGCAGGGAGACTTTCCCCTCGGAGATCAGCTGATGTTGTTCTGTAATGAATCTGTTTCCCACCAACGAACCCCCTACTCATCCTTCCCGTGTCCCAGGATCTCCCACACAGGGGTGTAAACACCCCCTAAACTACAGCAGGAGGTGTGGAACGTCCCAGGTAGGCCTAACCAAACGCTGTCAGATGGAGTCAGCGTCTCCCCTTTGCCAAAAATAAACCCGCCCGCCCTGGCTTGTACAGCCTAGTTCCCTGCCTGCCTCCAGATGTGTCTTAATTTACTGCGACTCGGCTAATTACTGTAATTAAGGATTAATTACTGTTAATTACCTCGCATAAACTCATCACCAGTCAAAGAGCGGAGTCTTATGAAACGTGCCATACACACAAACACACACCACAGGGACCCCAGAAGGAGCATGTTGTTGGCCTCTCGTTGGATGCCTTATCAGTGTGTTGCGGAGAGGCCCCGTGTAGAGCCACAGTAGGGGCACAATAAAGGGCAGGACTCCAGCTACTCGTGGACAGTCACCTCTGAGCTCCATGCGGTTCTAACTACTATCCATCGCTTCACCAACTCCTGGAGCACTGCGTCTGTCTCTGGTGGCTGCTGCCATTTGCTGCAGGACTTTCAGGCTAACAAGTCCTTGCCGAAAGTTAGGGAAACCATTGAGGGCATATTTTTCTTAATGCCTTGAGGTTTTCGTGACCTTACCAGGATAACACTCCTGCCACTACGTTACTAGTTCTGAACACCCACCCATCTTTTTTTTTTGATCTAATAAGGGAACCCCAAAACATTTTCCCATTTCCATGCTGACAGTCAGTGTGTTGGTTATAATTAGTTAGAGCCTGGATGGGTAGATGGTAAATGCCGGAGGCAGCATTTTTAATGAAAGGAAATGAACGTACCCCCAACTGATTCCACTCTCATGAATGGAGATTAAGTCACAATGACCTGGTCCCTTTGGTACATCAGTGACACACAGACGAACACACACACACACACACACACACACACACACACACACACACACACACACATAATTAACAACATTAAAAGAAAATTGACTCCTCGGGTCAGTGTTATTTGATTGATGAGATCTAGTGTTGGGAGGGATGTTGATAATTAAATGGGATTTAAATATGTATGGTCTTCCCCAAATGAATCATCCCAACACCATGTTACAGAACAGGTCAAATATATGACATTTCAACACAGGTCAACACAGAAAGAGAGATAAATAACAGGTAAACAATCACTGTAGTAATTCACCAGCTTCATGACTCACTACACTCCAGAGCACAGCTCTTTTCATCTCTCTGAGATGAGAGACCATGAGGAAACTAAGCATTATTAACTTGTTTTTACTTATAGCCCAGCTAGCACATTTGGTTCATTGGAAAATGTGGTAACGTACGTTTTTGGTTTCCCATTGGTTCTGGGTATGAAGCCATATGTTTCCTGACTGGTAAAACTGAATTAAATCTACCAGACACTGTATTACTTGTTGTGCTGTATGTTATCAGAAGATGTTCCCACCAAAAGTGAGCCTGCCTAGGGTATACAGTGCATTCAGAAAGTATTCAGACCCCTTGACTTTTTCCACATTTTGTTACGTCACTGCCTTATTCTAAATTGATTAAAAAAAATGTATTTCCCTCATCAATCTACACACAATAACCCATAATGACAAAGCAAAAACAGGTTTTTAGAAATGTTAGCAAATTTACAAAAAAAAAATGGAAATATCACATTTACATAAGTATTCAGACCCTTTTACTCAGTACTTTGTTGAAGCACCTTTGGCAGCGATTACAGCCTCAAGTCTTCTTGGGTATGACGCTACAAGCTTGGCACACCTGTATTTGGGGAGATTCTCCCATTTTCCTCTGCAGATCCTCTCAAGCACTGTCAGGTTGGATGGGGAGTGTCACTGCACAGCTATTTTCAGGTCTTTCCAGAAATGTTTGATCGGGTTCAAGTCCGGGTTCTGGCTGAGCCACTCAAGGACATTCAGAGACTTGTCCCGAAGCCACTCCTGCATAGTCTTGGTTGTGTGGTTAGGGTTGTTGTCCTGTTGGAAGGTGAACCTTCGCCCCCAGTCTGAGGTCACGAGCGCTCTGGAGCAGGTTTTCATCTCTCCAGAGATGTTCGATCGGGTTCAAGTCCGGGCTCTGGCTGGGCCACTCAAGGACATTCAGAGACTTGTCCCGAAGCCACTCCTGCATTGTTTTTGCTGTGTGCTTAGGGTTGTTGTCCTGTTAAAAGGTGAACCTTCGCTCCCAGTCTGAGGTCCAGAGAATTACGGTGAAGCACTACCATGCTTCCCCGTCCTTCTGGAAGGTTCTCCCTTTTCCACAGTGGAACTCTGGAGCTTTGTCAGAGTGACCATTGGGTTCTTGGTCACCTCCCTGACCAAGGCCCTCTCCCCCGATTGCTCAGTTTGGCCAGGTGACCAGCTCTAGGAAAAGTCTTGGTGGTTCCAAACTTCTTACATTTAACAATGATGGAGGCCACTGTGTTCTTGGGGACCTTCAGTGCTGCAGACATTTTTTGGGACCCATCCCCAGATCTGTGCCTCGACACAATCCTCTCTCGGAGCTCTAAGGACAATTCCTTCGACCTCATGGCTTGGTTTTTGCTTTCACATGCACTATCAACTGTGGGACCTTATATAGACAGGTGTGTGCCTTTACAAATCATGTCCAATCAATTTAATTTACCACAGTTGGACTCCAATCAAGTTGTAGAAACATCTCAAGCATGATCAATGGAAACATGATGCACCTGAGCTCAATATCGAATCTCATATCAAAGGGTCTGAATACTTATGTAAATAAGGTATTTCTGTTTAAAAAAAATTATACATTTGCAAAAATGTATAAAAACCTGTTTTCAATTTGTCATGATGTGGTATTGTGTGTAGATTGATGAGGATTTGGTTTTTAAATCCATTTTAGAATAAGGCTGTAACATAACAAAATGTGGAAAAAGGGAGGGGTCTGAATACTTTCCGAATGCACTTTATAATACTTCATATAGAGGCCTTTAGCTCTCTCATAGTTAGCTGACTATACAGCTCCCTGCTCAACAACACTCGCAACTTATCAAGAAGAGGATATTCAGCCATCATGATTTCCATTGAAGCTCCGGGGCGATTAAAACTGCATGAGCCCGAGCATGGGTTTGATTAGATCAAGACAATATATTTTAAGACACCTTAAGAAAGGACAGACGATTGCTTGGGGGCTAATGTATTGCCTTTTTTGAATAATACATTATTTTAATGGAGGGGCCTTTAACTGTGGGGGGGGGGGGGGGGGGGGGGGGGGTTCTGAATGGTCTTTCCTCCTCTGGCAGGAGGGAGGCATTTGGCTGCTGCTGCCTCTTTATCGGGACTGGCCCCTCAAGACTCAGCCTGGCCTGGTTAAGCCTCAGATGACCGGCACTATCATTATCGTTATTAGGAGTAAATTTAGGGGAAAGTTCCTCTGAAAAACACCCACCAAGCTGGTGCCTTGTGTGGACCTTGTCTTGCCCTGCTCCCCTTGCTCTGCGCTGCCATGCCTCATCTGGCCTCTCTCACTGCATCTAACTGCATGAGGAACCATCGGTCGGTCGATCAGTCGCCAGTGCGGAGGAGGGGGAGAGGAGGGGAGGAAGGAGAGGGAGCGGCCACCAAATCCGCCTAATGTGAAGCCTGTCAGCTCGTCTCCCACCAGCTGTCACTTCCCAAATGCACCCGGGTTCATTTTTTTAATTGACACCTCCTCGCTTTCATATTCCATTTTTATTTTTCGCCTTTCCTCTCTCCCTCCATCCATAAATCCATCCCTCTCTACTTCTTTTCCCAACCTTCCTTCTTCCTCCTCTCTCTCTCTTTCTTGTTCCCTTATTTTTTTATTGTCCTTGTCGTCTGCCCGGCCTCTGTCAGCTATAACACTCTGGGTTCTGCCCGCTTTCAAACATGACTCTGGAGATGGCTGATAAAGCATAAAGCAAGTGTTTTAGAGGTTCTTTATGGCTTTGCCCTTGTGTACTGGAGTTGTTCTAGTCCCCATTATCTGGTGATGGAGTGGACATTTTGGGCCAAGGAGACTTTCCCGTGAACACAGTGGGGAGTAAACATTTCTAAGGACAAAACTGCTTGATGATTTAAAATAAGGAACATAACATGCTTGTAGACTCACTCTAGTAGACACTGTGCTACCCATGCCAGTAGATACCCATACATGTAGTAAATATTGCGCTGCTTAGCATCAGTAGCTTATGCTTCTATCAGATGAGCCACTCTGAAATGAATATCATTTATTGTTTCTATGCTGACAGATTCCTCATACCATGATGCCAACACATGCAGAGCAGTGGATGAGTTTAATGCCTTGAGCAATGATTCCATATTAATGGGCATATACAGTGAAACGGAGGTGAAATTTCCCTTTAAGGTCTAGGGATATTGTTGATCATTTGTATAGTTGTTTGTGATACTCATCATGTCCATTGTAAATCATCAAACTGCTTCTTCAGGATTTCAGGTTGTTCTTTTTTTCGGTCCCAGAATGCCGTGTGGCAGGGATGAATGGTAGTGATGTTCCATTATCATGTTGCTGTCGCAACCACTCCCGCTGACTGTGGCCCAAATACAGACACACAGTCTCACACACACAGAAAGACAGGCCCACACAGACAGGCACCGCGCTCCTGTTTCAGGAACACAGCTGATTTATGAATCGCTGAAACCCTGGATGACGTGTGCCCACAGAATCAATACAAACCCTGCTTATATGCCTGGCACTGTGACTTCGTCCAGACCAAGGCAGAGAAAGCACACACACAGACATACATACACACACACACACAGACATACACACACACACGTACACACAGAACTGCAGAGGAGTGTATTGCGTTACTGTATCGACGTGAAATGGAACCGGTCCAGCGTTGGCTGCTAGCTGCCAGTCAGAGGCGAGGAGGGTAAACTTTCATCATGGCTGTCAGGGAAATCACTGCTGCCTTGTTTGGCCGTACATCTTCCTAATTGTGACAGAATACTTCAACATCATTAATTAAACATGCTTTCATTTAAAAGCGCTCACTGGGAGCCAGGGCTGGGGGCTGAGAGAGAGGTAGTCTGCCAATATGCAGAGACGGCTGTTTTAAGGATGTGTATTTTCTGTGTGTTTGTATGGGTGGCTGTGTGGTAGGTTTGTGTTCAGACTTGGGCTTTGCAAACATCTTACACCCCAATAAGACAGAAAAGGACTATGAGCTGTCATTTCAACGAAAAACATAAGTCTTGAGAGAGAGAGATTAAACATGAGTAGGGAGGGAGATTTTGAGTCCTCTCACTGTTCAATTAAAGCCTGTCTGTAACGGTCAAGATGAAATGATGGCAGTCTTTTTATAGAAACACACTGTTAGTCTGAGATGAGACCCACCACAAACCAACCATGTTCCTCCATGCACAGATGGTCCGAGAATACTGGCCTGAGAGACCTATCAATGAGTTGGACCAATGGGTAACAATACCAAGGTTTTCATTTGATGTTGTGGAAGCGAACAGCCATTTATTTCAAATCAAATTGTATTAGTTACATGCGCCGAATACAACAGGTGTGGACCTTACAGTGAAATGCTTGCTTACGAACCAACAGTGCAGTTAAAAAAAAAATATGGATAAGAATAAGAAATAAAAGTAACAAGTAATTTAAGAGCAGCAGTAAAATAACAATAGCGAGACTATATACAGGGGGGTAACGGTACAGAGTCAATGTCCGGGGGCACCGGTTAGTCAAGGTAATATGTACATGTAGGTTGAGTTATTAAAGTGACTATGCATAGATGATAACAACAGAGAGTAGCGGGGAGGGGGGCAATGCAAATAGTGTGGGTAGCCATTTGATTAGATGTTCAGGAGTCTTATGGCTTGGGGGTAGAAGCTGTTTAGAAGCCTCTTGGACCTGGACTTGGCGCTCCGGTACCGCTTGCCGTGTGGTAGCAGAGAGAACAGTCTATGTCTAGGGTGGCTGGAGTCTTTGGCAATTTTTAGGGCCTTCCTCTGACACCGCCTGGTATAGAGGTCCTGGATGGCAGGAAGCTTGGCCCCAGTGATGTACTGGGCCATACACACTACCCTCTGTAGCAGTTGCCATACCAGGCAGTGATGCAACCAGTCAGGATGCTCTCGATAGTGCAGCTGTAGAACCTTTTGAGGATCTGAGGACCCATGCCAAATCTTTTCAGTCTCCTGAAGGGGATAGGTTTTGTCGTGCCCTTTTTATGACTGTCTTGGTGTGTTTGGACCATTCTAGTTTGTTGGTGATGTGGACACCAAGGAACTTGAAGCTCTCAACCTGCTCCACTGCAGCCCCATCGATGACAATGGGGGTGTGCTTGGTCCTCTTTTTCCTGGAGTCCACAATCATCTCCTTTCTCTCGATCACGTTGAGGGAGAGTATGTTGTCCTGGCACCACACGGCAGGTCTCTGACCTCCTCCCTATAGGCTGTCTCGTCGTTGTCGGTGATCAGGCCTACCACTGTTGTGTCATCAGCAAACTTAATGATGGTGTTGGAGTCGTGCCTGGCTGTGCAGTCATGATTGAACAGGGAGTACAGGAGGGGACTGAACACGCACTCCTGAGGGGCCCCTGTGTTGAGGATCAGCGTGGCGGATGTGTTGTTACCTACCCTTACCACCTGGCGGGGCGGCCCGTCAGGAAGTCCAGGATCCAGTTTCAGAGGGAGGTGTTTAGTCCCAGGGTCCTTAGCTTATTGATGAGCTTTTGAGTGTTCCTTTTTTCCAGGTGGAAAGGGCAGTGTGGAGTGCAATAGAGATAGCATCATCTGTTGGGGCGGTATGTAAAATGGAGTGGGGCTAGGGTTTCTGGAATAATGGTGTTGATGTGAGCCATGACCAGCCTTTCAAAGCACTTCATGGCTACAGACGTGAGTGCTACGGGTCGGTAGTCATTTAGGCAGGTTACCTTAGTGTTCTTGGGCACAGGCACTATGGTGGTCTGCTTGAAACATGTTTGTATTACAGACTCGGACAGGGACAGGTTGAAAATGTCAGTGAAGACACTCAACGCATGCTCGCAGTACACGTCCTGGTCGGCTGCGGAAAAGCTGGTTCTCTCATGCATGTTTCAGTGTTATTTGCCTCGAAGCGTGCATATAAGTAGTTTCGCTCGTCTGGTAGGCTTGTGTCACTGGGCAGCTCTCGGCTGTGCTTCCCTTTGTAGTCTGTAATTGTTTGCAAGCCCTGCCACATCCGACGAGCGTCAGAGCTGGTGTAGTACGATTTGATCTTAGTCCTGTATTGATGCTTTTCCTGTTTGATGGTTCATTGCAGGGCATAGCGGGATTTCTTATAGAGGTCGACCGATTTAATCGGCATGGCCGATTTTAATTAGGGCCGATTTCAAGTTTTCATAACAATCAGTAATCGGCATTACGCCGATTACATTGCATTCCACGAGGAAACTGCGTGGCAGGCTGACCACCTGTTACGCGAGTGCAGCAAGGAGCCAAGATAAGTTGCTAGCTAGCATTAAACTTATCTTATAAGAAATAATACATCTTCACATAATCACTAGATAACTACACATGGTTGATGATATTACTAGGTTAACTAGCTTGTCCTGCGTTGCATATAATTAATAAGGTGCATGTTAATTTATCATTGAATCACAGCCGACTTCGCCAAACAGGGGGATGATTTAACAAAAGCGCATTTGCGAAAAAAGCACAATTAACATTAACATCAATGCCTTTCTTAAAATCAATACACAGAAGTATATATTTTTTAAACTTGCGTATTTACTTAAAATAAATTAATGTTAGTAGGCAATATTAACTAGGGAAATTGTGTCACTTCTCTTGCGTTCAGTGCACACAGAGTCAGGGTATATGCAACAGTTTGGGCCGTCTGGCTCGTTGCGAACTAATTTGCCAGAATTTTACATAATTATGACATAACATTGAAGGTTGTGCAATCTAACAGCAATATTTAGACTTAGGGTTGCTGCCCGTTCGATAAAATACGTAACGGTTCCGTATTTCACTGAAAGAATAAACGTTTTGTTTTCAAAATGATAGTTTCTGGATTTGACCATGTTAATGACCAAGGGCTCGTATTTCTGTGTTTATTATATTATAATTAAGTCTATGATTTGATAGAGCAGTCTGACTGAGCGGTGGTAGGCGGCAGCAGGCTCGTAAGCATTCATTCAAACTTTATTGCGTTTGTCAGCAGCTCTTAGCAATGCTTGCTTCACAGCTCTGTTTATGACTTCAAGCCTATCAACTGCTGAGATTAGGCTGGCAATACTAAAGTGCCTATTAGAACATCCAATAGTCAAAGGTATATGAAATAGAAATGGTATATAGAGAAATAGTCGACCTGTCATAATTCCTATAATAACTACAACCTAAAACTTCTTAACTGGGAATATTGAAGAACTGGGAATATTGAACCACCAGCTTTCATAAGTTCTCATGTTCTGAGTAAGGAACTTAAACGTTATCTTTTTTACATGGCACATATTGCACTTTTACTTTCTTCTCCAACACTGTGTTTTTGCATTATTTAAACCAAATTGAGCATGTTTCATTATTTATTTGAGACTAAATAGATTTGATTTATGTATTATATTAAGTTAAAATAAAAGTGTTCATTGTTCATTCAGTATTGTTGTAATTGTCATTATTACAATTATATATATAAAAATCGGGCGAATAATTGGTATAGGCTTTTTTTGGTCCTCCAATAATCGGTATCGATATCCTCGTTGAAAAATCATGATCGGTCGACGTCTAATGAGCGTTTTCTTGTTTGCTTATGGCGGAATACAGCTCATTCAATGCTGTCTTAGTGCCAGCCTCAGTCTGTGGTGGTTACGAACAGCTTAGAAAAAAACTCTAGGTAGATAGTGTGGTCTACAACTTATCATGAGATATGCTACCTCAGGCGAGCAATAGCTTGAGATTTCCTTAGATACCGTGCACCAGCTGTTATTTACAAAAATATATAGTCCGCCGCTCCTTGTCTTACCAGACGCCGCAGTTATTTCCTGCCGGTATAGCATATAACCAGCCAGCTGTATTTTGATGGTGTCATCGTCACGACTCCGTGAAGCATATGATATTACAGGTTGGAATGTCCCATTGGTAGTTTAATCTTCCGCGTAGGTCATCTTTTTTATTCTCCAAAGATTGCACGTTTGCTAGCAGAATGGAAAGAAGTGGGGGTTAATTCGATCGCCTACGAATTCTCAGAAGGCAGCCCGCCCTCTGGCCCCTTTTTCTCCGCCTCCTCTTCATTCAAATCACGGGGATCTGGGCCTGTTCCCGAGAAAGCAGTATATCATTCGCGTCGGACTCGTTAAAGGAAAAAAAGGATTCTGCCAGTCCGTGGTGAGTAATCGCAGTCCTGATGTCCAGAAGTTATTTTCGGTCATAAGAGATGGTAGCAGCAACACTATGTAGAAAATAAGTTACAAACAACGCAAATAAACTAACAAAAACACAATCGGTTGGTGACACGTAAAACGTCAGCCTTCTTCTCAGGCGCCATTTTATCATTTTATTTATGGTGTAGCGTTATGAATCTGCCTCCTATTGACAGATAATTATGATAATGTACACTTTTAGGGTGGCAGAGTTCACTGATGCTGGACTGGCATTAAGGCCTTCAATCGATTTCATTGTCCTTACTGAACAGGAATAAATAAAGCTGATTGCTATGGTTAGATTAATTATGTCACAGCACAGTGAATTGTATGATTATTTTTATTAATTGTATTTATTTAATCCATTTCATGCTTTTAGTCTTGTACTGGAAGATACGGGGAATGAAAAAAATCTGTTTGGTTCATTAGGTTTCCTCTCCAGTTGGAAGTAGCCTACATGTTGTCGTCAGAAGAACCCCACAGTATTCTAGTCCAGTTGTCCTACTGGTCTGTGAGGAAAAGCAAGGTGATATTGTTGTTCTCTATCTCTCGTCTCAGTCTTTTAAATTCAGAGGGGACACGGAGGTTAGAGATAGTGACTGACTGGAGAGACAGTGTCTGAGAGTTGGTCTGTTGGGAGGGTTCTACAGCTGAGGAATGAGAGATGAGTTAGGAGATGACTGACTGAGGTGGAAATGATGTGTGGCTTTAGGGCTTTTTAAGTTTTGAAGGAATGCAGGCAGGAGAAATATTGACAGAAGTCAACACCCGCAACACACACACAACACACACACACACACACACACACACACACACACACACACACACACACACACACACACACACACACACACACACTGTCTCCTTTCTGAACCCCTGACCTTTCCAGTCGTCTGATAGCCATTGACATTTGCCTCCTGAGTCTGCATGCTCGGATGGTGGAGCTGATTGGGGTGAGGGAGGAAGAGGAGGAGGGGGGAGGGTTCACGGGAGAGACCGGTTCTCCGTGACGGCCTAGGAATCCATCTTGACGTCTCTCTCACTGGAGAGGTCAGCAGGCAGGCAGCTCATCCCATGGACAAAGCCACAGACCAGAGCATAGCAACATACTGTAACCTGTGCCAGAAAGACAGTCTACTCCAGCACATCTCTCTCTGCAAGCCACTGTCATTTACCGAGATTCTGTCAAATTGTCACTCTTAGCAATTGTAAATACTGCATGTTTACAGGGAATGATTTAGCCCTTATAGTTGGTAAGTATACAGATGAATTGATGCAGACGTATACTCTGTCCTGATAGTGGAGTGTATGCTGCCTGTCTTTGTTGGTAAAGATGGTGGATGAAATGAACAGGCTACACCTGGTTGTTTTCACCACCTCTGTGAGGAGACAGAAAGCTCTGCTCCTTTACTTAGGGAGCCTTCTAGTGGCAGACAGAGGGAGAGCAGGATGGTCCACAACACACAGCCCTGGTCCAGTACCATAGTGAAACACAGCCCTGTTGGTCCAGTACCATAGTGAAACACAGCCCTGTTGGTCCAGTACCATAGTAACACAGCCTGTTGGTCCAGTACCATAGTAACACAGCCCTGTTGGTCCAGTACCATAGTGAAACACAGCCCTGTTGGTCCAGTACCGTAGTAACACAGCCCTGTTGGTCCAGTACCATAGTGAAACACAGCCCTGTTGGTCCAGTACCATAGTGAAACACAGCCCTGTTGGTCCAGTACCATAGTGAAACACAGCCCTGTTGGTCCAGTACCATAGTGAAACACAGCCCTGGTCCAGTACCGTAGTAACACAGCCCTGTTGGTCCAGTACCATAGTGAAACACAGCCCTGTTGGTCCAGTACCATAGTGAAACACAGCCCTGTTGGTCCAGTACCATAGTGAAACACAGCCCTGTTGGTCCAGTACCATAGTGAAACACAGCCCTGGTCCAGTACCGTAGTAACACAGCCCTGTTGGTCCAGTACCATAGTGAAACACAGCCCTGTTGGTCCAGTACCATAGTAACACAGCCTGTTGGTCCAGTACCATAGTGAAACACAGCCCTGGTCCAGTACCGTAGTAACACAGCCCTGTTGGTCCAGTACCATAGTGAAACACAGCCCTGTTGGTCCAGTACCATAGTAACACAGGTTGGTCCAGTACCATAGTGAAACACAGCCCTGTTGGTCCAGTACCATAGTAACACAGCCCTGTTGGTCCAGTACCATAGTAACACAGCCTGTTGGTCCAGTACCATAGTGAAACACAGCCCTGTTGGTCCAGTACCATAGTGAAACACAGCCCTGTTGGTCCAGTACCATAGTAACACAGCCTGTTGGTCCAGTACCATAGTAACACAGCCCTGTTGGTCCAGTACCATAGTGAAACACAGCCCTGTTGGTCCAGTACCATAGTGAAACACAGCCCTGTTGGTCCAGTACCATAGTAACACAGCCTGTTGGTCCAGTACCATAGTGAAACACAGCCCTGTTGGTCCAGTACCATAGTGAAACACAGCCCTGTTGGTCCAGTACCATAGTGAAGCACAGTCACATAAAGTAAACAGTCACAAGTGAACATTTTTGTGTGCGTGGGGGTGGGTAGATAAATGTGTATCTGTGTGCATGGGGGGGTATGTGCCATGAAACATCCTTCTGCACTCTGTGGTACTGGCTGGAAGGGGGAGGGAGCAGAGAGCTAAGTGCCTGTGGGGGTGTGAGGGGTGAGGCGCAGGTTCAAACTAGGGCCACTACACCCATCACTGTGACTGGACACCCCAAACTGTGTGAACATGGACAGCAGTGGGCCAGTAGCCTAAATATGTCTGACAACTACCTTGTTAGCACCGTTTCTTCAGCCATAGGGAGTCCTTGAATTTTGCTGCTTGTTTTCTAGCGTTACTCAAAATCTAGCTTAGTATTTATTTATTAAAGCTGCAATATGTAACTTTTTGGGCAACTCGACCAAATTCACATAGAAATGTGAGATATAGATCTGTCATTCTAATTGATAGCAAGTCTAAGAAACTGTAGATTTGTTCTATGTGCCCTATTTCTATGCTTCCTGTTCTTAAATTTATTTTTAGCATCTTTTACTTTTGGTTTTGTACACCAGCTTCAAACAGCTGAAAATACAATATTTTGGTTTATGGAAAATATATTTTGCGGCGGTTTAGATGGTACAATGATTCTCTACACTAAACTGAAGTTAGGCAAACTATTTTAGAATTTTAGCCACCAGGAAATGGCGGAGCGATTTCTGCATGGTGCATCTTTAAGTTAAAAAACAATGATCATGATGTGACTGTGATGCATAAATAAGACTAAGGCAGCATCTTTGCTTTTTCTCTTAATCCGGTGTCGATACATTGTTTTTGTCCCTTATCACTGAGATTATCCATATTGATATTAGACGTTTCATTTATTACACCGTTTTAACCCGTTAGGTTATGAATGATGATTTTATTAGTTTGCCTGACCGGGAAGATTCTAATCTTTTTATGACACAATGTTATTGTTTTAGCCACTGAGTAAATATTGTAATCTGCTCTCCTGGAGTGCAAAGGAAAATTAACTCTCATGGAAATCTGTGTTAATTATTTACATGAAATGATATTCAATATCGATGAGATGTTAGTTTTATTAACTTGGGTGCTGCCAGGCTCACTAACATCCAGGTTTTTATGGCACAGTCATGGGCTATTAAAGATATGGTCATATTTCACACAGAACAGGTTGAAGACTGTAGTAAGAAGAAAAAACAGTAGTAGACTGCAGTCTCACCGTTGCTGACTGGTACACTCACTCCACTTCTCACCCAGACACTGTTCATTCATATTAACTGGGCCTTTTTTCTTTGCAGTGCTCATCATCAGACTTTGCATTGCATCAGTGTTGTGTTCGTTTTTACATCACTAGAGAAGTTTCTTACTAACTATTGTCTCTACAGTGCTCAGTATCCGTGGCACCCAGGAGGAGGAGGCTCCAGATGCCCAGCTCATGCGATTGGACAACATGCTGCTGGCGGAGGGCGTGTCCGGACCAGAGAAAGGGGGCGGGTCTGCGGCAGCAGCAGCAGCGGCGGCAGCAGTGGGAGGAGGGGTGGGCCAGGACAACTCAACAGAACACTCTGACTATCGGGCCAAGCTGACTCAGATCCGCGGGATTTACCACACCGAGCTGGAGAAGTATGAACAGGTGAGGACAGACCACACCCCTCGTAAACGCTCTTTCCCTTCCCATAAGCCCTCTCTGCTCTAAGAAGACCCTCACAAACCCTCTCACTTCCTATAGGTAACCCCTTTCTGCCTAAGCGCCCCCTCCTCTGTTATCTGCCATCTCATAACATATTGAGGACCCTTGTAACTGTCCTCTCTCCCTTCCAATAGACAACCCCACTGCAATCTCACTACACTCAGACTGCACACAAGTCAGTGCACACAACCACGCTTTCAGAAATCCCTTTCCAGCTGGCAATCATTTTATCAGTCACACACAAGTCCTATGCCAAGAGAGCATCCCGTCCTTCCCATTGATGTCAAATATATTACCGCCTGTCATCATCTCAAAGCAGGCCCGTCATCACTTCCTGTCACAGTGTTACACTTGCACCTGAGAATATTCATGTCACTGCTATGTGTACTACTGCATCTGAGTGTACGGGCGGAACGGCTGTTGCGATGAACTGAGTCTCGTTTCAACTGACACGACCCTGGTGCTGACAATCAACAGACTCCCCTGTCCCCAAACGCAGCAGACACTTCCCAGTGACTGATTCTGACAGAGAAAGAGAATGAGAGAGACACTGAGTGAAAAGACAGAGAGGGAAGTGGAGCGAGAGAGAGACAGGAAGACAGTTCAAACCTGCTGAACGTGAACAGGAATGAAAGCCTCCTGTCATTTTAGACGTCTTCACTTGTCACTTTTCTCCTCACGATTGAAGAAAGGTCTCCTCAATATACAAAGAAATTCTCACTGCTTGTCTACCTCATCCACTGCTATTGTTTCTGCCACAGCACTGCAATACATTACTGCCACATTACTGTACATCGATAGTATTACTACTACTACTTATGATACTGATAATACTAACAATGCTAGCCGTGTCTTACTTCTTTACTGTGTCCAAGTGCGTGTGATTGCTATCTGCCTCATATGAGCGTGTCTGTCTTTAGGCGTGTAACGAGTTTACCACCCATGTGATGAACCTGCTGAGGGAGCAGAGTCGCACACGGCCCATCTCTCCCAAGGAGATCGAGCGCATGGTGGGCATCATCCACCGCAAGTTCAGCTCCATCCAGATGCAGCTCAAACAGAGCACCTGCGAGGCCGTCATGATCCTACGCTCACGCTTCCTCGACGCCAGGTCTGTGTGGGACTGTGTTTGTGTGCGTGTGTGTGTGTGTGTGTGACGTGTCTGTGTGAGTCTCTCTCTGCGTGTGTCTGCTGATCAGAGTGTTTCCTGGGTCGCTCTACACCAAAGACAGCAGCTTTTTGTAGAGTGCGATGATGGAGATAACGTAGTCCAGCTATCTCTCTCTAATATATCGTAATGAAGGAAATGACCTGTAATTGTGACATTTAATACGTTTCTCTCTCTCTCTCTCTCTCTCTCTCTCTCTCTCTCTGCAGACGAAAGAGAAGGAACTTCAACAAGCAGGCAACAGAGATCCTAAATGAATATTTCTACTCCCACCTGTCCAACCCCTACCCTAGTGAGGAGGCCAAGGAAGAGCTGGGCAAGAAGTGCTCCATCACAGTGTCACAGGTACAGTATGCCGCCACATAGTCTTTCTTGACCCACAGAAACCTATGAGCTATCTAGCTAGCATGGCCATTTGTTCGACAATTGCATTCACACTGCTATGTCACAGGAAGTCCAGCTAGAAGAGACTGCATCCAAAATGCACTGCTTTTGACCAGAGCTCGTGTCACTCTCAATGGGAATCGGGTTTCTTGACAATCTGGTTTCTTGAAAGATGTGTTTTCTACATAATACCTTACTCAAACAATTGTTGAAAATAAACTTTAGTTTAATTATGTTTTACATGACAAGAAATTATAATATGTACTTTATGTTACAGGTATCGAACTGGTTCGGAAACAAGAGAATCCGATACAAGAAAAACATTGGCAAGTTCCAAGAGGAAGCCAACATGTACGCCGCGAAGACAGCTGTCAGTGCAACCAATGTATCAGCCCATGGCAGCCAGGCCAACTCCCCCTCCACCCCCAACTCTGCAGGTCAGTATCAATACCAGCCAGCTATAATGGATCTGACCAGTATAGTACCACGTCAGTACTGTTAATGTTAGTTTGGCTGCATAATATACCCAACTGAACAATGCTAGATCATATTGAGTGCTGAAGCATTATATAGGCTACATTGAAAGGTATCCACACTACAGTAGTATGGCCAATTCAATTCAGAAATATGACACAGTTGAGCAGAGAGGTGTAGAGCACTGATTAGAGAACCTGGCTTTACCCAACCCTGGGCCCCAACTCAAGAATCCAGTCTCGGCTCTGTTCCTTTTGAATAACAAAATACTGTCTGCACCCCCCCCCCCTTCCTAAACTAACCCAATAACCTGTGGCCCGGTCCCTCTCTCCCTCTGGGGTTTGTCGGGTGAACACAGTAGACATATTGAACTCTTGACCCTATGGGCCCTGGTTTATATAGGAAATAGGGTGTCATTTTGGACTCAGTCTTGGTTAGAGAAATAACTATCCTGTGACTTGTCCGGTTGACCTCTTGTGTGTCATTAAGCTGATCATTAAGCTGATGACGGGCGTCCCAGCCTAGTCCTTTGTCATCATGTTGACTGTTCAGCTGTGTTGGGTTATGGTCTAGTCTTGTGTTTTTTTTCTGCCTTGAAATCAAGTTAGGCTGCGTTCTCCTTTAACATCTGGGGAGTTTGGCTCCGTTAAAGGACAAAGAGGATTCTTTCAGTTCTTCCTGCCGATCGATTAGCACTTCCTTAATGAGCCAACTTAAACTGCAAGACAATCCATCTATTCTGCATTAGTTTCACCCCGGTTTTAACCCCTAACCTCAATATTCTTGATAATATGATTATCATCATAATTACCACAGACGTAGTAGTTGGTATAGTTTTATTAATACAGTATATTATGATTAGAACATCCCTTGCCTCTACATTTCCATAGGTGCATATAGTCAGTGTAGATGGTGATTGGTCACTGATGTGGTTCCCTGTTCACTATACCACATTTGGCTTTCAACCCTCTCCCACTAACCCACCTGACTGCACTTTTCCGGTTGCATGATCGTGTTAACTCCTCTTTCCTCTCTTCTCTTTCTACCGTCCTTCCCCACTTCTCTCTCGTTCTCTCTTTCACTCTCTGTCCTTCCAGGTTCTGCTGGCTCTTTTAACATGTCAAACTCCGGAGACTTGTTCATGAGTGTGCAGGCTCTGAATGGGGACTCATACCAGGGGGCTGGGGTAGGGGCCAACGTTCAGTCCCAGGTAGGATCCTCGCAGAAACTAGTACGTAATCCATGAATTATTGGTACACTAGTTGTCATGTAGATAGAAACCCAGCTAGCAGTCATACAGTGGCCGATTTGTGGCCCGTTGAAGGCAAAGTCAACCAACCACAGCAGGCAGCCATATAAGGTCTTATATTATAAGACGGAATTTCCCTGCTCAGTGGTTCAGGCACTGTCCGGCCTATACATTTTCCATTGAAATAATCAAAAGCCCAGAGCAGAGTCACTTGACCTAGTCCGTGAGACAGAGGTTATATGTGGCCTTTAGCCATAGCACTAATATGGCGGCCATTGTCAGGCTCATGAATGAATAGACGACTGCAGACAGTTTTGGAAACAGTACAAGACTCGTCAACGCTCCTGACAACGGTTGTCGTAGCCACTGGTGCACAACAGTCCTCTGACCTTGCCCTGTTGGACAACTATGGCCAACACAGAGTTTCTGAGTGTTGGGATTGGGAGAGAGTCTCACTCACCATAGGACGGGTGGGAGGATTACCATCCGTGGTGATATTCTCATTTGATTCAACCCCCTCTAGCCCCCAGCCCTATCCCTCCATCCGTCCCTCCTTTCTTTTTAAATCAACTCTCCAAATGCTCAGGTGGTTCATAAATATGCATAGGATTAACCCCCTAAGGTGGATAAGAGGTCTCCTGGGTTGATACTTCATTGAAAAACAATGTCCTTGTCAAAAGGTAATTTGGCTGCGCACTTCAAATGTCTTCCCAGCCGCTGAGGAGTGAAGATGAGTTTTGAGTCGTAGAAGCAGTTGGAAATAGTCAATGCTCCTTGATTTGTTGCAGTTCTGTTCCTCTTTGAATATATAGATATTCATATAAGTTCCCTCGTGATGGTGTTTGTGGTCATTTGTCTTTGTTCATTTGTGATATCTTTTGTGTTGAACCTGATCATTCTAAACCGTCGCTGTAACCTTTCCCAGTGCAGGTTACCCTTTTGCTATCAGACTGACCTTTTCTTATGCATGAAGGTCTTTGTCATGTATAGCTTTTGTCTGTCTGACCCGCACATTTCTCTCTCTCTCTCTCTCTCGTCTGTCTGTCTGTCTGTCTGTCTGTCTGTCTGTCTGTCTGTCTGTCTGTCTGTCTGTCTGTCTGTCTGTCTGTCTGTCTGTCTGTCTGTCTGTCTGTCTGTCTGTCTGTCTGTCTGTCTGTCTGTCTGTCTGTCTGTCTGTCTGTCTGTCTGTCTGTCTGTCTGTCTGTCTGTCTGTCTGTCTGTCTGTGTGTGTGTGTGTGTGTGTGTGTGTGTGTGTGTGTGTGTGTGTGTGTGTGTGTGTGTGTGTGTGTGTGTGTGTGTGTGTGTGTGTGTGTGTGTGTGTGTGTGTGTGTTCCAGGTGGATACTCTTCGCCATGTTATCAGCCAGACAGGAGGATACAGTGACAGTCTCGCCGCCAGCCAGATGTACAGTCCACAGGGCATCAACGTAAGAACACCACCACCAAAAAAACAACAACCTTCTGTCATTTCATCACAATATTGCCTTTCTATTCTTACTTTGGTCTCTTTGAAAGAAAAAGAAGCAAACTATTTCTATACTTTACTTCTGTAGCTATTCTTCTTTTGTTTCCAATGCAATACCTTTATTAGGGTTCCAGTTTGTCCCTTTGCCCAATTATTTCAAAGCCAACGGGTGTGGGATGCCACTTAGTTATCGGTGGCCTGTTGGTGGCTGGGCTGTTGTCCAGGCAACGGCCCCTGTGCCGGTCATGCCCCGGGCGCCAGGCAACAAGGCAGGAGTCAGACAGAGCGAGAAGCCGTACGGACACGCTTAGAGCTTGTCTGTCTGGTGATATTAGTGTTAGCGAGGCACCTGCAGCCGACAGGAGCAAGGCCACAGGTGTCCCCCTGCCTGTCCAACACTCAGCTCACATGGCACCAAATGAAAAGAAGCACAGACCTCATTTGGGGCCAAAAAAATAAATAAAAAATTGCCCTGGAGTACAAGCTCCAGTCCAATTTATTTACCACCCTAAAATAACTCGGCAAGCCGATGTTAAGAACAGCACGTTCTGATAGGGGGTTTTGTCCGGGCAGGGCAGGGCTGGGAACACTGGAGGGGGTGGGTGTAGTGTTAAGATCTACAGTGACAGGCTGTGTTGTAGAGAGGGGAATCAATAAGACAGTCACAGCAGGCTGAGAGGGGGTCTGGGCCAGCAGTCTGAGCGCATTGGTCGCATCATTCGTCCAACAACCACAATGACACCGACAGCAGCGTGCCCTGTAATGTCCTAGACAAGATGCCAAAAAATGATGTAGTGGTGGAAGGAAGACGTTCTCCATTTAACCCTTCCATTAGCTTCCTCAGTAAACTATGCTGGAACTAAGCTAAATGTGGGCTGATTATAATGGCCGATGATAAGATCACGGTCGGTTGCGGTATGTTAGTCAATGGATGCATAGAAGGTGGTTTCTGTGAGGCAGTCTTTGGCCAAACAGAACGGGCATTCACATTTGCAGCTCATCAGTCTTAAACACACATCTGTTTGTGCAGATATTGGGACCCTCTGCCCCATACCTCAAAATCTGAGCCGAATCTGAAACATCAACTTGCAGTGAATAAATAGGCCTAATAAATAGGCCTATGCCAAATCCAAACACTAAAAAGATGATGTCATTCTAAAACAATTGTAGAAATCATGTTATTATTTTTTTCTGTAGAAGCTTTCGATCCTGGATGGATCTTTTTCATTGTGCAGCTAAACAATTTCCAGTCATTCTGAGGTTTCTAATGACTGAGCTGAGGCAGGAAGCAGCGTTCACATGGCAGACCTCTCCTCTTCTATCATTGAACAGTAATTACGGCTGTGAAATAGGCGGAGGGTGTCACCAAAGCTGAAGATTTTAAACGTTTTCTTTTCTCCCCTCGGTTCAAATGTGATGAAAGACTGGCTCTATGTGAAATAACAGGTTTTGAAAATAAGAGGGTGCCAAGGCCCATCTCCAACAGCTTTCACCGATGGCATGGAAATTGCCATTAATGTCCCAAATGCTCTTTAGCCTACCTATCTTCTGGGAATTGAAATTGCCTCCTATTTTACAAACCCATTATATTTTCATCCCAGTAGCGGATGTGATAATTTGATATAATTGATTCTCCCATCAACCCTCTTGGAGTTTGGGTGCAAGAGCTGTCTATATGTTTTCAATAACATGTCTCTTTATTGTCTGTACATGAGGCCATTTTGAGACAGATGGGAGATGGAGTCTTATATTGTTGTGCCTTGATAGAGTAATTGTACTATAATATATTTGGAAGATGCATAATCCCGCAGAGTGCAAAAGGGTGTTTGTCAGTTCAAGAGTTTCGTGTTAGCTACAGATGCAGCTAAAAAAATATACAGTATGTGAAATTATTTATGTATCTATGAGGAAATGTGTCCTGAGGCATACAACAAATTGTCTCACAATTTTATCTCTAGAAATGTGATGGGTTTTTTTGGGTTTTTTTTGCTCCACAGACAAACGGTGGGTGGCAGGATGCTCCGACCCCCTCGTCAGTGACCTCGCCCATAGAAGGACCCGGAAGTGTTCACTCGGATACCTCCAACTGATTATTTTACCCTCCACACACACCATCACCACAACCCAACGATGAACTGGCAGAGCCAATCACAGTACTAAACATAGAGGCATACTACACAGTGTCCTGTAGATTTCAGGGGTGCTGTGAAAACCATAACTATAGCAACCTTTCTTCAGCTACAGTACTACGGGACATTTGAGATGCATACATACAGTAATAGGAATTTCAAAACAAAAATCAAAACGATACAAAAATTCTTAATACAAATGTTTGTACAGATTTCACAGGATATTCAGAGGGCTGGGTTGCTTACCTACCTGGGATGGGTTTACTCATATTGATGATATTAAGTGATAAGATAAATTTAGACAACCAAACCTGTATACTTCAATTCAAATGCTTAATTCTACCTCTCAGCGACTAAAAAGTAAACAAATATGAAAGAACATTATTTGTTTTCTAAAACATGAACTTTGTCATTGTAAGAAAGAAGCACTTCGTCATGCTTTGTTTTGCGGTCCCTCCTCACTGGGCACACACTGGTTGAATCAACGTTGTTTCCACGTCATTTCAAGGAAATTACGTTGAACCAATGTGGAACAGACGTTGAATTAACATCTGTGTCCAGTGGGTCGCCTATTCGATGGTACGCCATTTAGGCTTTTAATGTTGCTCCCCTGTTTACAGTGTGTGCTTGATGAACTGTGTTCGCTTTACCCTCTCCCACAGGGAAATAACCAAGAAGACTTAGAACTTGATTTACTAAATGTTTTTGTATTAGTTTCTCTGTAGAGGACTTTTAGGGAAAGCAGGTCAGCCTAGTGAACTCTGAGGACCCTTCACCCTGACTAGCAGGTCTTCAATCTGGGTGGAAGGCATTAGAAAAGGAAAACATGCTGGTACGAGAATGCTCATTGGCGAATCTAAAGGATCTAATGGAAATTGAGTAGACAATTGAATATACATTGTAGATGTGTGTCTTCCTGATTTATAAACTTCTGCCCCATGACCCCTTTGATAAGAACGCAGGAGCGCTGTGGGCCCACAAGCACTCATAGGGCTCTGTTCTGATATCCATACTAGCGTACCACTTAGTCTTGCTAACACCAGGCTCTCGACGTCACAGGTCGCTGTGTCGTCACGTGGGTCGCGTGTCAGCCAGGCTACGCACCACTTAGAACGCATGCCCAATACATGCTTCATTCTAAGTATGATTGTGTGGATATTGGGGAAAAGCTACAGAGTATGTGCTGTTGATTGTCTGAGGGCCTGAGGAAAGCCTTCCTTTTTAACAACCACCTCATTGAGTATCAGTGTCTCATCAGAGGTAAACGTGTGAAGTTACAGTTATGTCATGTGTAAAAGAAAAAAAAAAAGGAAATAAACACCTGTCATCAACAACCCAGACGAGTTTGAATCACATCATTCCTTCCAGTGAGAATAACTAAACAAAAGAACACCGTCTCAATCTAAAAGTCATTTGGAATCACTTCCTGTGTCTGATTGTTTTGGAGCCTATGGGGTCAATAAGATCAGACATAATGAGCAAACTGGCGGAAACATCAAGTCATTATGTCCTCGTCTAATGTCATTTCCTCGTTCGCTGTCTCACTTCAAATTCATTTGGTTTTTTTTGTCGCCAAATGTTACTGTTAACCAAAACTCTTATATTTGTTGATCTATTGTTTTTTTTATGTGTACTTTCTATAGGTCGTAACCCATCTAGCTACATTCACTCGTATACTTATATGTTAGATTTCTCACTTTACCTTTTGCCGACTGTCCCAATTCTGGTGCAGCAATCCTAACTGGGGAAAAACTTAATTGATAACCAACTGAACAATGCTGCCTAATTGAAAAGCCATTGTAGAAGAAACCCTTTCTGGAGAAAATCTGTCTGTCAAGGATCTGTGTAGTAACAGTTTGTTTTTGAGTACATGGAATCAGAATCTAGTTAAACAGGGAAGTCGTTACGTTAATATGATTCAGTTACTCCTAGCTCCGCTGATGCAGGTAACACCAGGACTGAACTTACAGTAGCCATGATGCGCAGGTCATGAGGTGTTTTTAACCCCGTGATATAGCTCAGAAGATACATTGTTTTCCTGTGATTCAGTGTTCATTGTTCAGCCACTGTTCCAAGGCACTCTCATGCAATGGAACTACACTGTTCTTTAAACCCAGAGTTGATTTCTGTTTCTCTTTTTTTTTGCCATTTGAATTTGTATTACAAAATGTTACAGTATATGACAGCATTCTTTCTTTCACTGTATCAAGAATGTCACCTGTGTCCTTGCTTTTCACTTCTTCAATTGACTTCTATCAGTCCTCAGAATTCATGAGCATTTTGAATGTTGTGCTAAAAGGTCTGTAATGTCCATAGCAAAACTAGAGATGTGAAAATTCCTTCAGACAAACATTTGGACATTTGATATACTTGTCCTTATGTTGTGTGGACTATAGTTATTCTTTAGTATTTTGTTATTTACTTTTTATAGTGTGCTATTGTATTTCATGGTTCCCATTTTCTTGTCAATTAGCTCTCTCATGATGTGATTCTGTGAACATTGCCACATTGTACTTGACTTTCTTTGTTGAACCATAATTTCTACAGTTTCAACATTAAACTTATTATTACTACTATATAATACATCAAGACAAAACAATGGCATTTTATTATTGAATATTTGAGCGAGAAAACAAGAATAATATAGTGATGTTTGCCAGTTTTGCAAAATGTTATAGTTTTTTATATGTGATATAGATTTTAATGCACCAATTGTAAATTCAGCTTCCCAAACAATGTACTCTAACAAGTTCAAAAAAGCTCACTTGCCATGTCCCCTCTAATTAATTGATTTGTTGTGCCAAAGTAGAAGTATTCATAATTTATTCATTTTTGAATAACTCTCAATAAAACTGTCTGTAACTCCCCTATTAACTACAAGTGAATCTCAACTACTTGATACTTACTCTACAGGGACCCTGAGCTCTACAACCCATTCGCCCCGGATCCAGATTTAGAAATATGCTTGTTTGCCAATAAATGCAATATGATAACACACTCCATATAATATAGCTTTTTTGTTTTGATAGCTGAAAGGAGAGGTTCAGTATACAACCATTTGTAAAAAATAAAAAAAATACAAATACATATATATACAGTATATAATGCATGTAATTTGTTCTTTAATAAAATACTGCTGTGTTTTTGAATCATTTGTCACACATTTACATATATGTTTCAGATAGTATTCTGGTTTACTTGGTCTTGTCAAAGTTATGACACAACATGCCAGGAGACCGGTTTACGGATATCAGAAAAATATTTGTATTCTATTTTTAACATTCTGTCGCTTATTTATAGTCAAACATGTATCTAATCATCGTTCAGGCATTTCCATGACTATTTGATGTGTAGGCCTACAGCATGCTTTGTTATATGACCTTGGGAGTCACATTTGACAACGAGGGCATTGTGAAGGGTTTTGGCACTAACAGTTTATATGCATGTGAGCATAACCCTTTGGTTATGGAAATGTTGAAGCCCTGGAGTGTTTTGTTACGCTACACATGAAGGACGTTCAATTTCAGTGTCTTCCAAGAGCTTTTGTGTCAGTCAAATCCTCACACCGTTTAGACAACCAATGGTCCGGTCCCCCTTTGCCACATGTTATCTGACATTTCCACAGCTCTTTCCGTAGAAATAAACTGGGCCGCCCACAGTACAAAGCGTCAGGCAGGATGTGCTCTTCAGAGAGCTTCCCTGGTATAGGTCATTTGAGCTGTAGCCAGGCGATGGACATCAGAGTCACACAGAAGGTAGAAGACCATTGTCATCCAAAGTGGTGATATTTCACAGTTTATCTGAATTGGCCAATGTGGGCAATTTGAAAAATAGAACAGTAAACCATGGCTATGTTGACGTCCGTGCTGCTATGGATACCAGTACTATGGTGTGGACGTTATGAAGATAGTGAGGGATTTCTCCTCTCCACAAATGGTTGATTGGATAAGGACTGGCAGATGGAAGGCTGCAACATCTCACAAGTCAAATCTTGTGAGACCCTTTCCAATAAATAGAGGGGACATTTAAGACTTGTGTGTGTGCACGTGTGTGCGCATGCATGTATGTCTACATGTGTGTGCATGCGTGTGTGTGCGCTTACTAGCATGTGGAGGGTGTTATCTCCTGTAAGTAGGTCAACCAGGAACTCAATCACTTCCTCTTGTTGTCTCGTACCCTTGAATGAAACAGACAGTGGAGCTGGAGTGGCCACGGTGTTGTTGGGCAAAACCCTCTATACTACCAATGAAGACATTATTTGGCTGGACAGTGGCGTGTCTGGCAGAATTACTTTCACAACTGCTGCATATTCATAATTGCCTAAATATAGTGTGTGATGGTGGGAGAAAGGGACAGTAGGCAGAGAGGGCTGTAGAATAGATAGACACTAGGCTTGACTGCTGAGTGACGGTGAAATGCCAGAGTCGGACTGCTCACCGGCCCCAGGGCTGAGAGGAAACGGGACTCTTTCTCTAAGAGCAGAGCCGGCATCAAAACGATTTGACTACACACACTTGATCTGTGTCCAAACCTTGATCCCTCTCAACTCAGGCAAAATTAAAATGCTGAAAACAAAAGGAGAGCATTGCCCATCACTTGATGTTCATATTATGGTATACTGTTTGTGACATGATCATAGTCTGAAGTCCATTTCACAGCACCATACTTGACAGCTTGCTGACACTCCCAAAATTGTCATGGCCCACAACAACCCTATCATTTCATTTAGGTCATTCAATGACAATGGCCTGCAATGAATGTCACAACTCATTCCTTCCAGATATAAGAAGTGAACTCGTGAAGAAGTATCAAATCCACAAAAGTAATACCTTATGATCCAAAATACAGTATATTCACTACTTCGTGTCCAAGGCGTTGAAGAAAAAAAACAGACAATCCAATGATTCTCAATTCCATTTGTATTTGGGAAAATGTTAATCAATTCATGAGATGGATCATCAGGCACCCCTATTTGGAATAACCCCACCTTACCTCCAATGTTTAAAGTCCTGGTTCCAAAGTAGCAACATGATTTTTAAACACGTGTACTATAATGGATCTCTACTGTCATTCAATCAATTACAAGAAAGATTTGGCTTATCCAAGGCCGATTTCTTTGAGTTCTTTCAACTCAATTTATTCAATTCAATCGCTTCAGCAGAATCTGGATTAACCTAATGCATCTAGCATAGAGAAAATACTGAGAGATGCTGCTACGCTAAAGAAGTTGATTGCTAAGTTATATCAACGGTTGATTGAAACTCTACCTGATGGTTCAGAACCTATAAGGACAAAATGGGAAACCGATCTAAAGGAAGAAATTGAGGGGAACCATTGGTCACAGATATGTGAAAATGCTCATACCTGCTCCTACAACCTAAGACATAAACTACTGCAATTTAAGATAATTCATAGGTCTTACTACACTCCTGCCAGAATACATCTAACGCACCCAGAAATGTAGCATCTCTGTTGGAGATGCAAAAGTACAAAGGAATCTATTACATATCTTGTTGTCCTGTGATAAACCGACACCATTTTGGGATAATGTAGCCTATGCGCTATCATTTAATTGTGTCTAGGAGTTTGGATTCATCCATCTCCACGATTATGTCTGTTGGGAAGTGTAAATATTGGTGATCAATATCAGAGAAAGTTCTGTAATCTCGGCTTAATTTCTGCAAAAAAAAATGTGTGGCCATGAATTGGAAAGCATCATACTCACCCTCTATAACAAACTGGAGGACTGAGCTATCTAGTTACATCCCTTTGGATACAGTGCCTTCAGAAAGTATTCATACCCCTTGACTTATTCCACATTTTGTTGTGTTACAGCCTAAATTAAAAAGTTATATTTTTCTCACCCATCTACACACAATACCCATAATGACAAAGTACAAACATGTTTTTAGAAATGTTTGCAAATGCATTGAAAACAAAATACAGAAATATTTTTTTACGTAAGTATTCACACCCCTGAGTCAATACATGTTAGAATCACCTTTGGCAGCGATTACAGCTGTGAGTCTTTCTGGGTAAGTCTCTAAGAGCTTTGCACACCTGGATTGTACAATATTTGCACATTTATTCTTTTGAAAATTCTTAGCTCTGTCAAGTTGGTTGCTGATCGGGCCTCCCGAGTGGCGCAGCGGTCTAAGGCACTGCATCACAGTGCTAGTGGTGTCACTACAAATCCGCATTTGATCCCAGGCTGTGTCACAGCTAGCTGCGATCGGGAGACCCATGAGGTGGCGCACAATTGGCCCAGTGTCGTCCGGGTTAGGGGAGGATTTGGCCGGCTGGGATGTCCTTGTCCCATCGCACTCTAGCGACTCCTGTGGTGGGCTGGGTGCATGCACGCTGACATAGTCGCCAGTTGGACGGTGTTTCCTCCGACACAGTGGTGCGGCTGGCTTTCAGGTTAAACAAGCTATGTATCAAGAAGCAGCGTGGCTTGGCAGGGTCGTGTTTCGAAGGACGCACAGCTCTCGATCTTCGCCTCTCCCGAGTCTGTACGGGAGTTGCAGCGATGGGACAAGACTGTAACTACCAATTGGGTATCATGAAAAAGAGGTAAAAAGTGCAAAATAAAATAAAAAGTTGGTTGCTGATCATTGCTGTACAGCCATTTTCAAGTCTTGCCATATATTTACAAGCTGATTTAAGTCAAACTGTAACTAAGCCACTCAGGAACATTCTATGTCATCTTGGTAAGCAACTCCAGTGTATATTTGGCCTTGTGTTTTAGGTTTTTGTCCTGAAAGGTGAATTTGTCTCCAAGTGTCTGTTGGAAAGCAGACTGAACCAGGTTTTCCTCTAGGATTTTGCCTGTGCTTAGCTCTATTCCATTTATTTCTATCCTAAAAAAAACTCCCTAGTCCTTGCCGATGACAAGCATACCCATAACATGATGCAGCCACCACCATGCTTGAAAATAAGAAGAGTGGTACTCAGTGATGTGTTGGATTTGCCCCAAACATAGAAGCTTTGTATTCAGGACATAAAGTACATTTATTTGCCACATTTTTTGCAGTTTGACTTTAGTGCCTTTTAGTGCCTTTTGGAATATTTGTATTCTATACAGGCTTCCTTCTTTTCACTCTGTCATTTAGGTTAGTATTGTGGAGTAACTACAATGTTGCTGATCCATCCCCAGTTTTCTCCTATCACAGCCATTTAAAGTCACCATTGACCTTATGGTGAAATCCCCGGGCGGTTTCCTTCCTCTCCAGCAACTGAGTTAGGAAGGACGCCTGTATCTTTGTAGTGACTGGGTGTATTGATACACCATCCAAAGTGTAATTAATAGCTTCACCTTGGTCAAAGGGATATTCAATGTCTGTTTTTTGTTGTTGTTGTTGTTATTTTAATCTACCAGGTGCCTCATCTTTGTGGTTGAAACTGTATTTGAAATGTACTGCTCGACTGAGGAACCTTAGAGACAATTGTATGTTTGGGGTACAGAGATGAGGTAGTCAATCAAAAATCATGTTAAACACTATTATTGCACACAGAGTGAGTCCATGCAACTTATTATTTTACCTTTATTTAACTAGGCAAATCAGTTAAGAACAAATTCTTATTTACAATGATGGCCTACCCCGGCCAAACCCTAACCCAGACGACGCTTGGCCAATTGTTCGCCGCCTTATGAGACTCCCAATCACGGCCTGTTGTGATACTACCTGGAATCGAATCAGGGTCTGTAGTGATGCCTCCAGTACTGAGATGCAGTGCCTTAGACCGCTGCGCCAATCGGGAGCCCCTAATTATGTTACTTGTTAAGCAAATGTTTCCTTCTGAACTTATTTAGGCTTGCCAGAACAAAGGGGTTGAATACTTATTGACTCAAGACATGTCAGCTTTTCATTTTTTATTAATTTGTAAAAATGTCTAAAAACATAATTCCACTTTGACATTAAAGGGTAGGTGTAGATCAGTGACACAAAATCTCAATTTAATACATTTTCAATTCAGACTGTAACACAACAACGTGGAAAAAGTCAAGGGGTGTGAATAATTTCTGAAGGCACTGTATGTTATATTATGAAGTTAAGTAAAAATCGGAGACATTTGACAGAATTTGGAAGATAAAGTTTTGTATAATGGGTGTTTGTTTTGGTGTTTTTGTGTTATGTTGTTTGTGAAGTAGAAAAAGTGAACTCATACAGACTACAAGCTTTGAATCATTTAAATTATTTTCAGAAACCCTGGCTGCATATTAGATTAGTGTTAAATTACTCTATTCTTTAGAGGTGACACACTAAACTGTCTGATAGAAATCAAATGTTTCTCTCTGTTGACATCTGGCTCTCCAGCTGTTGTTACACCCCTGTTTAATAATTACAGCTGCCGTGGATGTGGATGGGCCCACTCCACGCTGCACGGCGCAGGAGGGTGGCCCAGACACCTTGTCCAACCCTCCTAAACAACTCCCAGCAGACGCCACTAATGTGGAGCGACAGAGCTATTCCACAACGGATCTCCTGCTGCTAAACAAAATGAACAAAAAGGATCCCGGGAGGGGAGAGGGGTCTTGGAATCTTAGAATTTGGCTCATTAGAGTAATCACAAAGACGGATAAAATTAAAGGTGGATTTATATGGTGAAATGTTTAAAAGGAATCATGGAAGAATAGTGTTTGGTTCATGTGTGGGGCCAGTGGACCATTAAGCAGAGGTCTGCACTGCAGTTTGGTGTGTGTGTGTGTGTGTAACAGTATAGCTTCTGTCCCTCTCCTCATCCCTACCTGGGCTCGAACCAGGGACCCTCTTCACACATCGACAACAACCACCCTCGAAGCATCGTTACCCATCGCTCCACAAAAGCCGCAAGGGGAACAACTACTTCAAGGTCTCAGAGCGAGTGACGTCACCAATTGAAACGCTATTAGCGCGCACCCCGCTAACTAGCTAGCCATTTCACATCGGTTACACGTGCGTGTGTGTGTGGTGTGGCCCTTTATTATCTATCTAGCAGAGTTCCCTCTTGTGGTGAATGGGTGTACATGCACCACTACATGAGGGGCTCTGTGCAAGTTTGTTTTTATACCGCAAGATGGCAATGTTAATCCATTTCCCTCAGTATAGAGCACGCCAGTTTGTAATCTTAAAAACGGGAAATGAGTTACCTCTGGTTCGTTCAGCCATTCCTATGGGGAAAATGAATGGAGAAAGAATAGAGTTTTGGGATAAACGCTGAAAATAAGGTCTGAGGATAACACAGGTTTAGGAAATCTTAACGTTTTGTTCTATGAGATAATATCAGTCAGTTAACATGACCTTTATGAATGATGAAGCCTTTTATGTGCTTGATGTGCTTGTTTTATTACATAAACGATTCAAATAAATATATTTAAAAGTGACATTAGCTGATGAAGATTATCTCATAAAACAAAATGTATAAGATCTCCAGACTCCAGACAAGGACCATATTTTTGGTGTTTATCCAAAAACCCTCCAAAAACTAGATGAATTTGCCCAACAAATCATGGCAGTGTCAGTGCCTAAAAGAAGACACCAATAGTATTGCTCTGGGTGTTTATAGGGATTTGAAGATTGAAATACTAGCAATTGGATGGATTGTTGATACATCATTCGAATAATAATGTAACTTTTGTGTGTTTTTTTTTTCTACTTTAGCCATTCACCTATGACTTTCTCTAATGCTTGTATAGGGGATTCTTCCATTATAAAATGGTTTCATGCACCACCGCTGAGGTAGCTCCCTGCCACGATCTCCAACTGACTACTGCCTCTCTGAAAACGTCTAACACATCATTGTGATCTCTACAGCGCTGTTGGCTGGTCGTCATTGACCTTGCGTAGGCTTAAACACAGGTATACACTGATTTATAAGGCCATATTGGGTAAAATGACATTTTATCTCTGCAATTTTTTTTGTCAGGTCAGTAAATAAATATCAATTACGGTCCCATTGTAATTTGCTTCTAACAGTACCAAAAATTAGAACAAGTCATGGTAGAATATGTTGTAGTTACTTAGCTCCATGGTCCTGGAATTCTCTCCTGAACATTTTAAAATGTGATGATCTAGTTTCATTGGTGGGGTTTAAACACTTGATCGATGTATATATCATAGAAGAGTGTAATTGTCTTTAGGAGCACTGTTTTAGTCAAGACTTTCGTGTTTTTAACGTAAAATGTTTTTGTTGTACTGTATGTGTGTTAATAGTTTTGTTTAATGTTGTGTTAGTGTACGTAAGTTGTTTTGTCTGAAACGTTGTTCCGCCTGCTGCTATTGGACCAGGTCTCTCTTGGAAAAGAGATGTTATCTCAATGAGAAAAACCTGGATAAATAAAGGTAAAATAAAATAAAAAACAATTTGGGTTCCAGAAAAGTGGAGGAATTGTGGTAAATACAATGACATTCTTTGGAAAAGAAAGCCTGCTTGGCTATGTGATGCATCCTGAATTAGTGATCACTTTGATGTGGATACTTGCTGTGAAATATGTTACATATAAATGTGCCTACTACAAACAAACGAAATGACTTTGGTTGTTTGTTACATAACTATTACACATGCCTGTTAGATGCCTGGTATGGACTTCACTTGTCACTTAAACTGCATGCAAATATTTGAATGACTATTATATTTTCCCTCCAAGATCATGACTGGTCAGGTTGAAGTTTAGAGCTGTTTAACTATCCAAAACACTACTCTGTGTATCTAGAGGGTGTTCGCATCCCGTATGGCATCATCATGGACAGGTCAAATATTTAGCATAAATGCAGAAGGCCTAATTTACCAATTTAGTTGGTAAATATGTGACCACTGACATGGGGAAACTACAAGACTTTCAGTCGCCCAGTCCTCAATCAGATGTAGGATCTTAATTTGATCACCCTGTTGCAGGAGAATCTTCCTGCAATCCAGGGCATTTAAAACTTGTAATGCATTTGTGGTTTAAAAAGGTCATACATCTGTAGTCCTCAGTGGTCAAACAGAACAAAGGACAATTTCCTATCAGGATATTATCAGTGAGTGTGAAGATACAATCCCAATAGCCCAACGATAGATAAACAGAGAGATGGAGGGCATCTTGGAGAGAGCTTGGATTGAGTAACTCCCTCTTATCTTTCAAATACTTGTGTTGCAGGACTGAGTGTCTTGCCCGTAACATCATGGGTACCTGGGCGACCATGACATCGTCGTGCTATGTGTGCTGAAAGCCAGGTATCAGTTCTGTGCCGACCGGTGGAGAGTATCAAAGCACTGAGCCGCAAATCCCACCACACTCTGCCCATTAGTGTCAACTTCATTCGCCTCAAGAGTTATGTGGTAAGGACTTAACCAACGTGTTCTTATTTGATGCTGGACAAGTGGACAGGAAGTTTCACAATGTAGAAAATAAGCCTTTATGATGCATTCAGTCATAAGACTTCCAGATAAAAGTGTAATGGTTTGAGATTGTAGTGTTTCGTTCTCCAGGTCCATGTGTGCCTGGTCATGCCTGTAGTAATTTCCAGCTGGCATATACAGTATGTATATACTATGCATATACATATATACTAAATGCACAGAGTAGTGCATTTAGGCCTACAGGGCCGTTGTACACACTTTATGTTCTATCAGTTTTTTAAAAATAATAATATCCATAAAATTATTGTAATTAATGTTGTATTACTGTAAGCTCTTACACCACACTTGACCAAATCCAAATTAATTCAATTGATTGTTTGTTTTTCTTTGCTTTTCTTGTAGAACGACCAGTCAACAAAGGATCTCCACATCATTGGAGCAGAAGACTTCTCTTTCCTGACTGGAAAGGTGAGTAGTACTGCTATACACAGAAAATATAACACATACCAGACAAGCTGTGAGCAGATATAGTTATGAGCCCTACAAATCCACATACCGAAGATGTTTTGGGTTGGGGTCCTGTCGATGTGGTGGCGGGGGGGGGCTCCTGACGAGAGTTTTTCTACGCTAGTACAGGAGTAATAACGGCCTAGTTCACTGACTTGGCAAATAATTAGTATTTATTAATTTAAATGATTTGTTTAAATTAATATATATATTTTTTTTTTTACTTATCAGTACCCCTACTTCCCGTGGCTACGACCAGTTCTCACTTAAAAAGTCAATGATGTGTCTTGAAAGCAGTTGATATGATCGTGGTGCTTCTCAGTAGTAGTTGTTATTCTGAACTGAGAAAGAGTTGGGCAGTATCTCTAAACAGCCAAAAGGTGGCAGTCTTCCCCACATTCAGCCTCCCCAAATTTTGGAGCTGAACTCAAAGACCATGGTTAGTTATGGCCTTGATTAGATTTAATCCACAACCTGGACATGTGACAAAGCTATGACCACATCTTTCCTCTTCTGTCAGGACTATAATTTATCACTATTTCTGGCAAACTGCTGCTACCAATTCTCCTTCCACCCATTAAAGTATATATATTATATTTGCGACATACAACATTTGTTTGCTTAAATAGCTGCTGATGTCATACTAGAAATATAGCATCATTGCTCATTGTCTTGGGAGAACAAGACATTGGCTTAGTTAGTCACTATTCTGCAGTGCCTCTAATGTCTGTCTGTCTGTCCTGTCTGTCTGTCTGTCTGTCTGTCTGTCTGTCTGTCTGTCTGTCTGTCTGTCTGTCTGTCTGTCTGTCTGTCTGTCTGTCTGTCTGTCTGTCTGTCTGTCTGTCTGTCTGTCTGTCTGTCTGTCTGTCTGTCTGTGTACGTGTCCAGCCATTAATGGGATCATAGGTCAGCGAGGGAAACGCTGCTGACATAAATCAGACACACACACACTGACACAGGCTTTAGAGAGGCGTGGCTCAGATATTAGTGAGTAAGAAAATGCTGAACCATTGATGAGTTATGGGATGGTGAGTTTAACTCATTTCTCTGTTGCTTTTCTACACAGATCATGTTAGGACTGTGTGTGAAATCATTTACAGTTACTATGTGGTTTATTGTTTCTTTGAGACAGGTACTGACTATTGTACATAGAATAAAACTGTGGATTGTTAAGTAATTGAGGCCTAGGGAAAGTTGACACAATATCTACCATTGATGTATTGTAGATACTAGCGAGAGATTATAGTTTCTACCCATATTGTTTACACTGTCTGGATTGAGGATTAAGATTAGTCATTATTTACTGTCTTGAAGAAATGAATGGAACTACTGAGCCCCAGATAGATCAACTCAGCGTGGCTTCATTTCTGCTTGATTGCATTCTTCACATGAAATTAAAGTACCGTACAGCATTACCACTATATGTGTTTGTTTTCAGGCAGCATGTTTAGGATTGGGATGTCTATTGTCTTCTCTTGAGTTTTGAGAATACCTTAGTTCATATTTGCGTCGAAAGTTCCTCAAATGCACATCCATGCTAAATTGCAGACAATGCAGGCGGACAGAGAGCCACAGAGAGAGAGAAGACACAGACTTTCTAGTCAGATAAGCAAGGCATTATTTAGACATGCCTTGTGTAATCACCAATATAAAGTAATAAGTCTCACACTGCTAGCATTAATAATCAGGAAGAGTTGGATCATGCCCCTGGACGACTGAGTAGAAAGCCCTTGTTTTGTCCAATATGATTGGCCATCTTATTTCTTCTGCAACATGTGATGTCTGGTATTGGCTGGCTGTCCCTGCCTGCATAGGGCAATAGGTCAACAGTGGGAGGCATGCCTCTGATAGACTTTTTGCAATATCAGGAATGTTCAGTTCCTCTGCAACTAGAAGAAAACAAAACTTTTTCATAACGGATCACTTTGTCTAGGGAAAACACTTATTGAGTAGTACTGTATTCTACTTCTAAATCCATATGCCCCATGCCATGTTACAGACTTCATAGTGCCTTTGTGTGGGCATAGGCATGTACTGCTTTTTTGATGCTTACCTTTGTCCGAAATGTGTTTGTGTAACATTATTTTAACATTGATATTTTTCTAACACTCAATATATGATGTGCATAATTACAGGTAACTGCCAAAATAATGGAAACACTTGAGTAAATGAGAGATAGGCATGGTTCCTGAGTTAATTAAGCAACTAACATTCCATCATGCTTAGAGTCATGTATAAAAATGTTGGGCAGGCCTTACTTTGGCTACCAAGGCTATGCCCCATGGGATGACAATGCCCCCGTCCACAGGGCACGAGTGGTTACTGAATGGTTTGATGAGCATGAACATGGTGTAGACCATATTCCATGGCCATCTGTCACCAGATCTCAACCCAATTGAACACTTACGGGAGATTTTGGAGTAGCGCCTGAGACAGCTTTTCCACCACCATCAACAAAACCCCTAATGATTATATTTATTTTTGGAAGAATGGTGTTGCATCCCTCCAATAGAGTTTCAAGCACTTGCCAAGGTGCTTTGAAGCTGTTCTGGCTCGTGGTGGTCTAACGCCCTATTAAGACATTTTATGTTGGTGTTTCCTTTATTTTGTCAGTTACCTGTATTTCATGTGGTTATGGAGTCGCTCCCATATGGAGATTTTATTTCCAAAATGCTATATCTACACATTTTTCACATTTGTGTTTTTCATCAGAAATGATTGCTTATGGGCACCATCATGTGTGTGTAAACTATTAGTCTTCTAATTGCTGATCTTCACTGGCCTACACACAAAACACAATAATGTCAAAATGGAATAATGTTTTTCGAAATTTTCACAAATTAATTTAAAATGAAAAGCTGAAATGCCAATAAGTTTTCAACCCCTTTGTTATGGCAAGCCTAAAGAAGTTCAGGTGTAAAAAAGCCTTTACAGAATGTTTTTTATTCTCCAAAACAAGCATCCTGTTTGCAAACAAGGCACTAAAGTAATACTGACAAAATACATTTGCAAAGCAATTCAACTTTTTTTCCTGAATATAAAGTGTTATGTTTGGGGCAAATCCAACACAACATGTTACTGAGTACCACTCTCCATATTTTCAAGCATAGTGGTGGCTGCATCATGTTATGGGTATGTTTATAATCAGTGGCGACCCGTCATTCAGGGAAGGTAAGGTAGAGCCCCACATGTTTTGAGCCCTAACTGTTTAGCTTTTTTTTTTTTATATAAGAATGATATATTTTTCTGACTGTTTTGCATGTTATTTTGGCATTAATACGTGTCACATATCAGTTTGCAAACAATGTAAAATATATATATATATATATATATATATATATATTGTCACGCCCTGACCTGATAGACGGTTTATTTCTCTATTTTGTTAGGTCAGGGTGTGGGGTGGGCATTCTCTGTTTTGTATTTCTTTGTGTTGGGCCGAGTATGGTTCCTAATCAGAGGCAGCTGTCTATCGTTGTCTCTGATTAGGAATCATACCTAGGCAGCCTTTCCCACCTGTGTTTTGTGGGTAGTTATTTTCTGTTTTGTATTCGTTACCTGACGGAACTGTTTGGCTTTTCGTTTTGTTTCTTTGTTATAGTGTTTCATTGTTTAATAAATAATATGAACACTTACCACGCTGCGCTTTGGTCCCCTCTCATTGCGACGGTCGTAACAGACCTACCCACCACCAAAGGACCAAGCAGCGTGGTCAGGAGGACTGGACCTGGGAGGAAATCCTGGATGGGGCAGGACCCTGGACAAGGCCTGGGGAGTATCGCTGTCCGCAAGAGGAGATAGAGTCAGCGAAAGCGGAACGGCGATACTGGGAGGAACAAGCAAGGCAACAATGGAAGCCCGAGAGGCAGCAGCAAAAATAAAATTGTTGGAGGCACACGGGGAGATTGGCGAAGTCGGGGTTGAGACCTGAGCCAACTCTCTGTGCTTACCGTGGGGAGCGAGTGACCGAGCAAGCACCGTGTTATGCGGTGATGCGCACTGTGTCGCCAGTGCGCAGTCACAGCCCGGTGCGCTCGGTGCAAGCTCCTCACAGTTGCCGTGCTAGAGTTGGCCGTCAGCCAGGAAGAAGTGTGCCGGCTCAGCGTTCCTGGTCTCCAGTGCGTCTCTTCGGCCCAGGTTATCCTGCGCCAGCTCTACGCACGGTACCCCCCGTTCACCAGCACAGCCCAGTTCGTCCTGTGCCAGCGCTCTGCCCTTGCTGGGCTAAATTAAACATCCAGCCAGGACGGGTTGTGCCAGCCCTAAGCTCCAGACCTCCAGTGCGCCTCCACGGCCCAGTATACCCTGTGCCTGCTCTGCACACCCAGTCTCCTGTGCGTCTCCCCAGTCCGGTGAGACCGGTTCCAGCTCCACGTAGGAAGCCTCCAGTGATAATCCATGGCACGAAGCCTCCAGTGATGATCCATGGCCCAGAGCCTGTAGGGATGATCCATGGCACGAAGCCTCCAGTGATGATCCATGGCCCAGAGCCTGTAGGGATGATCCATGGCACGAAGCCTCCAGTGATGATCCATGGCCCGGAGCCTGTAGGGATGATCCATGGCACGAAGCCTCCAGTGATATTCCATGGCCCGGAGCCTGTAGGGATAATCCATGGCAAGAAGTCTGTAGGGATGATCCATGGCCCGGAGCCTGTAGAGATGATCCATGGCACAAAGCCTCCAGTGATGATCCATGGCGCGGAACCTGTAGTGATGATCCATGGCACGGAGCCTGCAGAAAATAAATGGTATGGAGCTAAGCACAGGCAAATCCTAGAGGAAAACCTGGTTCAGTCTTCTTTCCACCAGACACTGGGAGATGAATTCACCTTTCAGCAGGACAATAACCTATAACACAAGGCAAAATCTAAATGACATATTTCTGTTTTTCATTTTCAATAAATTTGCTAACATTTCTAAAAACATGTTTTCACTTTGTCATTATGAGGTAGTGTGTAGATGGGTGAGAAAAAAAAAGATTGAATCGATTTTGAATTCAGGCTGTAACACAGCAAAATGTGGAATAAGTCAAGTGGTATGAATATTTTCTGAAGGCACTGTGTATTCATTGTTTAGCTGTACCCCAAGATGGTGCCGGCAGAGAGGGCCGCCTCGCTTCTAGTCCTTAAGAAACTTTGCAGTATTTTAGATTTTTTTATGTATTATTTCTTACATTGTCAGCCCAGAAAATCTTAAGTGCTGTTACATACAGCCAGGAAGAACTATTGTATATCAGAACGACGTCAACTTACCAGCACTACGACCAGGAATTCAACTTTACCGAAGCGGATTCTTTGTCCGAACCCCCCAGGGCATCTGAACTGATTCCAGAGGCTGACCCAAAACAACGTCACTGTCACGTCCTGACCATAGTAAGATGTGATTTTCTATGGTAGAGTAGGTCAGGGCGTGACAGGGGGTGTTTTGTGTTTTTCTATGTTTTCTATTTCTATGTTCTTAGGTTCTAGTTTTTGTATTTCTATGTTGGCTTGTTTGGGATGATCTCCAATTGGAGGCAGCTGGTCCTCGTTGTCTCTAATTGGAGATCATATTTAAGTAGGGGTTTTTCTTCCTGGGTTTTTGTGGGTGATTATATATATATATATATTTTTTTTTTTTGAATATTTTATTTTTGCATTTTCCAATTAAGAACATTCAAAACAAAAGTGAAAATATGTTAGACAACAAAGGACAAAGTGACGGTAACAGATGAGCGTAATAAAAAATTAAAATGATATATACGGGCATACATAATACATAAAAAACATACATGATACATAAATCATAATAAAATAAATATTAATAATAATAATGAGACATTGATTCATATGGTCACCTGCTGTAAGCTACATATTATACATTACTTGTGAAACATTATATAAGAATTATATAGAGATTCAATCAATGTGGTGTGGGGGGAGATTCTCCATATAGTCAATAAAAGGTTGCCAAATTCTGTAAAATGTCTTTAACTTATTCCTCAAGCAGTAAGTGATTTTCTCCAGTGGGATACAACTATTAACTTCCGATAGCCACATTGCCACTGGTAGGGGGGAATCCGATTTCCATTTCAAGGCAATACATTTCTTGGCAATCGCTAGCAATATTTCTGTTAGCTTTATAGTATGACTTTGCCTAAGATTGGTGTTAGTATATTTACCCAGTAGGCAGACCTCGGGGTCTAAAGGGAATGCAACCCCGTGGATTGAGGATATGGTATCGCATACCCCCTGCCAGAAACCATGTAGTTTTGAACACTGCCAAGTGGAATGGAGGAATGTTCCTTCATCTGAGCCACATCTAAAACATAGGGAGGAGATATCAGGGTTGAACTTGTGCAGTCTAGATGGGGTGATATAGAGCTGATGGAGGAAATTAAACTGGATCAATCTGTATCTGGAGTTCAATGTGGATGTAACACCATCCCTGCATAGGTCACTCCATAGGCCCTCATCAAGATCAATACCCAGATCTTTTTCCCATCTAAATCGGGGTTTATCTAGCTCAGGCAGTGTTAGTACTGACATTAGAGCATCGTAAACACGGGAAATGGTCGTGAGTAGTGGTTGGTCTGCATGGCAGAATTGTTCAATAGGTGACATCTTAGGTAGGTTCCATTGTCCCTTGAGAGTCACCCTAATAAAGTCTCGTAGTTGTAGGTAGCTAAAGAAGTCCCTGTTAGACAAGTGGTATTTCTGTTTCAGCTGTTCAAAAGACATAAGAACTCCCTCCTCATAACAGTGTTCCAGCAGAGTGATCCCCTTATCAGACCACGGTCTAAAGTTACTATTCTGGAAAAACATAGGGATCAATCTATTGTTCCATAAAGGGGTTTTAGGGGAGAGAAATCCCCCTCGTCCGAACAGCTCATGCAGTTTACACCATGCCAGGACAGAATGTATGATTAAAGGGTTGTCTGTGGTGGTTTTTATAGATTTTCTGTCCCATTTGTAAAACAATTCTGCCCCCGTGTCATCATTCATCTCAAGCTTTTCAATGTTCAACCATGAGGGGGAGGGACCATTGTCAAACCTCTGAGCCAGAAACCTAGACTGAGCAGCCCAGTAGTACATTCTAAAATTGGGGAGGTTTAAGCCCCCTTGACCGTAATCCAGGGTCAGTTTGTCCAGGCTAACCCTCGGGGTTTTGCCATGCCAGATAAACCGTCTGGTCAGCTTGTCAAGAGAGGAAAAGAATGCTGCGGGCACAGGGATAGGGAGAGATTGAAACAAATATAGAAATCTGGGCAGGATATTCATTTTAATCACATTGATTCTACCCAGTAGGGTGAGAGGCAAGTACATCCACCTACACAGGTCACCCTCCACCTTCTGCAACAAGCCGGCCAGATTGAGTTTATAGAGGTTGTTCAGGTTACCATCCACCATTATGCCCAAATATGTGAAGCCCAGAGGCGACCATCGAAAAGGAAACTTGTGCTTGATGGTATGATGGTCAAAGACAGACAGCGGTAAGATTTCGCTTTTATCGAAGTTAACCTTATATCCAGAGAAAGAGCTATAACACTGTAGTAGGATCTGCAAGTGAGAGAGGGAGTGTTCTGGGTTTGTTAGAAATAAGATAAGGTCGTCCGCAAAGAGTGATAGTTTATGGGTATGGGGGCCCACCTCAAAGCCATGTATGTCAGGGCACGATCTAATAGCCTCAGCCAACGGTTCGATGGCGAGGGCAAAGAGGTGGGGGCTAATTGGGCAACCTTGTCTGTTCCCCCTATAGAGAGGGAAAGAGGAGGAAGTAATCCCATTGGTAGCAATCCTAGCTTTAGGAGATTTGTAGAGTGATTTTATCAAATTTACAAAAACGGTACCTAAACCAAACTTTTCCAAGACGCGAAAGAGGTATGGCCATTCAACCCTATCAAAGGCCTTTTCAGCGTCGAGGGAGACTGCGACACTAGGTATTTTGTTTTTGTTAGCAAGGTGAATTATATCAAAGAACCTTCTGAGATTATTGGAGGACAGTCTATTAATTATGAAGCCAGTCTGATCTGGGTTGACCAACAGGGGAAGACATGACTCCAGTCTCTTAGATAGCATCTTGGTGACCAGTTTACAATCTGTGTTAAGGAGAGAGATTGGTCTATAGGAGGCGCACTTTAGCGGGTTTTTCCCTTTCTTGTGGATTACAGTAATCACTGCTTGAGAGAAAGACTCTGGAAAGCAGTTGTCTTCCCCGGCTTTTTTAAGTACCTCCATGAGGTAGGGGACCAACAGCTCCCTAAATTCTTTATAGAACTCTGGAGGGAAGCCATCCTCCCCAGGAGATTTATTAGAAGGTAAGGATTTAATGGCTTCCACCAATTCAGGAACAGAGAAGTTTTCACTCAGGCGCTCTCTGTCTTCCTCTGACAGGCATGGGAGGTTGAGAGAGGAGAGAAAGGAGTCGATCTCCGACAGATCATCGCTTGATTGGGAAGTGTAGAGGTCTTCATAGTATTTCTTAAAGGTATTATTAATTTCGGTAGGGTCGAAAGATATCTCATTAGTAAGGGTTTCTATAGCATTAATTGTCCTCTTACTTTCCTCTGCTTTCAGTTGCCATGCCAGTACTTTGTGAGCTTTCTCTCCAAGCTCGTAATAACGCTGTTTTGATTTAGTGATGGCCCTCTCGGCTTGATATGTGTTCAGAATATTATATTTCAGTTTTTTATTTACCAAAAGCCTATATAGATCTTTAGTCGGGCCTCTTTGGTAGGTTTTCTCCAGCTCAGAGATTTCAGATTCAAGGACATTCAGTTCTGCACCGTATTTTCTCTTCAACCCTTTAGTATAGGAAATGATCTGTCCCCTCAGATAGGCTTTCAATGTGTCCCAAAGAATGAAACTGTCAGGAGCGGAGGGTTTGTTTGTCAAAGTAAAAATATTGATCTGCTCTTTGATAAATGCACAAAATTCTGGTTGCTTTAGGAGTGTAGGATTTAGTCTCCATCTATATGCTCCGTTTACCTTGTTAGGAATGGAGATTGATAATACCAGAGGAGAATGGTCGCTAAGCAATCTGGGGAGATACTCGATATCTAACACTCTATGAAACAGTTGGGTCGATAGTAAAAAGTTATCTATGCGTGTGTGTGTCTTGTGTGGGTGTGAATAAAAAGAGTAGTCCCTATCCTGTGGGTGCAACTGTCTCCAGATGTCTAGTAAATTAAGATCTTTCATGAATGACATGGTGAGCTTGGCGGCTTTGGTAAGAAGGGAGGGTTTATCCGAGGACCTATCAAGGACTGTATCTAAACAAAAATGTAGATCTCCTCCAACCAGTAGCCATCCTGGTGGTGCTTGAGCGACCTGAAGGAAGACATTCTGTATAAACATATGGTCATCGAAGTTAGGAGCATAAATATTCAGCAGGGTCCAAGACTCTGAAAACATATGCCCCTGCACCAAAACAAACCTGCCCGAGGGATCAGAGATGGTGTTGTTGACGCAGAAGGGGATGTGTCTACTTATCAAAATTGCAGTTCCTCTTGCTTTGGAGTTAAAAGAGGACGCAAAAACTTGTCCTACCCATTCCCTCTTCAATTTCTTGTGTTCGCTGGCTGTAAGATGTGTTTCTTGTAGAAACACAATATCGGCCTTTAATTTCTTAAGGTATGTATAGACTCTTTTCCTTTTAATCGGGCTGTTAAGGCCTTTTACGTTGAATGTGACATATTTTAGTGGATTAAGCATAGGTTGGGTTTGAAATATGTAACCGAATGGAAATCTCTCATATGTAAATAGTCACGAAATGTTTCAACTTTGGTTTGAACACAGAAGTGACCTATGTGCCTCTTTAGGAAGGAAACAACAATAAACATGGAAAAAAAGGGGAAAAAAAACCCACCCACCCCGATTGTCAGACTAAAACAACAATCCCAACAATCAAACATGAATACACTTGAAGAGATACGTTGCTGCTCGCTTTCCACCTTACTCTTACTAGCTAAACCTTGGCGTAAACTAAAACCTGCGAGCTCTCTAAATTGAAAACAAACGTTGTGAATAGGCATTTATGGCTGAATAATTACTGCCCACGGTAAGGGCTGCTTGAGTCTCTTTTCGGGAGAGGAGAAACATAAATGGGGGGGAAGCGGTGGGCCTAAACCCACTTATTGCTTCGTCCAGTGGATATTGACTAAACCAAAATATAGTCTCCTGTAAATGTAATAGAACTCACCCCGGGGAAAAACGGTTAGTTGAAAATGTACAAATCAATTATAGCGACCGGATAGCGGGGTAGACGGATCCGATATCAGCAGATCAGTCCAGATAAGAGAAAACAAACAGATTGGATCTTATCCCCCAGAGAGACCGTTTTTCAGTCGCGGTTCGGTTCTTTGAGAAAAGTGAATACTTCTCCCGGTGTGTTGAAGATATGGCATCGGCCTTTGTACTGAACTTTCATCCGCGCAGGGTGGATGAGGTAGCCGGTGATGTTCTTCTCCTTCAGTGCTTTGGCGGCAGGTCTGAACTGCTTGCGACGTCTGGCGAGATCGGCACTCATATCCGGGAAAAGGCTGACCCTCTTGCCATCGAAGGTGATGTCCCCTTTGGCTCTTGCGAGTTGCAGAATCTTCTCTCTGTCTTGGAAACGGAGGAACCTGACCAGAACGGCACGTGGGGGCTCCTCTGGCCGGGGTTTCGGTGCTGATGTTCTGTGGGCGCGTTCGATTTCCAGCGGCTTGGTGAAGTTGATTATGCCTAGGACATCCGGGATCCATTGAGTGAAGAAGCGGACCGGGTCACGGCCCTCGCTGTCCTCTTTCAATCCCACCACACGGATATTACTGCGTCTGCTCTGGTTCTCCATCTGGTCTACTTTGTTTTTGAGGTAGGCATTATCCTTCTGCAGTTCTATCAGAACCTGGTCATGTCGAGCGACGGTGTCCTCAACTGCGCTAATGCGCATCTCGGCCTCAGTCGTTCTCAGAAGGAGATCATTCATGGAGGATTTCAGGTCGTCGATGGAAGAATGGAGTTCAGCCGATTTCTTGTCAATTTTCATAGAAAGACCTTTGTTACCATCCTGAATTTCCCGGAGGAGAGTAGCCAGCATGTCTTGCGAGGCTGCCGAGAGCAATAGTCTGGAACCGTCGTCTGAGATATGAGGGCTAATGCTAAACTTGCTAGCTGTGGCGTTATCGTTGTCTTGGGATTCAACGACGTTTTGGTCGTCCTTCTTGCCTCTCGGTCGGAGGTCCATGGCTCTTTGGGAAGGTAAGTATTTGACAATTTATCAGCCGATGTTAGAATATTGTTTCAACGTTGTTATTTAGGTAATAATAGGATACATTTCAAGAGCTCGGTTTGTCAACGTCTGTTCAGCTCCGCGGCATCACGTGTCTCCGGGTGATTATATTTTTGAGTAGTGTTTGTTTCTCCTCTGCGTCACGGTTTGTTGTTTTGTCAAGTCAGTTTATTTATGTATTGCAAAGTTTCACAGATTAAATAAAATGTGGATCTACACACACGCTGCACCTTGGTCCTCTCCTTTCGACAGCCGTGACAGTCGCGGCAGAAGAGGTAGATGGAGCGATCTATTGATCAGACTTCGGAGGCGCACACACCACCCTGCGCATCCGAGCATATTACTCGCTAATTTCCAGTCTCTAGATAACAAGGTAGACGAAATTAGGGCAAGGGTTTCTTCCAGAGAGACATCAGGGATTGTAACATACTCTGTTTGTAATGCGTCTGTGTGTAGCTGGTGAGATGAGTCAGGCGCAGGACAGCAGATATGAGCAATGAAAGCAATTTACTCAATAATATAACAATACACATCGTATAAATACATGGTCACAAAATATGGACCGCAATACAATAAACAATTACTCACAAACAAACATGGGGGAACAGAGGGTTAAATAATGAAGAAGTAATTGGGGAATTGAAAGCAGGTGTGTAAGACAAAGACAAAACAAATGGAAAATGAAAAGTGGATCGGCGATGGCTAGAAGGCCGGTGACGTCGACCGCCGAACGCCGCCCGAACAAGGAGAGGGACCGACTTCGGCGGAAGTCGTGACACTGTTTCACGGAAACATGGCTCTCTCTGGATATGCTGTCGACGTCGGTACAGCCACCGGGATTCTTTGTGTGTCACGCCGACGGAAATAAACATCTCTCCGGGAAGAAGAAGGGTGGGGGTGTATGTTTCATGATTAACGACTCATGGTGTAATAACAACATACAGGAACTCAAGTCCTTGTGAGCACCTGACCTAGAATTCCTCACAATCAAATGCCGACCGTAATATTTCCCAAGAGAATTCTCGTCGGTTATTGTCACAGTTGTATATCCCCTCTCAAGCCAATACCACGACAACCCTCCAGGAACTTGAATGGACTTTATGCAAACTGGAAACCATATATCCCGAGGCTGCATTTACTGTAGCTGGGGATTTAAAAAAAGCAAATTTGAGAACAAGGCTACCTAAATTCTATCAGCATATTGATTGTAGTACTCGCTCTGGCAAAACTCTGGATCACTGCTACTCTAACTTCCGCGATGCATACAAGGCCTTCCCCCGCCCTACCTTCGGCAAATCTGACCACAACTCCATTTTGCTCCTCCCTTCCTATAGACAGAAACTCAAACAGGATGTACCCCTGACAAGGACTATTCAACGCTGGTCTGACCAATCGGATTTCACGCTTCAAGAATGTTTTGATCACGAGGACTGGGACATGTTCCGGGTAGCCTCAGAGAATAACATTGACAAAAACACGGATATGATGACTGAGTTCATCAGGAAGTATATAGGAGATGTTTTACCCGCTGTGACTATTAAAACCTACCCTAACCAGAAACCATTGATGGATGGCAACATTCGTGCAAACCTGAAAGCGCGAACCACTGCATTTAACCATGGAAAGTTGACTTGGAATATGGCCGAATACAAACAGTGGAGTTATTCCATCCGCAAGGCAATCAAACAAGCGAAATGTCAATATAGAGACAAAGTGGAGTCACAATTCAACAGCTCAGACACGAAACGTATGTGGCAGGGTCTACAGACAATCACGGACTACAAAAAGAAAACTAGCCATGTCACGGACACAGATGTCTTGCTTCCAGACAAACTAAACACCTTCTTTGCCCGCTTTGAGGATAAAACAGTGCCACCGACGCGGCCCGCTACCAAGGACTGTGGGCTCTCCTTCTCCATGGTCGACTTGAGTAAGACATTTAAACGTGTTATCCCTCGCAAGGCTGCCGGCCCAGACGGCATCCCTAGCCACATCCTCAGAGCATGCGCGGACCAGCTGGCTGGTGTGTTTACGGACATATTCAATCTCTCCCCATTCCAGTCTGCTGTCTCCACAAGCTTCAAGATGGCCACCATTGTTCCTGTACCCAAGAAGGCAAAGTTAACTGAACTAAATGACTATCGCCCCGTAGCACTCACCTCTGTCATCATGAAGTGCTTTGAGAGACTAGTCAAGGATCATATCACCTCCACCTTACCTGTCACCCTAAACCCACTTCAATTTGCATACCGCCCAAATAGGTCCACAGACGATGCAATCGCCATAACACTGCACACTGCCCTATCACACCTGGACAAGAGGAATACCTATGTAATGCTGTTCATTGACTACAGATCAGCATTCAACACCAAAGTACTCTCCAAGCTCATCATTAAGCTCGGGGCCTTGGGTCTCAACCCGCCCTGTGCAACTGGGTTCTGGAATTCCTGACGGGCCACCCCCAGGTGGTGAAGGTAGGAAACAACATCTCCACTTCGGTGATCCTCAACACTGGGGCCCCACAAGGGTGCGTGCTCAGCCCCCTTCCTGTACTCCCTGTTCACCCATGACTGCGTGGCCAAGCACGCCTCCAACTCAATCATCAAGTTTGCAGACGACACAACAGTAGTATGCTTGATTACCAACAACAACGAGACAGCCAATAGGGAGGAGGTGAGGGCCCTCGGAGTGCGGTGTCAGGAAAACAACCTCTCACTCAACATCAACAAAACAAAGGAGATGATCATGGACTTCAGGAAACAGCAGCGGGAGTACCCCCCTATTCACATCGACGGGACCGCAGTGGAGAACGTGGAAAGTTTTAAGTTCCTCTGCGTTCACATCATGGACAAACTGAAATGGACCACCCACACAGACAGTGTGGTGAAAAAGGTGCAACAGCGTCTCTTCAACCTCAGGAGGCTGAAGAAATTTGTCTTGTCACCTAAAACCCTCACAAACTTCTACAGATGCACAATTGAGAGCATTCTGTCGGGCTGCATCTGGTACGGCAACTGCAGGGCTCTCCAGAGGGTGGTGCAGTATGCACAATGCATCACAGGGGGCAAACTACCTGCCCTCCAGGACACCTACAGCACTCGATGTCATAGGAAGGCCAAAAAGATCATCAAGGACAACAACCACCCAAGCCACTGCCTGTTCACCCCACTACCATCCAGAAGGCGAGGTCAGTACAGGTGCATCAAAGCTGGGACCGAGAGACTGAAAAATAGCTTCTATCTCAAGGCCATCAGACTGTTAAACAGCCATCACTAACACAGTGAGGCTGCTGCCTACATACAGACTTGAAATCATTGGCCACTTTAATAAATGGATTACTAGTCACTTTAATAATGCCACTTTAATCATGTTTACATATCTTGCATTACTCATCTCATATGTATATACTGTATTTTATAACATCTATTGCATCTTGCCTATGTCTCTCGGTCATTGCTTATCCATATACTATTTATATGTATATATTCTTATTCCATTCCTTTACTTAGATTTGTGTGTATTAGGTAGTTGTTGTGGAATTGTTAGATTACTTGTTAGATATTGCTGCACTGTCAGAACTAGAAGCACAAGCATTTCGTTACACTCGCAATAACATCTGCTAACCATGTCTATGTGACCAATAAAATTTGATTTGATTTGATTTAATGGAATGTTCGCATCCTGTATATTTGACTGTGATGCATGGTTGTCTCACCTAGCTATCTTAAGATGAATGCACTTACTGCAAGTCGCTCTGGATAAGAGCATGTGCTAATTGACAAAAATGTCTAATGTAAAGGTTTTACATACAGATGTCATATTAAATTATTATTTTTAAACATTTTGTAAATACTGATTTCACAAATGTATAATTTGTACAGTTCTTTATTGCAAATGTAGTTATTTGTTACATTTGACTGTGTAAAACCTAATAGTACTACTTATTAATCTGAGAGTGAGGCGGCTATATAGCATTTTGCAAAAAAAACTTGATTATGTGTCTCTGAAATGAAACCATCAAGTGATAGATTTTAAGCAAATACATGTCTGTCATTGAACAACCCCATGCCATGATTAGATGGTGAAGAAATACACCAGTCTTTAATTATTTATTTAAACAATAAAAGACAATTTACCAACATTTCCAAAAATGGATATATAGCGTTTTGGAAAGAAACTCTTCATACTGTATGCACATATTGCAAATCTGTCTCAACCAAGTTTTTCAGTCAATGTTATCTTGGTATGCATGTGCAGCAGTGTGGTAGATTGTAGATAGATTGTAGATACGTCTTTACCCTTCCTACCCATGCATAACTGCTTCCTTTCTCTTTTCTCTCTTACAAAAATAATATCCTAATCGTGGAGGTGAGTCAACATGCGTATTTCCTTCCTCTCCTCTATTGGAGTCTCTGAGTACATCCATCAAATACTCCATAACTTTCTCCAGATGTTTATCAAAGTCATGGGGAGTGGAGGACATTGCCTCATAGCTCTCATTCTCTGTATGTAGGTCTGAGTTCTACCAGACCAGGGTCATATTCATTAGGCACCAAACAGAACAAAACAGACTGAAACAAGGAAAGACTACACAAACTTATCCAATAAGAAAAGCTCATTATCGTTTACCAATGCCTATGTCATCGAATGCCATAAATGACTGTATGACAAGAATGGCTGCCATTGCATTTGTTGCATTGATGGATTATAGGGAAATGTGTTCGATGTCATCCCCCTCACAATCACCCCCCAACACACATGAACATACACACACACACGTCACATTATGAATAGAGGGGCCACACAATAGAGCCACACAATGCAGCTTCCCCTTCACCCCAAGCTGAATGACTTAAACCACCAGTGTCACCAGTGGTGTTCAGGGTCAGATGGGTTTCTGTGTTACCCTGGGTCACACTTTGGTTGTCCCCTTTTTAACCGTGGGTTCAGACTGCTCAGTGCAACTGGGGCTACACACATAGCTACTGTACACACATGCACACACACAAACCCACACTCTCTTGTGCGCATGCACACACACATATCATTTCTTTTTTTAGAGCACTCTTATTTGTTTTGTTAGTGTGAAATACCAGTGAGCTCTCAGCTTGGTGTATTTTTTACTTTGAGTGTTGACAGCCAGTATCATAGTCATGCTGCTAAAGTTCTTCTGTGTTTTTTGTCCCCTGCAGGCCATTGTAGACACAGGCAAGATAATGAAGACTCTCCTTAAACAGGTGGAGGCCTTTAGGCCCAAGAGGATCAAAGCAGCAGGGTGAGTCCTGGCATAGAAACACTAACACCACAACATACCAGGTGACCCACGCCAAGTCACTCAATTTCCTGTTTACAGTCTAGACAGAAGGATGCAGAGGAGTATTTCTGTTTGTAATAAAGCCTTTTTGTGGGCCTGGATCCCCAGTGAATTCATATTCCTATTGTCCCTTGAATTGAAACAAATTCTGCTTTTCTAATAAAAGGGAATTGCACTGTTTCGGGAGGAGAATGTGCTTCACTGCCGTTGTTCATCTGATTTTCAGGATTTACTCAACTTAAATTCATCCATGATATAGAACAGGGTATGAGACATTGCAATTAGATAACCAGCTCTGTCATTTACTGTATACAAACACATAAATCTATATGCCATTTAGCAGGCACTTTTATCCCAAACAACTTACAGTCATGTGTGCAGAATTTTTTTAAACATATGGGTGGTCCCAGGAATAGAACCCACTACCTTGCCATTGCAAGCACTATGCTCTACCAACTGAGCTACAGAGGACCAGTAAAATAAAGTGTCTTTATGTAAGCTTTTTGTACTTTACTTTGGCCACTATGGAGCTGCTCACCAGATTGAAACCCACTGTTCATCACGTCTCACTTAGGCCTTACCATGTATCAAGCTATTGATACATTCAAACCCGAAAGTCATACCTTATTCAACCAAAATAATCGTGTGATGATAGTATACCATAGTCATGGCATATTTCATATCCCTGGGCGACTATTACATGACAACACAACTCTAAAATTGTTGTCTTCATTTTCTGTCCTTTCACAGTTTCTTGGTCATAAACACCTGATCTTCCTGGAAGCTTTTTAGGGTTCTGGTTGTTTCATCTTGTAGTGGAGAAACAGGTCAAAGAGACAACTTTACAAGGTTTGAACTTGCCTCAGCAGACTTTGACCTGGTAAATGCAGTGAAAAACTAGGCCAGCAGCAGAAAGAATAGAGATACTAAAAGGAACAAAAGAGAGCAAGTTGTGTGTGAACTGCTGGGTCCATTGTATACATCTGACATAGGATTCCACAGTGTTAAGCAGCGGGACAAGCAGTGTTATAAAAACAAAAAGGTTTTGTCTGTTTACCTGCTAGTGAACTCTCTTATTGTATTTGATAAGTGATTGCCTCTCCATATAAAATGTTACAGCAGACAATTGAGACATTGAAGACTACTATCAATATCAACCTATTCCAGATGTATACATTGTTGGTTATGTCATGTCACTTACACCTCTAAAATAGAGCTGGCCCTGCATGCCCATAAAATGTAAGTATCTCTTCTTGCCACCACAGCCCCTCGCAGAACCGTTGGAAGTAGAACTGGCAGCCGTTGGCGGTAGAACTGGACAGGCAGGGCAGCATTGTGAAAGTCCCTTGGCCAGGATGACCTCCTTGACAAAAGCCACCAATCCCAGGAACAGGTGGTCCCTTCTGTTGGGAAGGAATGAAAGGGACATTTGTCTGGGCCCTGAGAAAAACAGCACTTTTAAGTCCCTCCTTTCAGGTTTGTGTGTGAGTCCAAGTGTGTGAGTATGAGCGTGTGTAAAATTGAACAAATTATAACACAGACCATGTCATTTTAATTCTCCCCCAAACATATCTAAGTATTAAAGGTTAAACTAGCACCTACATCAAAGTACTCTGAAAAAGCAAAATTGTAGAACCTACATGCTGTAATTCCAGTATAGTTCAGTCGGAGACCCCAACCAAAGAGGGTAATAATGATTGTATTGGATGGTGGGAACTGTGCATGCCTCTCTCTCATACAGTGGGAATACACATTCCACAGCCACTACCATCCACATGCCAATCCCTTCTCGACCCCACTGAACCAGCCACCACGTGACTATTGTAATCTGGCCAAGCAGTTGTATATGTATGAGTGTTTGTATAGGTGTTTGTGTGACATACATTTTTTGTATTGGTCCCCCGTGGGAATTGAACCCACAACCATAGCATTGCAATGGTCTACCAAATGAGCCACATCATCACATCACATCATCACAAACCAATTGATGTCTCAATGTACTCAATTAGTGTATTGGTCATTGTTTTTCTTCATGGTGATGGAAAGTCTACAGGTACAAACCTAGATGACCAGCCTATGTACAATACAGTAATGTACATTTAAATTAAGTGTTTAGTAAGGATGGTAAATTAATACTGCATAAACAAGTGGTTGTTTAATTTTATTTGATCAAGAAAAATATTTTATTTGATGTGGATGTTTTGTGTCTTTGCTCATAACTTTGCACCTTTTGATGTAAATGTTTGAGGACAGGGTTTTGTACTTTCTGGATCCCATTAGAATGACAATTGCAGAAAAAGGGACAGGGCAACAACTATTACAATTCCAACTATAGAATCCTGCAAGATACTGTTCTTAATTATACAACTACCTTTTTTGCCAAAGCAGAGATGCTGAAAAAACTGTTGGTCCGCTAGTATTAGTAAAAGCCCAGTGCACTACTTTTGTGAAAAAATATTTCTTTCAAACATTTTTTTTTCTTCATACTTCTTTTTCTTCTGATTTCTCAGGGGGTTCTGCAGCATTTCAGAACAATTTTTGTCCTCTGAGTTGTATCACTTTGAGTGCCCCAAAAGTTAAAAAGTCCAAAAGGTTTCTGCCTCACTAGCTAGGTTTCCATCCAATTGGTGACAGATCTTTATGCCTATATTCTAAAATCTGCATAAAGACAATATGCACATTTTCCCACCAGTGGGAAACTAATTTTACAGACACAAAAAAATCCCACCATGTCGAACGAACAAATGATCTGTCGGCATTTATAAAATCTACCGAAACTGCCGGTTTATTAACCACGTTTCCATCCACAGTTTTTATTCATATAAATAAAATCAAGATGTGATGGAAACAGGAAGTTTCGGTACAATTTTATAAATGCAGACAGATAATGTGTCTGTTCGACATGGTGGGATCTTTTTGTGTCAGTAGAATTTATTTTGCGAGAAATGCCAGTGGAAATGCCCTTGTGGGCAAATATTTATATAATAACCATCATATGGAAGTAAACTTGGAGTCACATTAAGATATGGTGTGTGGTCCTCCCACGATGACTCCGGAAACCATGCAGTTTATTAGGTTACAGATTAAATAAATGATGATGAACTTCACAGGGTGGTGAAAGTGCACGGTGATCTTGATGCTCGTTTCCAATAAATATTGAGGGTATATTCTGGTGACATGACGTTTGACTGCCATTTGGCAAATAAAAATATTCTCACTCTTATCCATAATAATCTTATCATGCAGACTAGTTTACCCACAAAGCCTACCCACACTATATCTGCGAGCTGTTGGCTAGAGAGCACGTGTAAAGACCAGAGTAGGCGCATTTGCTATTTAACGCAACAGTTTTTGTGGCAAAACTATCGGTAGAGTTGATTTTTATTCGGAACATGAAAACATAAGTGAAAAAGTACATTGTGTGCACTACATCATCACACACTGACTTTTATCCAAAACAAGTCTATTTGGTGGAAACACACCACTGGTGGGAAAATTCTCATATTTTCTTTATGCAGATTTTTGAACATTTGCATTAAAATCTGTAGCCAATTTGATGGTAACCTAGCTAGTGGAATAACAAAAACACCACCTCATGTGGCTTTGTAAGGAGTCATACGATTGGTCGAATTTTAAAGCAGAAGTTTCTACAATGATTGTGATTGGCCGGGAGCCATGAACGCTTTTGTGGTGTCAAGCTTATGGTCATGTGACAGCAGTGTGTAGGAGGGAGATTCCTAGATATGAGAAGTGTGCAGGAGGACATCAGACAAAGGAATTTGTAGTATTGGTGGAAAAAGTTGTGTGTGTAAACTGTAGAGGTACCCATGGTGCCGGAGATCAGAGGTGTGCTGTCAGAGAAAGGCGGGTTGAGGTTGCCACGATCAGAGTAGTGCAGAAGGTGTCATATGCTGAGGCAGTGAAGAGAGTGGTAGAGGAAGGTGGGTCCAGGGTGAGGGATCCTAAGAGGATCCCTGTGTGTAGGCCGAGGTGAACAGAGAGTGAAAGGAATAACGTACTTCAGTAAGGTTGTTTTTTTGCATTCATGGCCATGGTTGTTAATTGTACCGCAGGAATGGAACAGACATCACAGAGGATAGATGTCTTGGTCGCAGCTGCAGAGTACTTGGGTGCAGTGGCAGATTTAGGTTTAGGCGACATGGGCAGCCGCCCAGGGCGGCATCTTGCAGGGGGTGGCACGGGGCGCCCGCATAAAAAAAATCGGAATGGTGACATCAATCATCAGGTTTGCAGACGACACAACAGTAGTTGGCTTGATCACCATCAACGACTAGATGGCCTACAGGGAGGAGGAGAGGGCACTCGGAGTGTGGTGTCAGGAAAACAACCTCTCACTCAACAAAGGAGATGATTGTGGACTTCAGGAAACAGCAGAGGGAGCACCCCCCTATCCACATTGAAGGGACAACAGGGGAGAACGTGGAAAGTTTTAAGTTCCTGGGCGTACACATCACAAACAAACTGAAACGGTCCACCCACATAGACAGTGTGGTGAAGAAGGCGCAACAGCCCGTGTTCAACCTCAGGAGGCTGAAGAAATTACAGATACACAATCAAGAGCATCCTGTCGGGCTGTATCACCGCCTGGTACGGCAACTGCAAGGCAACCGCAAGGCTCTCCAGAGGGTGCTGCAGACCGCAGCACAACACATCACAGGGGGCAAACTACCTGCCCTCCATGACACATACAGCACCCGATGTCACAGGAAGGCCAAAAAGATCATCAAGGACAACAACCACCCGAGCCACTACTGTTCACCCCGCTATCATCCAGAAGCCGAGGTCAGTACAGGTGGATCAAAGCTGGGACCGAGAGATTAAGAAACAGTTTCTATCTCAAGGCCATCAGACTGTTAAACAGCAATCACTAACTCAGAGAGGCTGCTGCCTACATTGAGACCCAATCACTGGCCACTTTAATAAATGGATCACTAGTCACTTTAAACAATGCCACTTTAAATAATGCCACTTTAATAATATTTACATATTTTACATTACTCATATCACAAGTATATACTGTATTTTATACCATCTATTGCACCTTGCCTATGCCGCTGGGCCATCGCTCATCCATATACTTATATGTACATATTCTCATTCACCCCTTTAGATTTGTGCGTATTAGGTAGTTGTGGAATTGTTAGTTTACTTGTTATATATTACTGCACTGTCGGAACTTGAAGCACAAGCATTTCGCTACACTCACATTAACATCTGTTAACCATGTGTATGTGACCAATAAAATTTGATTTGCGCGGTTGGTTTTCTATCGCTCATTTGCACGTCACGTCAATGATATCATGTCACTGTGTGGGACTGTGGGTCAATTAACCTTTGCGGAGTGGGCGCCCTGATTCTAGTTTGTGAGCTAGGCAGGCTACTGCCTGGGAAGGTCTCCCACCCAGAAGTACGAGATGGGGAGGGGGGTGGGAGTAGGTTGACCTCAGGTCTCCCCACTGGAAGCCTGAGGTAGGGGGAGCGGGGGAATCTATCAAATAGCTCACCTCTAACTTTGTACAGTACTAATGCAATTAGTAAAATCAGTCACACTACGAAATGCTACCAAATAAACCACAATTCATTCATAATACTGTGAATATGTAGTTTCACAGACATATCATTGCATTTTTTTCTGGTTTGTGCAAAATCGTTAATAATAATATAAAACCAGTCTGCACACCACCAAGGTGAATTGGTTTAGTCTTGACTCTTGGTTGACAGTGTCGGGGGATGGGTAATGTATTGATGCTCGTGTGCCAAATCAACACAAATTTGTTTCTATTTGTCTTTGTTACTTCTTTTTGATATTTATGAGTCTTATTTTTGTATATATTTTTATATGTATATAGTACATGTTATGATTATTTATTTGTGTTGTTCCAAATGTCTGAATAAAAAAAAAAAAAAATTGTGTTGGCGGGGGGCGCTGAATGGGGGGTTCGCCCAGGGAGCCATACAAGCTAGAGCCGCCAGTGCTTGGGTGTACGAGATTTTACTGCAGAAGAGTTACAAGATGTTTTGAATTATAGTGTCCCATCCTCCCAGTCTGCTGGCCTGGAGTAGGATCAGATGAGGCAAAAGTAGCAGAATAGTGGTGAGGTTTTAATGGGTGAAGGGTTAGTTGGTAGGGCAATAAATCAATAAAATCCATGTATTTTACAGTGTGATGAAGTCATACTACAGAATAATAGGCTGATACACAGCCAATACAGTAGTCGGCGGCATGGCCCTAGACATTTGTTTGCGGACCGTCATAATACCAAAGAAGAAGAAGAAGCCTTGCCGGGAGTGGCGCTGGCGAAAAGAGGATGGTCTTTGGCATTCTGGAAGACTTGAACTAAATTCTAACTTCCAGCAGCCGCGTGTCTCCCCGGAGTTCGGATGGGATACATCTGTGACTGTATTTCGTTAGGATATGGAAATATGATTGAAACTGACACTGGGCCAGAATTTTATTTGAGTGATTTTTATGGGTAATAAATACGTTTCAACACAGTCTGTAACGTCGCTTTTCACAACAGGTAGGTTTACTTTAGCCCATTAAATAGCATGCTAACGTTAGCTAGCTACCTTAGTCACATTGCACGGATATTTTTTTTTTAATGGCAACTACAAACTTCTGAAGAATAGCCAGCTAGCTTGTTAGTTAAACAGGTTCCACACGTTTGTTTTGTAATGTTAGATGTAGCTAGCTAACTACACCTCTGACAACTCTTGCTGTATCGTGTCATCTGTAATTTGAACGTTCTCCCACCCCACAACGAAGTTGTTTGTTGAGGAAAACTTTGGCTTCTTTGTATTGATCGGATCCAGCTAAATTAACCGAGTTCAGCCAGGGCAGGAAAAGAATCGGCGACCAACGTAACGACATGCCTGTGTTTTTACCACTTGACCTGTTTTACTTTATCAGATTAGAAAATAACTAGACTTATAGTACGGTGACCAGTGAAATTCGGTTCGAGCACAAAAACAACAGGGTGGCAAGTTTTGCCTCACGAGTTAGTTACTAACGTTAGTCCGCGAGCGAGTCGCATCGATCGGCTTTGCCTCCTGCCTACTCACTTGTTGCTTGGCTTGCTGGTAATAACCTAGCGTATTAGAAAGGTAATAGCAAGCACATTTTTGCACTAACCTTAGTTATCATTTTCACATTTCAACTATGTTTATCAATGTTTGTTAGCTACAATTGGAATATAAATTGTATTGTGTATTTCAATACAGCAGTCACTAATGCAATTCGTTAATTCAAATAAACTTGTTTCACATTCAGCTCAACAATTTGGACCAGATACGAGAACATGGATTACGGTGTGAACTGGAGAGACGAATCTTAACGTTACTTGGAAGACTCGACTGCTGTCTATTTGCTGGGATCTATAGCTTTCGATGTGTGCACTAAAGGATTGTCACCTCTTGTGTGAAGTGAAATGATGGCGTCACGTTGGAAAGGTCCATTTGATGAAGAGGAGAGACTGACCAGACCCTCTTTGTGCAAGGTACATAAGCCCCACTCAAATTCATGCCCAAAATTCCAACATTTTACCACCTTAAAGGTTGTTTTTGGGTGATCCAAAGTTCTCATGGAAATTGGGGTCCTGGAGATGATCAATTAGATGTAGGTTAAGCTACAGGTAACTGCCAAAATAAAGGAAACACTTGAGTAAATTATGGGGATACAAAGTATATTGAAAGCAGATGTTCCTGAGTTAATTAAGCCATTAGCATCCCATCATGCTTAGGGTCATGTATAAAAATGCCCAGTTGCCCATTATTTTGGCTACCATAGCTAGAAGAAAAGATGCCAGCTTCAAAGTCTGCTCACTTGCAAATATTCCACTAAATTAGATTTTGACACAATAGGAGTAGGCCTAACCTAAGCTTAGTTCTCAACCCAGTTAAGGTCAGCCTGTTCCACCCACCTCAGCTCACGTAAGCCTAGTGTATGTTCTTTTAATCCAATCTATGTCCATTTAACCCAGTAAAACCCATTTTATCATGGGTCATTTTGACCAATCACTGATATTGGAGTGTTTAACTGCTGTGTCTCTAGAGCAGACGAAACATACTATAGTGATGCATCCAGTGTAGTTTTTATCCACAGTTAGTGTGCCACTAGTGAATGGGTTGTTTTTCTCTGAGGAGCCCTAACCTATAAAAGCTCTATTAGACAGAACCCCCCCCCCCCTCCACTCCTGTGATCTGTACCTCATTAAAGCCCAGGGCTTAACTTGTTTAGCAGCCATTTACAGAGCATTATATGGCTCTCTGATGGATATCGGAAATTGGATTGAGGACTCTGCTTTCTTCCTGTAGGCTTTGGGTTGTCTGTTATGCTCAGTCTCTGGTAAATATAGAGATGGGTTAGCTCAGGCTATTTTATCCTGTTTCATTTCTCCATTACCCTGTGCAAAGACTGGACACTGTAAAATGTGTAGTTTAACACTGTGTCGTGTTCTGCTTTCTTGCCGATTTTATACAAAAGTTCTGTTTTCCTTTTGATGGCACTCCTAACAGGGAAGTAATGATTCACCGCATCAGTCCTGGTTCAAATGTTTAAGATATGAGTTCATTGGTCTGGAGAATTCCAAACAGATCCAAATGTAGCATGCATATGTCAGAAAATCGGTACAAAAGTTATGAATCGCCGGTTTACTATCTTTGTTGTTGTTCATCAAATTACTTTCTTTCTACCTTCCGAAAATACCTCTACTTTTGTACAGCATCCTCCTTGTCTAATTAAGCATGTAATTAGGTTGACAGTCATTGATCTACAAGTAATTTTGCATGCCTAACAACCCCAGACAATATCAGTAGCCTAGTCAAACTGCTCGCTGTGCACAGCTTCGTGTGCTGACCAATGAGAAGTAGGCATATTCCTGATCTGGCACATCTATGCATCACCTTCAGCATTCAAATAAAAAAACATTTGTAAAAAAGAAAAGCAAACTAACTGATAGTGGGTTGGTTGATGCCCAATTTCCCTTATGGCTCAGCTCAGGTGCCTACATACACCATAGACATACTGAATACATCATTTACACACACATACAGAGAAGTCAGCTCAGAGAGGCCCAGCTCAAAAGCACCTCAGCAGCAGATTTGAATTTAAGATCGGTGTCCGGTTGTTAAAGTCTTGTTAATTTAACTGTACTGTCCAATTTACAGTAGCTATTAGTGAAAACATACCATGCTATTGTTTGAGGAGAGTGCACAACAACAAAAACCTTGGCAACCTTATCATGGCAACTGGTTTGATACATTCACCTCAAGCTAAATAATGTACTTACATTCAGTGATCTTGCTCTGATTTGGCATCCTGAGGGTCCCAGAGATAAAATGTAGCATTGTTTTGTTTGATAAAATCAATTTTTATATTCAAATGTATGAACTGGGTTCTACAGTTTGAACCCCTGCTGTGTCTGAAAGGGAAAGATGCACATCCTTGACCCCTAATAAAACTAGTCAATCAGACTGTAATGTTTCAATGAACTGAATGAGTTCGTTGATGGTCACTGGAAAATGTTATATTTTTCAATTAAACTCCCATCACATTACGAAGCCAGATGGCCAGCGTAGAGCTGGGCGATTATATAGAATTAATTCGTTTTTAGTGTTGTCACGATACCAACATTTTACTAAAGATACAATACTAGGCCAAGTATCACGATACCGAGTTGTTAAAAAAAAATCTGTGGCCCAGCGTCCTGTTCGCCCCGCACGCATGTTCCCTATTTCGAAACGTTCTGCGCATGTGCTACGCAAAAACCTGTCACTGAAATTCACAATTCTACTCAATACAACACATTGAATTTAACTTTATACTGTTCAGTCTATAATAGAATACAGAATAGACTGGCTGATTTGCTCATATTTGCAAAGACCTACCTGTGTTTTGGCTGGAGGAAGGAATTAGAGGTCGACCGATTATTCGGAATGGCCGATTTTTAATTAGGGCTGATTTCAAGTTTTCATAACAATTGGAAATCGTTGTTTTTGAACACCGATTTGGCCGATTTTGTATTTATTTATTTTTAAATTTACACCTTTTATTTAACTAGGCAAGTCAGTTAAGAACACATTCTTATTTTCAATTACGGCCTAGGAACGGTGGATTAACTGCCTTGTTCAGGGGCAGAACGACAGATTTTTACCTTGTCAGCTCGGGGATTCAATCTTGCAACCTTACGGTTAACTAGTCCAACGCTCTAACCACCTGCTTTACATTGCAATCCACGAGGAGCCTGCCTGTTAAGCGAATGCAGTAAGAAGCCAAGGTAAGTTGCTAGCTAGCATTAAACTTATCTTATAAAAAAATGATGTGAAATGACTAGCTAGTTAGCGGGGTGCATGCTAATAGCGTTTCAAACGTCACTCGCTCTGAGACTTGGAGTAGTTGTTCCCCTTGCTCTGCATGGGCAACGCTGCTTCGAGGGTGGCTGTTGTCGATGTGTTCCTGGTTCGAGCCCAGGTAGGAACGAGGAGAGGGACGGAAGCTATACTGTTACACTGGCAATACTAAAGTGCCTATAAGAACATCCAATAGTCAAAGGTATATGAAATACAAATCGTATAGAGAGAAATAGTCCTATAATTCCTATAATAACTACAACCTAAAACTTCTTAACTGGGAATATTGAAGACTCATGTTAAAAGGAACCACCAGCTTTCATATGTTCTCATGTTCTGAGCAAGGAACTTAAACGTTAGCTTTCTTACATGGCACAGATTGCACTTTTACTTTCTTCTCCAACACTTTGTTTTTGCATTATTTAAACCAAATTGAACATGTTTCATTATTTATTTGAGGCTAAATTGATTTTATTGATGTATTATATTAAGTTAAAATAAGTGTTCATTCAGTATTGTTGTAATTGTCATTATTACAAATAAATACCAATTAATCGGTCGATTATTATTTATTTTTTTAATCTGCTTTTTTTCGGTCCTCCAATAATCGGCATCGGTATCGGCGTTGAAAAATCATAATTGGTGGACCTCTAGAAGGAATATACATGCATAATGATCTGCATGTCATTGTGTCAGTAAGGGGAAAACACTGCATGAAACCTTTACTCATAAGTTAACACAGACAGACACACTGTCTCCCTCTCTCTCGTAAACACACACACACACAGGGGCGAAAATCTGATATCCACTTTGGAGGGGACAATTACATGAAATTTTCTCAAGAGCAATTCCTGAGGGGGACACCAAAAGTAGTGCTGTAACACATAGCCTACATTGTAATATGGTAAATGTATATTGAGGAACCAAAGAAATAAGGTGCTTGCCGTACTCCTAACTACCGGTACCCAAAACTACACAACTAATCACAACAGCAATACCATTGCCTTTAACAAATCTTAGTTCAGTCACCAGTTTAAGTTGAGAGTGGGGGTATCCATGGCATTTTCCAATTATGTTCCTATTTTACAAGTCCAAAAAATTGAGAACCTTTCATAATGTTGCCAAACAAAGACTCAACAAACTTACCTGAGACTCCCTGTCTCTGCCAGTCTGTCCCTGCATATCTGTCCCCAACTCTGCTGTCTGTGTGCCATCTGTTGCCTGCTCTGCCTAATGACATCATTGTGAAACATTTCCATTAGAATTTAATTTCTTTCTTATGAACATTTTATCAACTAGTCTTTGAGAAATTAGGCTACTAGGGTTCTTACTATGCGTTTTGGTGTATTGAAAAATAGTCTGATGTCCGTCTTTTATTTTTCTGCCATTTTTCTACCTGGCTGGCTACACACACAGTGTGTAGGTTATTTACAGTAGGAGATGGGCTTCTATCATCTTCAATCATTCTATATGGGCTTCGATCTAAAAGGTAGCTAGCAAATGTGAAACGGATTAAAATGACGAGTTGACAGCTGTATGAGTTCACCATTTACACAACATATGCTGCAACCTTTTGTAATTTTAATAGTTTGTTTCATATTGGCTGGCTTCCAACAATAGCTGAATTTGCCAAGCTAGCGAGCACCAATTCAGTTTCAGTGGTGGTTCCTATAATCTTTGCTACCCGGTTTAAATAAAGGTGAAATAAAATAAATAAATAAAAGTTCCCTTGCGACAATTTAGCTTTTGCAACGAGACCATGAAATATATTTAAGACAATGGTAGATGAGAGTGTAATTGTGTTCAGTTTGGACTTCAGTTTATCGCTAACCTTATCACAGGGACTTTGAAGCACTAACTTAACATCATCTGCATGCTGATTCCATCTTTGACGACGCCACATAAATGGAATAGGTACTAGCTAGCTTAATAGTTAATATTTGCGCGCTAGCTCTGCATATTCAGCTAGTGTGTGTGTGCGCGCGATTGACTGGATGAACCTCACGGCAGTTACGTAGCAAGCTAAGGAACTGGCAGTGGATCAAACCATTGTGAGGCAAAGGGCGGGGGGGGTCGCAATCTTTTGAAACTTAAAAACGCGCTATTAGGTGTCTATAATCAGCACAATTGCTTTCATTGCGTATTATTAATATTATTTAAATTACATAGTTATGTTTCAGTGATATATTGGGGGGGACAAATCATATTTTTCCCAGGATGGGGGGGTCGTGTCCCCCCCGTCCCCCCCGGGATTTCCGCCCCTGCACACACACACACCACTCTCTCTCCCACAAACATACACACTCTGCCCCCAACTTTTAAAATGTTAGACACCAAACAGAATTTAAGGAGCACCAGAATGAAATATGATTTTTATATTGTTTAGGCTTACATTAGAAATATATGAATCCTACCTTTGATGCACATCTCATGAGTAGCAGACCCTTTTCCTTTCTTCCTGTGCCAATCAAATTTGCCTACACCTACTATCAAGTTACCAGGTTGTTAGCTAGCTAGGAAACATGACTGAACAACGTTAGCAACCTGAGATTAGTTTGAAACAGCCAGCAACATGGTTTGTAAAATTATATTAAATGCGTGCGAATCCCCATAGAAAGAAAAAAAGGCATCTGGTAATATGGGTGAACTTTTTTTTAACCGTTTAGGCTAGAGACAAGCAGTTTTCTTTGCTGTAAAACTGCAAGTATGCCTGTTGTGAAGCGGTGCTCCTTTTTCCCTCTGACACTCAGAGGCTGCATGATGGTGAACTTCCAAAGTATACTATGAATGGGATGTGCTCTTGGTTATAACAGGCGATTTAAATGATAAAATGTATGAACATTGCTCGCTCTGCGTGCTGCTCCAATGTTAATAGTGTACATTTCTTACAACAGAAAACTCATTAGGGTCTGCATCACAGCTAAATTATAAAACTGACGCAGGAATAGATGCGCATGAAGAGCGGGACGAAGAGAAGCAGGTGAGGGCTGATGGGGGATGTGGCTGGCTGATTACAGCTGCCACACGTGATATACACATGAATGTGAAGTGGATATTACCTGGACCTGCACATACAGTTACTTCAGTTCAACTGCATTTATAAACAAAACTGACTTTATTAACATTTTATAACAGGCACCAGCAGGTTCAGTAGGGCTGAAAAGAGGTAGTAGTATCATATGAAACGGTACAACGGTATTCTAAAATGTTCGTATAGTAAGTGTCATGACGTTTTGGTACCGTGATATTACTGTGGTACCGGTGAAACCGTGCAATGTATGCTCGCTTTGAGGCAAGCAACACTGAAGCATAAATGAGAGCACCAGCTGTTCCAGACGACTGTGTGATCACGCTCTCCATAGCCGATGTGAGAAAGACCTTTTAATCTCTCTGGGCTAGGCGGGACGAATTCGTCCCACCTACGTAACAGCCACTTGAAGCCTGTGGCGCGATTTTCAAAACCTTAAAAATCCTATTACTTCAATTTCTCAAACATATGACTATTTTACAGCTATTTAAAGACAAGACTCTCGTTAATCTAACCACACTGTCCGATTTCAAAAAGGCTTTACAACGAAAGCAAAACATTAGATTATGTCAGCAGAGTACCAAGCCAGAAATAATCAGACACCCATTTTTCAAGCTAGCATATAATGTCACAAAAACCCAGAAGACAGCTAAATGCAGCACTCACCTTTGATGATCTTCATCAGATGACAACCCTAGGACATTATGTTATACAATACATGCATGTTTTGTTCAATCAAGTTCATATTTATATCAAAAACCAGCTTTTTACATTAGCATGTGACGTTCAGAACTAGCATACCCCCCGCAAACTTCCGGGGAATTCGCTAACATTTTACTAAATTACTCACGATAAACGTTCACAAAAAGCATAACAATTATTTTAAGAATTATAGATACAGACCTCCTCTATGCACTCGAGATGTCCGATTTTAAAATAGCTTTTTGGTGAAAGCACATTTTGCAATATTCTAAGTACATAGCCCAGTCATCACGGGCTAGCTATTTAGACACCCGGCAAGTTTAGCACTCACCATAATCATATTTACTATTATAAAAGTTTGATTACCTTTTGTTGTCTTCGTCAGAATACACTCCCAGGACTGCTACTTCAATAACAAATGTTGGTTTGGTCCAAAATAATCCATCGTTATATCCGAATAGCGGCGTTTTGTTCGTGCGTTCCAGACACTATCCGAAATGGTAAAGGGTCGTGCGCATGGCGCAATTCGGGACAAAAAAATTCTAAATATTCCATTACCGTACTTCGAAGCATGTCAACCGCTGTTTAAAATCAATTTTTACGCCTTTTTTCTCGTAGAAAAGCGATAATATTCCGACAGGGATTCTCCTTTTCGGCAAACAGAGGAAAAAAATCACAAAGGCGGGGGCGGTCGGGTCACGCGCCTAAGCCCAGAGTCCCTTGATCGGCCACTTGAGAAAGGCGATAATGTGTTTCAGCCTGGGGCTGGGATGACGACATTCAGGTTTTTCCCGGGCTCTGAGCGCCTATGGACGACGTAGGAAGTGTCACGTTAGAGCAGAGATCCTTAGTAAAAGATAGAGATGGAAAAGAAGTTCAAGAAATGGTCACAGGCCACTTCCTGTAAAGGAATCTCTCAGGTTTTGACCTGCCATTTGAGTTCTGTTATACTCACAGACACCATTCAAACAGTTTTAGAAACTTTAGGGTGTTTTCTATCCATATGTAATAAGTATATGCATATTCTAGTTACTGGGTAGGAGTGGTAACCAGATTAAATCGGGTATGTTTTTTATCCAGCCGTGTCAATACTGCCCCCTAGCCCTAACAGGTTAAACAGGTAAACATTCAAAAGGCTGCGGGGCCAGACGGATTACCAGGACGTGTACTCAGAGCATTCGTGGACCAACTTGCAAGTGTCTGCACTGACATTTTCATCCTCTCACTGTCTGAGTGTAATACCAACATGTTTCTGTGCCCAAGAAAGTGAAGGTAACCTAGTGGTTAGAGCGTTGGGCTCGGTTACTAGATCGAATCCCCAAGCTGACAAGGTAAAGATCTGTCGTTCTGCCCCTGAGCAAGGCAGTTAACGCACTGTTCCCCGGGCGCCGAAGACGTGGATGTCGATTAAGGCAGCCCCCCGAACCTCTGATTCAGAGGGGTTGGGTTAAATGAGGAAGACACATTTCAGTTGAAGGCATTCAGTTGTACGACCTTTCCACTTTCCCCTAAATGACTACCGCCCCGTAGCACTCACGTTGGTAGCCATGAAGTGCTTTGAAAGGTTGCTCTTGGCTCACATCAACACCATCATCCCAGAAACTCTAGACCCACTCCAATTCGCAAAACGCCCCAACAGATCCACAGATGACACAATCTCAATCGCACTCCACACTGCCCTTTCCAACCTGGACAAAAGGACAACCTATGCGAGAATGCTGTTCATTGACTACAGCTCAGCGTTCAACACCATAATGCCCACAAAGATCATCACTAAGTGAAGGACCCTGGGACAAACACCTCCCTCTGCAACTGGATCCTGGACTTCCTGACAGGCTGCCCCCAGGTGGTAAGGGTAGGTAACAACACATCTGCCACGCTTATCCTCAACACTGCGGCACCTCAGGGGTGTGTGCTTTGTCCCCTCCTGTACTCCCTGTTCACCCATGACTCTATGGCCAAGCATGACTCCAACGCCACCATTAAGTTTGCTGACGACACAAGTGGTAGGCCTGATCACCGACAACGATGAGACAGACTATAGGGAGGTCAGAGACCTGGCAGTGTTGTGCCAGGACAACAACCTCTCCATCAACATGATCAAGACAAAGGAGCTGATCGTGGACTACAGGAAAGGGAGGGCCGAACAGGCCCCCATTCTCATTGACGGGGCTGTAGTGGAACGGGTCGAGAGTTTCAAGTTCCTTGGTGTCCACATCACCAACAAACTATCATGGTCCAAACTAGAGGTCGCCCAATTATGATTTTTCAACGCCGATACCGATTTATTGGAGGACCAAAAAAGCCGCTACCGATTAATCGGCCAATTTATATAAAAAAAGAAACTATGTATGTACGTGTGTGACAATTATGACAATTACAACAATACTTCAAGCATTGCGAAGAGCTGCTGGCAAAATGCACGAAAGTGCTGTTTGAATGAATACTTACGAGCCTGCTGGTGCCTACCATCGCTCAGTCAGACTGCTCTATCAAATCATAGACTTAATTATAACATAATAACACACAGAAATACGAGCCTTAGGTCATTAATATGGTCGAATCCGGAAACTATCATCTCGAAAACATATATTTTTTTTCTTTCAGTGAAACACGGAACCGTTCCGTATTTTATCTAACGGGTGGCATCCCTAAGTCTAAATATTCCTGTTACTTTGTACAACCTTCAATGTTATGTCATAGTTACCTAAAATTCTGGCAAATTAGTTCGCAACGAGCCAGGCGGCCCAAACTGCTGCATATGCCCACCCTGACTCTGTTGCAAGAGAAGTGACACATTTTCCCTAGTTAAAAGAAATTCATGTTAGCAGGCAATATTAACTAAATATGCAGGTTTAAAAATATATACTTGTGTATTGATTTTAAGAAAGAATCCCGAGCTGACAAGGTAAAAATCTGTCGTTCTGCCCCTGAACAAGGCAGTTAACCCACCGTTCTTAGGCCGTCATTGAAAATAAGAATGTTTCCTTAACTGACTTGCCTAGTTCTAGGCCATGTGCTGTTATAATCTCCACCCGGCACAGCCAGAAGAGGACTGGCCACCCCTCATAGCCTGGTTCCTCTCTAGGTTTCTTCCTAGGTTTTGGCCTTTCTAGGGAGTTTTTCCTTGCCACCGTGCTTCTACACCTGCATTGCTTTCTGTTTGGGGTTCTAGGCTGAGTTTCTGTACAGCACCTTGAGATATCAGCTGATGTAAGAAGGGCTATATAAATACATTTGATTTGATTTAGTTAAATAAAGGTGTGTAAAAAATAAAATAAAATAAAATCGGTGTCAAAAAATACCGATTTCCGATTGTTATGAAAACTTGAAATCGGCCCTAATGTATTAGCCATTCCGATTAATCGGTCGACCTCTAGTCCAAACACACGAGACAGTTGTGAAGACGGCACGACAACACTTTTTCCCCATCAGGAGACTGAAAATATTTGGCATGGGTCCCCAGATCCTCAAAAAGTTAAACAGCTGCACCATCAAAAGCATCCTGACCGGTTGCATCACCACCTGGTATGGCAACTGCTCAGCATTCGACCGCAAGGCATGACAGAGGGTATTGCGTACGGCCCAGTACATCACTGGGGCCAAGCTTCCTGCCATCCAGGACCTAAACTCAGCAAAAAAAGAAATGTCCTCTCACTGTCAACTGAGTTTATTTTCAGCAAACTTAACATGTGTATTTGTATGAACATAAGATTCAACAACTGAGACATTAACTGAACAAGTTCCACAGACATGTGACTAACAGAAATTGAATAATGTGTCCCTGAACAAAGGGGGGGGGGGGGGGGGGTCAAAACAAAATAAGAGATCCGGGCTCTTCGCTGGCCATGACAGAACACTGACATTCCTGTCTTGTAGGAAATCACGCACAGAATGAGCAGTATGGCTGGTGGCATTGTCATGCTGGAGGGTCATGTCAGGATGAGCCTGCAGGAAGGGTACCACATGAGGGAGGAGGATGTCTTCCCTGTAACGCATTTCGTTGAGATTGCCGGCATTGACGACAAGCTCAGTGATGATGCTGTGACACACCGCCCCAGACCATGACGGACCCTCCCCCTCCAAATCGATCCCGCTCCAGAGTTCAGGCCTCGGTGTAATGCTCATTCCTTTGACGATAAACGTGAATCCGACCATCACCCCTGGTGAGAGACAACTGCGACTCATCAGTGAAGAGCACTTTTTGCCAGTCCTGTCTGGTCCAGGGACAGTGGGTTTGTGCCCATAGGAGAAGTTGTTGCCGGTGATGTCTGGTGAGGATCTGCCTTACAACAGGCCTACAAGCCCTTAGTCCAGCGTCTCTCAGCCTATTGCGCACAGTCTGAGCACTGATGGAGGGATTGTGCGTTCTTGGTGTAACTCGGGCAGTTGTTGCCATCCCTTACCTGTCCCGCATGTTTGATGTTCGGATGTACTGATTCTGTGCCGGTGTTACACATGGTCTGCCACTGCGAGGACGATCAGCTGTCCGTCCTGTCTCCCTGTAGCGCTGTCTTATGCGTCTCACAGTACGGACATTGCAATTTATTGCCCTGGCCACATCTGCAGTCCTCATGCCTCCTTGAAGCATGCCTAAGGCACATTCACGCAGATGAGCAGAGACCCTGGGCTTCTTTCTTTTGGTGTTTTTCAGAGTCAGTAGAAAGGCCTCCTTAGTGTCCTAAGTTTTCATAACTGTGACCTTAATTGCCTACCGTCTGTAAGCTGTTAGTGTCTTAACGACTGTTCCACAGGTGCATGTTCATTGATTGTTTATGGTTCATTGAACAAGCATGGGAAACAGTGTTTAAACCCTTTGCAATTAAGATCCATGAAGTTATTTGGATTTTTACGAATTATCTTTGAAAGACCGGGTCCTGAAAAAGCGATGTTTCTTTTTTTTGCTGAGTTTATATACTAGGTGGTGGCAGGGGAAGTCCCAAAAAATGTTCAGACTCCAGTCTCAGTCCAAAAGGCTCCTTAACAGCTTCTACCCCTAAGTCCTAAGACTGCTGAACAATGAATCATATTGTTTTTTGTATTATTTAACCTTTTTCAGTTAAGAACAAATTCTTATTTTACAATGACGGCCTACCCTGGCCAAACCCTAACCCGGACGATGCTGGGCCAATTGTGCGCCGCCCTATGGGACTCCCAATCACGGCCGGATCGAACCAGGGTCTGTGGTGACCTCTCTAGCACTGAGGTGCAGTGCCTTAGACTGGTCCCGAGTGGCGCAATGTAAATAGCCACCTGGACTATTTACATTGATCTCCGCCCTTTGTTTTAATAAACAGTGAGTAGCAGCAGTGTTATCTATGCATAGTGACTTTACCCCTCCCTACAAGTATAAATTACCTCGACTAACCTGAACCCCTGCACTTTGACTCGGTACCGGTACCCTCTGCCTTGTTATTGTTATTTTATTGTTACTTTTTCTTTTATTTGAACTCTAATTAGATTAATTTGAATGCATGTTTTAGCGCAATGTTCGAAATGCCTGTATTGCAAGAATTGAGGTTTACATTTTTTTCTGTTTTTATGAGTGTTTGTCTTTTTGGTTACGTCTCTTGGCTCCTGTGCTGTGTGCATTGGGCGCCTTCCGATTCGCACGCCGACACCAAGCCCCTGCCACTCAAAACAACGACAAAATATCTTCTTCCTCTCTGACAACAAGCAAACTAGCTATTTGCATTTGAGTTTTGGTCCAACATAATCAGTCATGTCATATGAACACCGAAACATAGACATTATTTTACTTTAATAGTGGAGAACTTAACCTTTTTATAACAATGCTCTTTATGTCTCAATTTCCAAAATGTAGAACAGAGCAGACCCTACTAAGACCTGACCCTACTAAGACAAAAGTATCAAGGAACATGACTGTGGAAAATTATGTTTCTGTCACGTGGCATTACAGTACCACAAGCAGCATTTTAGCCACAGACATATGTGCTAGCTCTCTAGTCTGTGTTCTATAAATGTGAAATGAGTATAAAAGTACAATTATTTAAGGAATTGGCAACTCGTTCTCATTCTGAGAAATAAGCATCTTATCCAGGTAGACCACTTGATTTCAACATCTAAACAAAGTGAACAGGCTATGTTGTTCAAACAGAGACGGACAGAAGAGTTCAACTGTTCTACCTCATTAGTAAATAGATCCAAGTTGGCTAGACTTTAACCTCTATGGGCTAGGTGGGACGCAAGCGTCCCACCCGTGGTGCACTCCATCAACAGCAGGTGCATTTCAAGAGCGGCAAATTTGAATCCAAATAAATGTCAAAATTCAAATTTTTCAAACATACAACTATTTTACACCCTTTGAAAGATAAACATCTCCTTAATCTAACCACGTTTTACGATTTCAAAAAGGTTTTACGGCGAAAGCATAAATTTAGAGTATGTTAGGACAGTACATTTACAAGAGTTGTGTGTAATGTTTTGTCAAGTCAAAGACGGGGTCACCAAAACCATAAAACCAGCTAAAATGATGCACTAACCTTTTACAATCTCCATCAGATGACACTCCTAGGACATTATGTTAGACAATGCATGCATTTTTAGTTCTATCAAGTTCATATTTATATCCAAAAACAGCGTTTTACTGTGGCGTTGATGTTCAGGAAATCGTTTCCCTCCAATAACCGGCATTCAAGTCAGCACCACAAATTAAATAATTAAAATTAGAAAACATTGGTAAAATATTATATTGTCATTTAAAGAATTATAGATTTACATCTCTTGAACGCAATCAACTTGCCAGATTTAAAAATAACCTTACTGGGAAATCACACTTTGCAATAATCTGAGCACTGCGCCCAGAAAAATACGCGTTGCGATACAGACTAGCCGCCATGTTGGGGAGATCTAAAATCGAAAATACTATGTAAATAATCCATTACCTTTGATTCTCTTCATCAGATGTCACTTCCAGGTATCACAGGTCCATAACGAATGTAGTTTTGTTCAAAAAAGCTCATCATTTATGTCCAAAAATCTCCGTCTTGTTAGCACATGATCTAAGCCAGCCGGACTTCTCGTCATGAACGAGGGGAAAAAATATATTTACGTTCGTTCAAACATGTCAAACGTTGTATAGCATAAATCATTAGGGCCTTTTTTAACCAGAACATGAATAATATTCAAGGTGGACGAATGCATTCTCTTTTATAACGTATTGGAACGAGGGTACCCAACATGAACTCGCGCGCCAGGTGTCTAATGGGCCATCATCGTTCCATGGCTCTTGTTCGGTCAGATCTCCCTCCAGAAGACTCAAAACACTTTGTAAAGGCTGGTGACATCTAGTGGAAGCAATAGGAAGTGCCAAAATATTCCTCAGCCCCTGTGTTTTTCAATGGCATAGGTTTAAAGGTAATACAACACATCAGATATCCACTTCCTGTCAGAATCTGTCTCAGGGTTTTGCCTGCCAAATGAGTTCTGTTATACTCACAGACACCATTCAAACAGTTTTAGAAACTTTAGGGTGTTTTCTATCCATATATAATAAGTATATGCATATTCTAGTTACTGGGTAGGATTAGTAACCAGATTAAATCGGGTACATTTTTTTATCCAGCCGTGGAAATACTGCCCCCTAGCCCTAACAGGTTAAATATAAAGATTAGCTGGCTACTCACTAGCAGGCTACTCACTAGCAGGCGGGCTAGTGCTCAAGAGATTGTGTTAATGTTTTATAATGCCTGCTGTCAGAATTTGGTCATATTTAGTGGATGTCAATTATGCATGTTTCTGGTTACATTTGTAACAAAGGGCATTTTCATCAACTTGAACGCAAGATCAGTGATTGCAATAAACAGGTTAAACTATTTTGATAAAATAATTAAATTATTGGTGGGTCTTGTGATTGTGGAAGGCTTATATTTAGCTTAAGTATAATTTTACAAGCCCTGAATTCATTCAATTATTCCTGACTGTTTGAAATTCAGTGTGTTGACCTTTTTTAATTGTGAAACAAAGCTTATATAGAGAAAAGAAATTGCGATGAATACTGTGAATCGCCCATTAGTTTGGGAAAAAAAACAGACATGGTTTTTAGCCCATATCGCCCAGCCCTAGGGCAGTGTAATGTCTCGAGCGTCATGAGTTTGGGCGTTTACGTACGTACTGTTCTACTGTGTATGTTTTGCACATTTATAAAATAAACAGCAATACCTTATTTACATAATTATTCAGACCCTTTGCTATGAGTCTCAAAATTGAGCTCGGGTGCATCCTGTTTCCATTGATCATCCTTGAGATGTTTCTACAACTTGATTGGAGTCCACCTGTGGTAAATTCAATTGACTGGACATGATTTGAAAAAGGTACACCTGCCTATATAAGGTCCCACAGTTGACAGTGCAAAAACCAAGCCATGAGGTCAAAGGAATTGTCCGTAGAGCTCCGAGACAGGATTGTGTCGAGGCACAGATCTGGGGAAGGGTACCAAAACATTTCTGCAGCATTGAAGGTTCCCAAGAACACAGTGGCCTCCATCATTCATGGATGGAAGAAGTTTGGAACCACCAAGGCTCTTTCTAAATCTGTCCGCCCAGCCAAACTGAGCAATCGGGGGAGAAGGGCCTTGGTCAGGGAGGTGACCAAGAACCTGATGGTCACTGACAGAGCTCCAGAGTTACTCTGTGGAGAGGGTAGAACCTTCCAGAAGGACAACAATCTCTGCAGCACTCCACAATCAGGCCTTTATAGTAGAGTGGCCAGATGGAAGCCCCTCAGTAAAAAGCACATGACAGCCCACTTGGACCTAAAGACTCTTAGACCATGAGAAACAAGATTCTCTGGTCTGATGAAACCAAGATTGAACTTTTTGCCCTGGCACCATCACTACGGTGAAGCATGCTGGTGGCAGTATCATGCTGTGGGGATGTTTTTCAGCGGCAAGGCCTGGGAGACTAGTCAGGATTGAGGCAAAGATGAATGGAGCAAAGTACAGAGAGATCCTTGATAAAATCCTGCTCCAGAGCACTCAGGACTTCAGACTGGGGAGAAGGTTCACCTTCCAAAGGGACAACGACCCTAAGCACACAGCCAAGACAACGCAGGAGTGGCTTCGGGACAAGTCTCAGAATGTCCTTGAGTGGCCTGGACTTCAACCCAATCGAACATCTCTGGAGAGACATGAAAATAGCTGTGGAGCAACACTCCCCATCCAACCTGACTGAGCTTGAGAGGATCTACAGGTGTGTCAAGCTTGTAGCGTCATACCCAAGAAGACGCAATGCTGTAATCGCTGCCAAAGGTTTTTCAACAAAGTACTGAATAAAGGGTCTGACTACTTATGTAAATGTGATATTTCATTTTATTTATTTTTATAAATTAGCAAAAAACATCAAGATTTAGAATAAGACTGGAGCATAACAAAATGTGGAAAAAGTCAAGGGGTCGGAATACTTTCTGAAGGCACTTTATAGTCTGTGCCGGCCAACCTTCAGCCAGGGAGTGGAAGCATGAGTGACGCTCCCAGGATATCTGAAGGGGCTGCACAGCCACAGATACTGCCTTTCCCATGCCAGGAACAACCACTCTTAGTTTAGGCAACCGGTGCTTGTCTGAGAAGTCACACCAAGTTCAATCCCAATTGTCTTAGAAGTGTTCCTTCCTCTAGGCTGATGTCTAAAATACTGCAAATGACTTTCAAACATTCTTTCAGCACTTGAGGATGATGTGCTCGGCCCTAATCAAATCACAGGATGGAAAAACCTTCACATTTTTGTCAAATGCCCTGCTACCAAAAGATTACAGGGCCTGTAAAATGGTATTAATTATTAGGCTACATAACGTACACGGTACAGTGGCTTGCGAATGTATTCACCCCTCTTGGCATTTTTTCTATTTTGTTGCTTTGGAATTAAAATCGATTTTTGGGTGGTTTGTATCATTTGATTGACACAACATGCCTATTACTTTGAAGATGCAAAATATTTTTTATTGTGAAACAAACAAGAAATAACACAAAAAAACAACTTGAGCGTGCATAACTATTCACCCCCCCAAAGTCAGTACTTTGTAGAGGCACCTTTTGCAGCAATTACAGCTGCAAGTCTCTAAGCTTGGCACATCTAGCCACTGGGATTTTTTCCCAATTGTTCAAGGCAAAACTGCTCCAGCTCCTTCAAGTTGGATGGATTCCGCTGGTGTACAGCATTCAAGTCATACCACAGATTCTCAATTGGATTGAGGTCTGGGCTTTGACAAGGCCATTCCAAGACATTTAAATGTTTCCCCTTAAACCACTCAAGTGTTGCTTTAGCAGTATGCTTAAGGTCATTGTCCTGCTGGAAGGTGAACCTCTGTAACAGCCTCAAATCTCTGGAAGACTGAAACTGGTTTCCTTCAAGAATTTCCCTGTATTTAGCACCATCCATCATTCCTTCAATTCTGACCAGTTTCCCAGTCCCTGCCGATGGAAAAACGTACCCACAGCATGATGCTGCCACTGCCATGCGGGGATGGTGTTCTCGGAGTGATGAGAGGTGTTGGGTTTGTGCCAGACATAGCGTTTTCCTTGATAGCCAAAAAGCTCAATTTTAGTCTCATCTAACCAGAGTACCTTCCATATGTTTGGGGAGTCTCCCACATACCTTTTGGCGAACACCAAACGTGTTTGCTTATTTCTTTCTTTAAGCAATGGCTTTCTTTCAGGGCACTCTTCTGTAAAGCCCAGCTCTGTGGAGTGTTTCTTAAAGTGGTCCTATGGACAGATACTCCAATCTCCGCTGTGGAGCTTTGCAGCTCCTTCAGGGTTATCTTTGGTCTCTTTGTTGCGCCTCTGATTAATGCCCTCCTTGCCTGGTCTGTGAGTTTTGGTGGGCGGCCCTGTCTAGGCAGGTTTGTTGTGGTGCCATATTCTTTCAATTTTTGAATAATGTATTTAATGGTGCTCTGTGGGATGTTCAAAGTTTCTGCTTTTTTTTTTTTTTTAATCACCCAACCCTGATCTGTACTTCTCTACGACTTTGTCCCTAACCTGTTTGGAGAGGTCCTTGGTCTTCATGGTGCTGCTTGCTTGGTGATGCCCCTTGCTTAGTGGTGTTGCAAACAATGGGGCCTTTCAGAACAGGTGTGTGTGTGTGTGTGTGTGTGTGTGTGTGTGTGTGTGTGTGTGTGTGTGTGTGTGTGTGTGTGTGTGTGTATATGTATGTATCCTGAGTTCATGTGACACTTAGATTGCACACAGGTGGACTTTATTTAACTAATTATGTGACTTCTGAAGGTAATTGGTTGCACCACATCTTATTTAGGGGCTTCATAGCAAAGGGGTGAATACATATGTACGCACCACTTTTCCGTTTTTAAAACAAGTTTTTTTTCATTTCACTTCACCAATTTGGACTATTTTGTGTATGTCCATTACATGAAATCCAAATCCATTTAAATTACAGGTTGTAATGCAACAAAATAGGAAAAATGCCAAGGGGGGTGAATACTTTTGTAAGGCACTGTATGTGGGTAACTCCATGATACTTGAGCATTACAAGACAAAACATCCTAGGCACACGTACACAAGAGGCCCTCTGCTCTGCTTCATTATCTGAGGCCTTTCACAGTGAAGTGCTCCGTTTACTCTGGATGTGGTGTCAAATTTGTCAGCCCACGGAGAGCTTAACTTTTTCCTGGTTAAGAGGGCAGTGTTTGATGTATTTAGGCCTGATGTCATGTGGTCTGTGCAGTGTGTGTCATGGCTGGATGAGCCTGTAAGTATAGAGGCCATGCGTCAGTGTTTTTGCGTACTTGTGAAAGACTAACGAGTGAAATGTTTTCTTCATTTGTTTGAAGAAAATACTAGCTGTTTGAAAATGGAGGCCCTGGAGGTGTTTTCCAGGCTTAGCTTAGTATCGAGGTGCGTGTGTGTGTGTGTGACTGGGATGGAAGGGCTGTAAACTTCTGAACCTTACAAATGACCACATACAAAGGTATAAACACTCAGTCTCTAAAGCATGCTAGCTAATATGCCAATACAAGTAAAGCATTGTTCGATAACGAAGCCAGATAATGTTTTAAAGCACATTCCAAGTCATCTTCTGTCTCATGTTTTCCGTATATGTTTAGTTATGCTATGTAACCGAAGAGTCATTTTTTCCCTAATATGCTTCGGCAGCTCATATTCAGTAAGTGGGGGCCACAGTACCGGCTGGGATTCCCCTGAGGTCGTAAGCCCTGAGGCTGTTGTTATGAAGCTGATGTATGACTTCTGATGCTCTGCTCTCCATTCCACAGTCTGATATGAAATTAACAAGAGCTTTGAGTTCAGTGCTTCACACACTCCGCGCTGCCACACCCAATGCAAATACTAAACACTGGCATTCTGGTAGTGATCCATAGACTGACGTGTGTGTGTGTGTGTGTGTGTGTGTGTGTGATCGTTTATCCAGAATGGATTTGTGTGTGTTGTTTCTCTGTGCTTGTCTTTTGTAATTAATGTGTGATACATGAAGTTAGTGTTTGTGCTGAACTGGTAGTAACTAGGGATGTACCGATATGACATTTCTGTCCGATACCAATATCTGATCATTTCCTTGCCAAAAAATCCGATGAGAGATAATCTTTTTTGAGCTTAAGCATTTTAGTACAGTTAAATAGTTGAAACACACACACTGACCAAAAAGTTATTTTGTTGGCATTTACGTATGTCCCCGTTACCAGTAAAGCATAATCAAAACCTATTTCTTTCACTTACTTGCTGTGCTGTTTCATTGTTAATTTGTTCAGTTTCCTTTCAACCAGGATTTCATCATACATGTCAAGCAGTGACGTTTCAGCTATGTCTGTCCGTGGCCTCTCTTCCTCGGTGTGCACTGTTGCTGTGTCTGTTTCCATCTTATCCAGCTGTCTGTAACGTTTCACGTTAACCCTGTTTCTTGTCTGCATCCAAGTAGCGGTCCTTGTACCTAGCATCGATCATGGTGGCGACTAGGGTTGCAAAGTGTCGGAAATTTTCAGTGGGAAGTTAAGCCCGGGAATTTGGGGAATTTTGCTTAAATTCATCAAAAAAAGTTAGCTTATAACAGTGAACCTTTTTTGTGGAATACACAAGGCAATTCTAGGTCTCGTGGCATATTTTGGTTAAACTATCCCCATTTCAATGGCATTGCAACCGTCTGCATGCACAGTGCATTCTTCCACATGTGCAGTACACTCTTCCATCTCATGTACAGCTGATTCTCAAGATCTTGCACACTAATGAGATGCTATTGAGCCCACACTACTACACCGTCTGAGCAAAGGACTACATGCTTTCTGGTAAGTTTTGATTACAATACTGGGTGGGGTGAAAATATTTTATATGGCATACATAATTATTTTTGTTAACCTGTTAGGGCTAGGGGGCAGTATTGACACGGCTGGATAAAAAACATACCCGATTTAATCTGGTTACCACTCCTACCCAGTAACTAGAATATGCATATACTTATTACATATGGATAGAAAACACCCTAAATTTTCTAAAACTGTTTGAATGGTGTCTGTGAGTATAACAGAACTCAAATGGCAGGTCAAAACCTGAGAGATTCCTTTACAGGAAGTGGCCTGTCTGACCATTTCTTGAACTTCTTTTCCATCTCTATCATTTACTAAGGATCTCTGCTCTAACGTGACACTTCCTACGTCGTCCATAGGCGCTCAGAGCCCGGGAAAAAACAGAATGTCGTCATTCCAGCCCCAGGCTTAAACACATTATCGCCTTTCTCAAGTGGCCGATCAAGGGACACTGGGCTTATGCGCGTGACCCCGACCGCCCCCGCCTTTGGGATTTTTTCCTCTGTTTGCCGAAAAGGAGATTCCCTGTCGGAATATTATCGCTTTTCTACGAGAAAAATGTCGTAAAAATGGATTTTAAACAGCGGTTGACATGCTTCGAAGTACGGTAATGAAATATTTAGAATTTTATTGTCACGAATTGCGCCATGCGCGCGACACTTCTTTACTATTTCGGATAGTGTCTGGAACGCACGAACAAAACGCCGCTATTCGGATATAACGATGGATTATTTTGGACCAAACCAACATTTGTTATTGAAGTAGCAGTCCTGGGTGTGCATTCTGACGAAGACAACAAAAGGTAATCAAACTTTTATAATAGTAAATATGATTATGGTGAGTGCTAAACTTGCCGGGTGTCTAAATAGCGAGCCCGTGATGCCTGGGCTGTGTACTTAGAATATTGCAAAATGTGCTTTCACCAAAAAGCTATTTTAAAATCGGACATATCGAGTGCATAGAGGAGGTCTGTATCTATAATTCTTAAAATAATTGTTATGCTTTTTGTGAACGTTTATCGTGAGTAATTTAGTAAAATGTTAGCGAATTCCCCGGAAGTTTGCGGGGGGTATGCTAGTTCTGAACGTCACATGCTAATGTAAAAAGCTGGTTTTTGATATAAATATGAACTTGATTGAACAAAACATGCATGTATTGTATAACATAATGTCCTAGGGTTGTCATCTGATGAAGATCATCAAAGGTGAGTGCTGCATTTAGCTGTCTTCTGGGTTTTGGTGACATTATATGCTGGCTTGAAAAATGGGTGTCTGATTATTTCTGGCTTGGTACTCTGCTGACATAATCTAATGTTTTGCTTTCGTTGTAAAGCCTTTTTGAAATCGGACAGTGTGGTTAGATTAACGAGAGTCTTGTCTTTAAATAGCTGTAAAATAGTCATATGTTTGAGAAATTGAAGTAATAGGATTTTTAAGGTTTTGAAAATCGCGCCACAGGCTGCAAGTGGCTGTTACGTAGGTGGGACGAATTCGTCCCGCCTAGCCCAGAGAGGATAACAAGTAAATAGTAGCCTACAGCAAAGTGTGTTTAAATAATTTCTAACTTAACAATTTCTGCTAGTTAGTTTTTGCTACCATGTGGGTTTCAGCTTGCTTGAGCCTGCTAACTGAGTGTTAATTCACCTGTTTCCATAGATGTTTCATTTTAAAACATTTATCTTACAGAGGAGTTGATTAATATAACTGCTTAACTATTTATCTGTACATGGAATTGTATTTATTTATACTCTTTCCCCCCCCCCCCCTAATCTTTACGTGAGTTGCGATGGGCACTATCTGAGGTGTGGAGACATTTCGCTGCAGCTAATGTAGATGGAAAAGCTGTGTACATTTGCAAATACTGTGCCAAATCATATGTGAAGAATGCAACAAAGATGCATCTGGCCAAGTGCATAAAGTTCCCTCAGCGCTCACAACAAGCAACCTCTGACTTAAGTCCCTCTACTTCTATTCGAGATGAAAATGATGAATCAGACACCTTATCGATAGCAACAGCTCTTGGTCCTCCTGGAATCAGACGTTTTTTTGACTCAATGGAGGAACGTAGTCAGAGAAATGCTGATGAATGTCTTGCTCGAGCTGTGTATGCAACTGGTTCACCTCTGATGCTCACAGACAATGTGTATTGTAAGACATTTCTGAATGTTCTTCGCCCAGCATACACCCCTCCAACCAGACATCTTTATCTACTAATTTGCTGGATGCAGAGTTCAAGTGAAGGTCAAGCAAATCATAGAGAAAGCGGACTGTATTGCAATCATCTCTGATGGGTGGTCGAATGTTCGTGGGCAAGGAATTACATCTCCACTCCTTAACCAGTATACTACAAGAGCACAGACACAAGGGACAACAGACACACCGGTCTCTTCATTGCAGATGAGCTGAAAGCAGTTATCAATGACCTTGGACCACATAAGGTATTTGCACTGGTGACAGACAATGCTGCGAACATGAAGGCTGCTTGGTCTAAAGTGGAGAAGTCCTACCCTCATCACACCCATTGGCTGTGCTGCTCGTGCATTGAATCTGCCCCTCAAGGACATCATGGCACTGAAAACAATGGATACACTCTACAAGAGAGCCAAGGAAATGGTTAGGTATGTGAAGGGTCATCAAGTTATAGCAGCAATCTACCTCACCAAGCAAAGTGAGAAGAATAAGAGCACCAAATTGAAGCTGCCCAGCAAAACCCATTGAGGTGGTTGTCATGTTTGACAGTCTACTGGAGGGGAAGGAGTCTCCAAGAAATGGCCATATCACAGTCTGCCGATATGGACAGCCCCATCAAGAGGGCCCTCCTGGATGATCTATTTTCGCGAGAGAGTGGTAAGCAGCCTGAAACTCCTGAAACCTATAGCAGTATCCATTGCATGGATTGAGGGAGACAATGCCATCCTGTCTGATGTTCAGACTCTGCTTGCAGATGTAAGAGAAGAAATCCGTACTGCCCTGCCCACTTCACTGTTGCTCCAAGCAGAGGAAACTGCAGTTCTGAAAGCCCATACACACCGCAGCGTACATGTTGGACCCCAAGTATGCTGGCAAGAGCATCCTGTCTGGTGCAGAGATCAACAAGGCCTATGGTGTCATCACTACCGTGTCTCGCCACCGGTTCTTGGCAGTCTGGCGAAGTACACTTCCAAGCAAGGGTTTTGGGATGGAGATGCAATATGGCAGTCGTGCCAATATATCTCATCAGTCACCTGGTGGAAGGGACTTTGTGGATCTGAGGCTATTTCCCCTGTTGCCTCCATCATCCTCCAAATCCCACCAACATCAGCCGCCTCAGAGCGCAACTGGTCCTTGTTTGGGAACACGCACACCAAAGCACGCAACTGGCTGACCAATACAAGGGTTGAAAAATTGGTGGCCACCTGGGCAAATTTGAGGCTTTTTGAGCCTGACAACAAGCCATCCTCAACAAGGTTGGAAAGTGACAGCAAAGATGAGGCCTCAGAGTCTGATGTTCAAGAGGTGAACATTGAGGAGGTCGAGGGACAAGACGTGGAAGCCTAAGAGGACACTCAAAGCTTTAGTTTCTAGACTATCATTGAGGTATGCTGTAAATGTTTTTGGGAGATGTGATGGATCATTGGGGATCATTCAATATTCCCTTTTGTTGTTCAGTGAAATCATCCCATGTGAAGAGTCAACTCATTTAAAGTTCAATTTGTAATTAAATTGTAAGGATTTAATCATTTGAAATTAGCTACATATAAGATAAAATGTTTTGTTTCTGTCTCCATATGATATGGTAAATATATCCAATGCAAAAAACATCTTCATTTTAAATGGTTAATATTTATTAATATTAAGATTAATTTGCATATTATCGTTAATGCTCACAAAGTTTCCACCTCTGAATGAATATTCCCCAAAATGTGAAACCCTAGTGGCGACATAGTAAAGAGGCTCAGAGAGAATGCCTCCGAATTGCTTGTTCGCAGCCTCTACTAGAGTACTTTACCAAGTTAACTGCCAACAGACCGTGGAGTTTTGTTGAGCAGGTGTTTCAATGCCATGACAGATGGTATCACGTCTGCTGCAGACGCAGTTGATGAGCTTATTTCTCGAGTCAGTTGTTCGAATGGAGCTAGGTGTGTGTTCATGTTCTCAAATGCCATTTGAAATGGCAGCAGCGGTATGAGAACCAGCACATTCTTGTGCATGCAATACGGCTTTCCTCAGTACGAAATCCTCATTGACCCACTGTGCTGTCAGACTCAGCATGCTCATGGGGCTGACATCGCTGGTCCAGATGTCAGTCGTGAAGCTAATAGCAGTGACGCCTATAGCAAGTAGCTCATGGATGTGCGTTTCAACAATACTGTGCAACTCCGGTAGGGCAGCATCTGAAAAATAGCGCGTACTTGGTAGTGTGCACCGGGGCTTGAGGTGCTCTACCAGTCGGCGAAAGCCAACGTCATCCACGACAGAACGGTTGATTGTCAAGGGCAATGAATTCCATTATCTTGGCGTTAGTGGATTTCGCCTTTTGAGTTGTCTTGCTCTTTCAAATGACTGCTCGACTTGTTGACTGCTCGATCCACACAGCAGACATTGTGGACTAGGTTAGGAATGCTGTGTTGCACGTGTAGCGCTATATTTTTCCGTGGTGTCATTACATCATCTACCTATGTTATATAGGTATGCACATCAGCATTGACATCGGTTTTGCACATTGGCGTTAAACTAGACATCGGGCTGATGCCGATGTTGGCATTTTTAGCTAATGTCATCCTATTCCGATATGTTCACCGATATATCGTGTATCCCTAGTAGTAACCCATGTGTTCTCCTTTGTCTCAATAACCAGAGGCAATAGATGCATCACCGCTTATTGATCCTCCCCATTAGGTTTGCATTGTAACCATCTTGCTTGCCCCAGTTATAAGTATCAGTGTTTAACTGGAGAGACAGTGCCTCTGCTTGGTTGTCTAGCTTCAGCTTTTTGGCTCAGCTGAGAGGAAGGAGGGCGTGTGCCGGCCGGGCGGTCAGGGAATGTTTGGCTGGAATTTATTGGCCAGGTCTGTCAGCACAGCATTAACTATGTGAGGGGCAATGATAGCCCTGCAAGGCATGTGTCTATCTGGACTGAGGGCCAACAACCCCCAGCAACATCTGAGGACTGGATATGGCTGGAATGAGATTCACTGCTAAATTAGATCTGGTGAACTGGGGTTGGCATGCCTCAAGGGGTGAGGCATTTGAAGCCTGCCCTTTCAGGACTATTTTCAGTTATTAGGTTTTAATTTTTCAAAAAAGAGGTGTGTATAATTTTAGAGAAGATGGCTGTTACATATATATAGTTACAGGTAGGGACAGATCAGCATAGCTAGGCTTAACCTCTAGCAGAACCCACATACTGCATAGCCTTATTATTCTCAAACATTCTATGGATTTGAGTGGAATGTATAGGAATGAATGTAGGACAAACGCACCTCCACATGTACACACAAACAAGGAAGTAGTGCTGGAGCTGCGGAACAACAGTCAGAGCTGGGGCAGACAGTCAGAAACCTGTTTGGCCAGTTAGTTCCCACCAAACCAAACTCACTCAGGTGTCACGCAGCTGCACCTGAAGCTCTATTTGACAGCAGCCCTTCTGCCATTGGCTCATTCTCCCATGATAAGGTTGAGCCCCTGATGTCCCTCTGTTCTGTTGAACTTATGTTTTATTGACCACAAAAAAGCTGGGTAAACCCATTTGAATTCAATCACTTCTTGACAGCAGTAGGCTTGGGCGTTATACCGGGATATTTGGAAATCGCCACGGGATGTTTTTTCAGTACTGTAAATACAATTAACTGTTTCTTTTCATAAATATTTGTAGCTACTTTAAGTAAATACCTACAGTCAACTTGAGCAATGCGTTAGGAGATAAAGAAGATTGTGTTCTTCATCTCTCCTGTCACATCATTTTTCATTATGAAGCTTACCGGTAGTCCCCAGTCACGTGGTGTTTGTTTACAAGCACACAACGATGAGAGACCGGACCCTTGAGTCACGCACTGTTTTGCAGCAAGCACGCGACTGGTGATCTAGTTACAGTATGGAATTCGCAAGTAAATGTTTGCCAGCTAGTTATCTTAACTATTAAGTTAACTGTCTAACGTGCTAAATGCTCTGCAGTCGTGCATTTGCTTGACTAATTTAGAAGCTAGTTAGCTATCTACCTAAGTGATGAGCTTCTTTCAAAATCAAGCTTTTCTTGGTAACAGCAGAAAATCCTGTCCTGAATCAAGAGCTTTGCTGTCTATGTGTTTGGTGCGTGCAGCAAACTGAGTAGCAGGCCTGGAATTTCATGATTTTAGGGGAAAGGCCGTTTGGCCTTCAAGAGGTGGCCAATCTACCAAGGCCATCTGCCAGGGCGCCATTGCCATCTGCCAGGGCACCAAGGCCATCTGCCAGGGCACCAAGGCCATCTGCCAGGGCACCAAGGCTATTAACCAAAATAGACAAATTGATTTGAAAACGGAAAAACGGAAGCTATTCTGTTAAAAACGTGTCATTAAATGTACATAAATAATTTGCCTACGTGTAGATGTTAGCCTATGTGTATTGGCTACAGCCTGTTATATCCAGACAGATGCTGACATGAGGGAGGCACCTGGAAATGTAGCCAAACTTTAATTAGACTTTTAATTACATACAGTGCATTCAGAACTAGTTTTTCCCCACATTGTTACTTTACAACTTTATTCTGAAATTGATATATACAAATCCTGCTCAACCTACACACAAGCATTTCGCTGCACTTGCAATAACATCTGCTAACCATCTGTATGTGACAATAACATTTTTACAAATGTATAATTTTGAAAATAAAATATCACATTTACATAAGTATTCAGACCCTTTACTCAGTACATTGTTGAAGCACCGTTGGCAGTGATTACAGCCTTGAGTCTTCTTGGGTATGATGCTACAAGCGTGGCTACCAGTATTTGGGGAGTTTATCCCATTCTTCTCGGCAGGTCATGTCAGGTTGGCTAGGGAGCGTCGCTGCACAGCTATGTTCAGGTCTCTCCAGAGATGTTCGATCAGGTTCAAGTCCGGGCTCTGGCTGGGCCACTCAAGGACATTGAGACTTGTCCCGAAGCAACTGCTGCATGGTCTTGGCTGTGTGCTTAGGCTCGTTGTTCTGTTGGAAGGTGAACCGTCACCCCAGACTGAAGTCCTGAGCGCTCTGGAGCAGGTTTTCATCAAGGATCTCTCTGTACTTTACGCCGTTCATCTTTGCTTTGATCCTGACTAGTCTCCCAGTCCCTGCCTCTGAAAAACATCCCCACAGCATTATATTTTAGATTCTTCCAAGTAGCCACCCTTTGCCTTAATGACAGCTTTGCACACTTTGCGTTCTCTCAACCAGCTTCATGAGGTAGTCACCTGCGATGCATTTCAGTTAACAGGTGTGCCTTGTTAAAAGTTAATTTGTGGAATTTATTTCCACCTTTTTAACACCCATTTTGTTTGGCAATAAACAACATCCGTACTATTATACATTTTTTATATAGGTACCAGGCTACCTTTACACTAGTCTTTTGAGGCTTGTGCCCTAGAGCAAAACCACCTACAGGTACATGTTCGTGAGTCTCACCTTTCCATAGAGGGGTCGGACGTAACAGACTGAATCAAATCACATTGTATTTGTCACATTCACCCAATACAACAAGTGTAGACCTTACTGTGAAATGCATACTTACAAGCCCTTAACCAACAATGCAGTTCAAGAAATACACTTAACCTCTTACATCTAGACGTTCCGCAAGCGGAACACCTGCTCCAATATCCAATGATAGGCGTGGCGCGAATTACAAATTCCTCAAATAGAAAAACTTCAATTTTTCAAACATATGACTATTTCACAGCATTTTAAAGACAAGACTCTCCTTTATCTAACCACACTGTCCGATTTCAAAAAGGCTTTACAGCGAAAGCAAAACATTAGATTATGTCAGCAGAGTACCAAGCCAGAAATAATCAGACACCCATTTTTCAAGCTAGCATATGTCACAAAAACCCAGAAGACAGCTAAATGCAGCACTAACCTTTGATCTTCATCAGATGACACACCTAGGACATTATGTTATACAATACATGCATGTTTTGTTCAATCAAGTTCATATTTATATCAAAAACCAGCTTTTTACATTAGCATGTGACGTTCAGAACTAGCATACCCCGCAAACTTCTGGAGGAATTTGCTAACAATTTACTAAATTACTCACGATAAACGTTCACAAAAAGCACAACAATTATTTTAAGAATTATAGATACAGAACTCCTCTATGCACTCGATATGTCCGATTTTAAAATAGCTTTTTGGTGAAAGCACATTTTGCAATATTCTAAGTACATAGCCCAGGCATCACGGGCTAGCTATTTAGGCACCCAGCAGGTTTAGCCTTCACCAAAATCATATTTACTATTATAAAAGTTTGATTACCTTTTGTTGTCTTTGTCAGAATGCACTACCAGGACTGCTACTTCAATAACAAATGTTGGGTTGGTCCAAAATAATCCATCGTTATATCCAAATTGCGGCGTTTTGTTCGTGCGTTCCAGACACTATCTGAAAGGGTAAATAAGGGTCGCGCGCATGGCGCAATTCGTGACAAAAAAAATCTAAATATTCCATTACCGTACTTCGAAGCATGTCAACCGCTGTTTAAAATCAATTTTAATGCCATTTTTCTCGTAAAAAAGCGATAATATTCCGACCGGGAATGTCCATTTAGCTAAACAGAGGAAGGTAAACAAAGCTTTCGGTCGACGTGGGCACGAGCCTGAGTCTCACAGTACTGTAACCAGCCACTACCCAAACGCGCTACTTTTTTTCAGCCAGAGCCTGCAAAGCCACGATTCAGCTTTTTACCGCCTTCTGAGACCCTATGGCAGCCGTAGGAAGTGTCACGGGACAGCTAAGATCCTCACTCTTCAATAAACAGAGACAAGAAGAACGACACCTTGTCAGACAGGCCACTTCCTGAATGAAACCTTCTCAGATTTTGGCCTGCCATATGAGTTCTGTTATACTCACAGACACCATTCAAACAGTTTTAGAAACTTTAGGGTGTTTTCTATCCATATGTAATAAGTATATGCATATTCTAGTTACTGGGTAGGAGTGGTAACCAGATTAAATTGGGTACGTTTTTTATCCAGCCGTGAAAATACTGCCCCCTAGCCATAACAGGTTAAGAAAATATTTGCAAAATAAAATAAGGGTGTAAAATTAAGTAAAACAAGATGACAACAATATCGAGGCTATATACAGGGGCTACCGGTACCGAGTCAATGTGCGGTAGTACAGGTCAGTCGAGGTAATTTGAATGTGTAGGTAGGGGTAAAGTGACTTTGCATAGATAATAAACAGCGAGTAGCAGCAGTATAAAAACAAAGGGGGGGGGGGGGGGGGGGTCATTTGATTAATTGTGAAGCACTCTTATAGCTTGCTGTTAAGGAGACTTTTAGACCCAAACATGCCGCTCCGGTACCGCTTGCCATGCTTTAGCAGAGGGAACAGTCTATGACATGCGATGGAGTCAGGCAATTTTTTGGGCCTTCCTCTGACACCGCCTAGTATATCGGTCCTGGATGGCAGGAAGCGTGGCCCCAGTGATGTATTGAGCCGTTCGCACTACCCTCTGTAGCGCCTTACGGTCAGATGCCGAGCAGTTCCCATACCAGGCGATGATGCAACTGGTCAGGATGCTCTCGATGGTGCAGCTTTAGAGCTTTTTTAGGATGTGGGGACCCATGCCATCTTTTCAGTTTCTTGAGTGGGAAAAGGTGTTGTCGTGCCCTCTTCACGACTGTCTTGGTGTGTTTGGATCATGATGGGTGTTGTTTTTATTTATTTAACCCTTATTTTACCAAGTAAGTTGACTGAGAACACATTCACATGTACAGCAATGACCTGGGGAATAGCTGGGGATGATTAGGTGACGGTGTGAGTCCAGAATGGGAATTTATCCAGGACACCGGAGTTTAACACCCAAGTGCAATGGGATCTTTAGTGACCACAGAGTCAAGACACCCGGTTAACGTCCCACGCGAAAGATGGCACCCTACACAAGGCAAAGTCCTCAATCACTGCCCGGGGGGAATTTTTGGGGGGACCAGAGAAAAGATTGCTCCTATTGGCCCTCCAACACCACTTCCAGCAGCATCTGGTCTCCCATCCTTGGACTGACCAGATCCAACACTGCTTAGCTTCAGAGGTAAGCCAGCAGTAGGGTGCAGGGTGGTCTGCTGCTGGCTATTTGGCTCCAAGGAACTTGAAACTCTCGACAAGCTCCACAACAGCCCCGTCGATGTTAATGGGGGCCTGTTCGGCCCTCCTTTTCCTGTAAGCAACGATCTTCTCCTTTGTCTTGCTCACGTTGAGGGAGAGGTTGTTGTCCTGGCACCACACTGCCAGGTCTCTGACCTCCCTATGGCTGTCTCATCGTTGTCGGTGATCAGGCCTACCACTGTTGTGTCGTCAGCAAACTTAATGATGGTGTTGGAGTCATGCTTGGCCACGCAGTCGTGGGTGAACAGGGAGTACAGGAGGGGACTAAGCACGCACCCCTCAGGGGCCCTGTGTTGAGGATCAGCGTGGCAGATGAGTTGTTGCCTACCCTTACCACCTGGGGGTGGCCCGTCAGGATGTTCAGGATCCAGTTGCAGAGGGAGGTGTTTAGTCCCAGGGTCCTTAGCTTATTGATGATTTTTGTGGGCACTATGATGTTGAACGCTGAGCTGTAGTTAATGAACAGCATTCTCACATAGGTTTTCCTTTTATCCAGGTGGGAAAGGGCAGTGTGGAGTGCGATTGAGATTGTGTCATCTGTGGATCTGTTGGTGCGTTATGCGAATTGGAGTGGGTGTAAGGTTTCCGGGATGATGGTGTTGATGTGATCCATGACCAGCCTTTCAAATCACTTCATGGCTACCGACGTGAGTGCTACAGGGGGCGGTAGTCATTTAGGCAGTTTACCTTCGCATTCTTGGGCACAGGGACTGTGGTGGTCTGCTTGAAACATGTAAGTATTACAGACTCGGGTCAGGGAGAGGTTGAACATGTCAGTGAAGACACTAGCCATTTGTTTCGCTCATGCTCTAAGTACACACCCTGGTAATCCGTCTGTTTTAAGGTCTTGCTCACATTGGCTATGGAAAGCGTGATCACTGTCATCCGGAACAGCTGATGCTTTGATGCATACTTCAGTGTTGCTTGCCTCGACGCAAGCATGAAAGGCATTTAGCTCGTCTGGTAGGCTCGCGTTACTAGGCAGGTCGCGGATGCGTTTCCCTTCGGTGTCCGTAATAGTTTGCAAGCCCTGCCACATCCGACGAGCGTCAGAGCCAGTATAGTAGGATTCAATCTTTGTCCTGTATTGACACTTTGCCTGTTTGATGGTTCGTCTGAGGGCAAAGCGGGATTTCTTATAAGCATCCGGATTAGTGTCCTGCTCCTTGAAAGTGGCAGATCTAGCCTTTTGCTCGGTGCGGATGTTGCCTGTAATCCATGGATTCTGGTTGGGACATGTACGTACAGTCACTGTGGGGATGACGTTGTCGACACACTTATTGATGAAGCCGGTGACTGATGTGGTGTTGTACTCAATGCCATCGGATGAATCCCGGAACATATTCCAGTCTGTGCTAGCAAAACAGTCCTGTAGCGTAGCATCCGTCATCTGACCACTTCCGTATTGAGCTAGTCACTGGTACTTCCTTCTTTAGTTTTTGTTTGTAAGCAGGAATCAGGAGGATAGAATTATGGTCAGATTTGCCAAATGGAGGGCGAGGGAAAGCTTTGTATGCGTTTCTGTGTGTGGAGTAAAGGTGGTCTAGAGTTTTTTATTTATTTTTTTTATTTTATTTTTTTCTCTCTCTCTGGTTGCACATGTGACATGCTGATAGAAATGAGGTAAAACCGATTTAAGTTTGCCTGCATTAAAGTCCACGGCCCTGGAGCGCTGCTTCTGGATAAGCATTTTCTTGTTTGCTTATGACTTTAAACAGCTCGTTGAGTGCGGTCTTAGTGCCAGCATCAGTTTGTAGTGGTAAATAGACGGCTATGAATAATATAGATAGTGTGGTCTACAGCTTATCATGAGTTACTCTACCTCAGGCGAGCAATACCTGCCGATGCATGGAAATCCCCGCCAGCTCTAAATTATCCGTGTCGTCGTTCACCCACGACTCTGTGAAACATACTTTTTTAAAAATATCTTATGTCATGTTGGAAGGATAGTCTCAACTGTTGATCATCCAGTTTGTTTTCCGGTGAATAGAACCGATGGTAGTGGCGCTTTACTCACTCGCCTACGAATCCTCACAAGGCACCCTGACCGCCGCCCCCTGTTTCTTCGTCTTTGTCCAGTTCGATGTGATGAATCGCTGTTCTGAAGCTCTTTTCGGTCATAAGAAACGGTAGCAGCAACTTTATGTTCAAAATAAGTTCCATATAAAATAGCACAGTTGGTTAGGAGCCTGCAAAACGACAGTCATCCCCTCCGGTTTGGCGGTACTGACTTCGGACGAGTCCCGTGACTCTTGTGGGGGCTGTAGTGTGGATGGGTGTTTGACCTTTTTTGACTACGAGTACTCACACTATTTTTTTATTAGAGTAATCGAATGAAGGGAGAAAAAAAAAAAAATTATAACAAGGGAAAAAAAATTGCATTTATCTATATGCCATCAAATCAAATGTATTTATAAAGCCCTTTTTACATCAGCCGATGTCACAAATTGCTATACAGAAACCCAGCCTAAATCCCCAAACAGCAAGCAATGCAGATGTAGAAGCACTGTGGCTAGGAAAAACTCCCTAGAAATGTTTATTACATTTTTTATTTAACTAGGCAAGTCAGTTAAGAACACGTTCTTATTTACAATGATGGCCTCCCCGGGCCAAACCCGGACGATGCTGGGCCAGTTGTGCGCCTCCCTATGGAACTCCCAATCACGGCCGGATGTGATACAGCCTGGATTTGAACCATGGACTACAGTGACGCCTCTTGTACTGAGATGCAGTGCCTTAGACTGCTGCGCCACTCGGGAAAGGCAGGAACCTACGAAGAATCTAGAGAGGAACCAGGCTCTGAGGAGTGGCCAGTCCTCTTCTGGCTGTACCGGGTTGAGATTATAACAGTAAATGGCCAAGATCATCAGACGTTCATAGATGACCAGCAGGGTCTAATAATAATAATAATAATAATAATCAGTGGTTGTAGAGGGCGCAACAGGTCAGCACCTCAGGAGTAAATGTCAGTTGGCTTTTCGTAGCCGAGCATTCAGAGTTAGAGACAGCAGGTGCGGTAGACAGAGTTGAAAACAGCAGGTCTGGGACAAGGTAGCACATCCGGTGAACAGGTCAGGGTTCCATAGCTGCAGGCAGAACAGTTGAAACTGGAGCAGCAGCAGAAGCAGGTGGACTGGGGACAGCAAGGAGTCATCAGGCCAGGTAGTCCTGAGGCAAGGTCCCAGGGCTCAAGTCCTCCGTGAGAAGAGGGAGAGAGAATTAGTGGGAGCATACTTAAATTCACGCAGGACACCGGATAAGACAGGAGAAATACTCTAGATATAACAGACTGACCCTAGCCCCCCGTCACAAACTATTTCAGCATAAATACTGGAGGCTGAGACAGGAAGGGTCGGGAGCCACTGTGGCCCCCTGTCCGACGATACCCCCGGACAGGGCCAACCAGGTAGGATGTAACCCCACCCACTTTGCCAAGCACAGCCCCCACACCACTAGAGGGATTTTTTTCAAACCACCAACTTACTACCCTGAGACAAGGCTGCATATAGCCCATGAAGATCTCCCCCATGACCCGGACAGGAAGATCACGTCGGTGACTCAACCCACTCAAGTGACGCACCCCTCCTAGAGATGGCATGGAAGAGCACCAGTAAGCCAGTGACTCAGCCCCTGTAATAGGGTTTGAGGCAGAGAATCCCAGTGGAGAGAGGGGAACTGGTCCCTCCAGTGCTTTTCCGTTCACCTTCACACTCCTGGGCCAGACTACACTAAATCATTGGACCTACTGAAGAGATGAGTCTTCAATAAAGACTTCAAGGTCGAGACCAAGTCTGCGTCTCTCACATGGATAGGAGAAAGCCCTGCCTCCAGCTGTTTGCTTGGAAATTAAGGAGGCCTGCGTCTTGTGACTGTAGCGTACATGTACGGCTGAACAAAATCGGAGAGATGGGTAGGAGCAAGCCCATGTAATGCTTTGTTGGTTAGCAGTAAAACCTTGAAATCAGCCCTAGCCTAAACAGGAAGCCAGTGGCTAGCGTTGGTCACAAAAAGGAAATAAACAATATACCACGTTACTTCTAGTAATACATCTATTGTTTTTGTAACATTACAAAGCATGCTCATCTTTTTTTGTTTTGTTATTTTGGTGTAAATAAATTAATATTCTGGCTTGTAAAAAATCTGAGTCTGGTTGGTTTTACATCTACCTGCCACAGTGTTTGGTGTAGAGGTCGACCGATTAATCGGAATGGCCGATACAATCGTAAATCGGTGTTTTTGGACGCCGATTAAAAAAAAAATATATATATATATTTATATATTTTTTTGCCCTTTATTTAACTAGGCAAGTCAGTTAAGAACACATTCTTATTTTCAATGACGGCTTAGGAACGGTGGGTTAACTGCCTTGTTCAGGGGCAGAACGACAGATTTTTACCTTGTCAGCTCGAGGATTCAATCTTGCAACCTTAGTTAACTAGTCCAACGCTCTAACCACCTGCTTTACATTGCACTCCACGAGGAGCCTGCCTGTTACGCGAATGCAGTAAGAAGCCAAGGTAAGTTGCTAGCTAGCATTAAACTTATAAAAATCAATCAATCACTAGTTAACTACACATGGTTGATGATATTACTAGTTTATCTAGCCTGTCCTGCGTTGCATATAATCGCTTAGGTACACGTTGCTCCAACCATAAACATCAATGCCTTTCTTAAAATAAATACACAAGTATATATTTTTAAACCTGCATATTTAGTTAATATTGCCTGCTAACATGAATTTCTTTTAACTAGGGAAAATGTGTCACTTCTCTTGCAAACAGAGTCAGGGTATATGCAGCAATTTGGGCCGCCTGGCTCGTTGCGAACTGTGAAGACTTTCTACCTAACAAAGACAGCCGACTTCGCCAAACGGGGGATGATTTAACAAAAGCGCATTTGCGAAAAAAGCACAATCGTTGCACGACTGTACGTTACCATAAACATCAATGCCTTTCTTAAAATCAATACACAGAAGTATATATTTTTAAACCTGCATATTTAGCTAAAAGAAATCCAGGTTAGCAGGCAATATTAACCAGGTGAAATTGTGTCACTTCTCTTGCGTTCATTGCACGCAGAGTCAGGGTATATGCAACAGTTTGGGCCGCCTGGCTCGTTGCGAACTAATTTGCCAGAATTTTACGTAATTATGACATAACATTGAAGGTTGTGCAATGTAACAGGAATATTTAGACTTAGGGATGCCACCCGTTTAGATAAAATACGGAACGGTTCCGTGTTTCACTGAAAGAAAAAAAAAAATGTTTTCGAGATGATAGTTTCCGGATTCGACCATATTAATGACCTAAGGCTCGTATTTCTGTGTGTTATTATGTTATAATTAAGTCTATGATTTGATACAGCAGTCTGACTGAGCGATGGTAGGCAACAGCAGGCTTGTAAGCATTCATTCAAACAGCACTTTCGTGCGTTTGCCAGCAGCCCTTCGCAATGCATTGCGCTGTTTGACTTCAAGCCTGTCAACTCCCAAGATTAGGCTGGTGTAACCGATGTGAAATGGCTAGCTAGTTAGCCGGGGGCGCGCTAATAGCGTTTCAAACGTCACTCGCTCTGAGACTTGGAGTAGTTGTTCCCCTTGCTCTACATGGGTAACGCTGCTTCGAGGGTGGCTGTTGTTGATGTGTTCCTGGTTCGTGCCCAAGTAGGAGCGAGGAGAGGGACGGAAGCTATACTGTTACACTGACAATACTAAAGTGCCTATAAGAATATCCAATAGTCAAAGGTATATGAAATACAAATCGTATAGAGAGAAATAGTCCTATAATTCCTATAATAACTACAACCTGAAACTTCTTAACTGGGAATATTGAAGACTCATGTTAAAAGGAACCACCAGCTTTCATATGTTCTCATGTTCTGCGCAATGAACTTAAACGTTAGCTTTCTTACATGGCACATATTGCACTTTTACTTTCTTCTCCAACACTTTGTTTTTGCATTATTTAAACCAAATTGAACATGTTTCATTATTTATTTGAGGCTAAATTGATTTTATTGATGTATTATATTAAGTTAAAATAAGTGTTCATTCAGTATTGTTGTAATTGTCATTATTACAAATGAATTTTAAAAAAAACGTCCGATTTAATCGGTATCGGCTTTTTCCGGTCCTCCAATCATCGGTATCGGCGTTGAAAAATCATAATCGGCCGACCTCTAGTTTGGTGGACAAAATAAAATGTTATGCCATGGTGCATAGTCATTGAATGCTAGTTACATTAAGTGTTTACATATTGTATAAACTTATGCTGTACATACCTTTTTTCCTTCTTGTGTATTGTCCATACTGTCTGTAGACACCACTTATTTATATCCCGGACTCTGGTCTCCCACCCGCCTTTCCTTGCTTTCTTCCCCTCACCTTCTCACACTCCCTCCCTCACTCTCGTTTCTCTCCCCTTCTCCCCCCAGAATGACGTGCCAGAGTGGGGTGATTCCCCTGCAGGCCTGTTCAACCTCCAGGGAGAGGAGGAGCCCTTCTCGTGGCCGGGTCCCAAGACTATCCATCTGCGGCGCACCTCTCAGGGCTTCGGCTTCACCCTGCGCCACTTCATCGTCTACCCACCAGAGTCTGCAGTGCACCCTTACCCCTTCCCAGTAAGCACCACAGTCACATGAACATTCCAAAGCTCTTCCATTCAGTTCATTCAGTTCATTTACTCTTTTCCATTCAGTACATTCAGTTCATTTACTGTAGCATTTTGTATGATGTCATTGTGGCAGGAGTTGCAACAAAATGAGAGTAATGCCCCGAACACAATTTGTGTAAAATCAGTTGATCCCTTCAAACAACTCCCTGAGCCCATTGAACTATGATATCTTCATCATTGCTGGTGGCAAATAACAAAATGGCAGATTTTATCCGTACCAAAGGATGTATGATACCTGTTGGGATATCAGACATTACAGACCAATGCTGCATCTGTAAGGGCATTAAAACTCATGTTGATATTCTTTTTTTTTTAGGAGGAAGAGCATGGACGCAGAGGTAAGCTGACAGTTCCCTCCTCTCCCTGTCTGTCCTTCACTACTGCATAGTCAGTCACTCTGCCTCCCACTTAGTATGATTTTTCCATATGTTGATTTAGCTCTTTTACTTCCTTGTTATGCACATGGTACAATGTAGCTGTCGTGTTAGGGTGACCTTTGTAGAGGCCTGCCTGATACAGTTTGGTCAGCAGCACCACCGGTTACTGTCCTCAACTGACCCTTGAACTTTATCCTTCTAACTGCACTTTGTTGTCATTGTCAACCCTTTCACATCACTACAAAACGTTGCCCAAAGCCCTTGTTTTTAGTTTTTCGCTTGTGTGTTTGTAGGTGTATGTGTGCACTTGTGCATGGGTGTTTTGTTGTTTTAGGACACTAGTCCTGTTTAGAGCTGTGGCTGTCATGACATTTTGTCAGCCGGTGATTGTCAAGCAAATAACTGCCGGTCTAACAGTGTATGACCGTTAATTAACATAAATACATAATTTAGCATCTCCTGTTTTCCCCGCATAGCCTACAAGCCATTGACGCAGACCTTTGGAACATCTATGTTTTAAGAAGTCTAATAAATCCATGTAATATAGCGTACACTATCACAATAAATCCAGGATTTATTTTACAGGTCTAAGGAAACATGATATGAAGAAAATGTAGTCTATTTTAGAAGAACAGAATAGCATACTCTTGAGTTGTCCTTATGTTAGGCCCTAATCTGTCTATGCCATATGGCTGTGGGCTACACTAGTTAATTTAGCAGACAAGATTTGCTTAGAATTCCGTGGCATTATTTCATAGTATGAAGAATACAATTGAATATAGCTGAATAAAATAAAGTATAATTTCTCCAAATGATTTGAGGTATTGCGCGCATTCTGTGTTGGCGTTTAACAAAGAAACAGGTACTCCTTTCTGCTTAATTTAGAGTTATTTATGTAACTTTAGTTGTGATACAAACGTTGAGCTATATGTTTTTTTTTTTTTAATACATTCTAAGGCTGCATAATGCGACTAATGATGACTTGAAAAAAGTCTAAGGCTCAGCTTTGTTTTTTGTTTTTTTGCATAGGCTATACACACTAGAGGTCGACCGATTATGATTTTTAAACGCCGATACCGATTATTGGAGGGCCAAAAAAGCCGATGCCGATTTTATTTATATATTAAAAAACCGTGTAATAATGACAATTACAACAATACTGAATGAACACTTATTTTAACTTAATATAATACATCAGTAAAATCAATTTAGCCTCAAATAAATAGTGTTGGAGAAGAAAGTAAAAGTGCAATATGTGCCATGTAAGAAAGCTAACGTTTAAGTTCCTTGCTCAGAACATGAGAACATATGAAAGCTGGTGGTTCCTTTTAACATGAGTCTTCAATATTCCCAGGTAAGAAATTTTAGGTTGTAGGAATTATAGGACTATTTCTCTCTATACCATTTGTATTTCATATACCTTTGACTATTGGATGTTCTTATAGGTACTTTAGTATTGCCAGTGTAACAGTATAGCTTCCGTCCCTCCTCTCGCCCCTACCTGGGCTCGAACCAGGAACACATCGACAACAGCCACCCTCGAAGCATCGTTACCCATCGCTCCACAAAAGCCGCGGCCCTTGCAGAGCAAGGGGAACAACTACTCCAAGTCTCAGAGCGAGTGACGTCACCAATTGAAACACTATTAGCGCGCACCCCGCTAACTAGCTAGCCATTTCACATCGGTTACACCAGCCTGATCTCGGGAGTTGATAGGCTTGAAGTCATAAACCGCTCAATGCTTGAAGCACAGCGAAGAGCTGCTGGCAAACGCACGAAAGTGCTGTTTGAATGAATGCTTACGAGCCTGCTGCTGCCTACCATCGCTCAGTCAGACTGCTCTATCAAATATCAAGTCATAGACTTAATTATAACATAACACACAGAAATACGAGCCTTTGGTCATTAATATGGTCGAATCCGGAAACGATCATTTCGGAAAGAAAACGTTTATTCTTTCAGTGAAATACGGAACCGTTCCGTATTTTATCGAACGGGCAGCAACCCTAAGTCTAAATATTGCTGTTACATTGTACAACCTTCAATGTTATGTCATAATTATGTACAATTCTGGCAAATGAATTGCGGTCTTTGTTAGGAATAAATGGACTTCACACAGTTTGCAACGAGCTAGGTGGCCCAAACTGCTGCATATACAATGACTGCTTGCACGGAACGCAAGAAAAGTGACACAATTTCCCTAGTTATAAGAAATTCATGTTAGCAGGCAATATTAACTAAATATGCAGGTTTAAAATATATACTTGCGTGTTGATTTAAAAAAAAAAAAAACGTTGATGTTTATGGTTAGGTACACATTGGTGCAACGACAGTGCTAAATCATCACCCTTTTGGCGAAGTAGGCTGTCATTCGATGAGAAATTAACAGGCACTGCATCGATTATATGCAACGCAGGACACTGTAGATAAACTAGTAATATCATCAACCATGTGTAGTTAACTAGTGATTATGTTAAGATTGATTGTTTTTAAGATACGTTTAATGCTAGCTAGCAACTTACCTTGGCTTCTTGCTGCCCTCGCGTAACAGGTAGTCAGCCTGCCACGCAGGCTCCTCGTGGAGTGCAATGTAAGGCAGGTGGTTAGAGTGTTGGACTAGTAACCGGAAGGTTGCAAAAACGAATCCCCGAGCTGACAAGTTAAAAATCTGTCGTTCTGCCCCTGAACAAGGCAGTTAACCCACCGTTCCTAGGCCGTCATCAAAAATAAGAATGTGTTCTTAAAACCTCTCTGGTATATGTAGCGTCCCACCTCGACAACAGCCAGTGAAATTGCAGGGCGCCAAATTCAAAACAACAAATCTCATAATTAAAATTCCTCAAACACACAAGTATTATACACCATTTTAAAGATAAACTTCTTGTTAATCCAGCCACAGTGTCTGATTTCAAAAAGGCTTTACGGCGAAAGCATACCATACGATTGTTAGGTCAGCGCCTAGTCACAAAACAACATACAGCCATTCTCCAGCCAAAGAGAGGAGTCACAAAAAGCCGAAATAGAGATAAAATGAATCACTATCCTTTGATGATCTTCATCAGATGGCACTCATAGGACTTCATATTACACAATACATGTATGTTTCGTTCGATAAAGTTCATATTTATATGCCAAAATCGCAGTTTACATTGGCGCGTTATGTTCAGTAATGTTTTGCCTACAAAACATCCGGTGATGTTGCAGAGTCACATCAATTTACAGAAATACTCATAAACTTTGAAAGATACAAGTGTTAACCTCTATGGTCTATGTGGGACGCAAGCGTCCCACCCCTGGTACACCCAATCAACAACAGGTGAAATATCAAGACCGCCAAATTTGAAAACAATTAAATGTCATAATTCAAATTTCTCAAACATACAACTATCTTACACCCTTTGAAAGATAAACATCTCCTTAATCTAACCACGTTGTCCGATTTCAAAAAGGCTTTACGGCAAAAGCATAAAGTTAGATTATGTTAGGAGAGTACATTGACAATAGCTGTGTGTAATGTTTTGTCAATTCAAAGACAGGCGTCACCAGAAGCAGAAAACCAGCTAAAATGATGCACTAACCTTTGACAATCTCCATCAGATGACACTCCTAGGACATTATGTTAGACAATGCATGCATTTTTTGTTCTATCAAGTTCATATTTATATCCAAAAACAGTGTTTTACTATGGCGTTGATGTTGAGGAAATCGTTTCCCTCCAATAACCGCCAGTCAAGCAGCACAACAAATGTAATAATTACTATTCGAAAACATTGGTAAAATATTATATTGTCATTCAAAGAATTATAGATTTACATCTCTTGAACGCAACCGGATTGCCAGATTTAAAAATAACCTTACTGGGAAATCACACTTTGCAATAATCTGAGCACTGCGCCCAGAAAAATACGCTTTGCGATACAGACTAACCGCCATGTTGGAGAGATCTAAAATCGAAAATACTATGTAAATAATCCATTACCTTTGATTCTCTTCATCAGATGTCACTTCCAGGAATCCCAGTTCCACAACAAATGTAGTTTGTTCGAAAAAGCTCATAACTTATGTCCAAAAAGCTCCGTGTTGTTAGCCCATGATCTATGCCAGCCGGACTTCTCGTCATGAACGAGGGGGAAAAAAATATTTACGTTCGTTCAAACATGTCAAACGTTGTATAGCATAAATCATTAGTGCCTTTTTTAACCAGAACATGAATAATATTCAAGGCGGACGTTTGCATTCTCTTTTAAAATGTTTTGGAATGAGAGTACCAAACATGAACTCGCGCGCCAGAGCCTAATCGGCCACCACCGTTCCAAGGCTCTTGTTCGTTCAGTTCTCACAGTATAAGACTCAAAACACTTTCTAAAGACTGGTGACATCTAGTGGAAGCCACAGGAAGTGCTCAAAAATTAATAAGCCCCTGTGTGTTTCAATGGCATAGGCTTAAAGGTAATTCAACACATCAGGTATCCACTTCCTGTCAGAATTTGTCTCAGGGTTTTGACTGCCATATGAGTTCTGTTATACTTACAGACACCATTCAAACAGTTTTAGAAAATTCAGAGTGTTTTCTATCCAAACCTGAACAATAATATGCATATTCTAGCTTCTGAGTTGGTGTAGGAGGCAGTTAAAAATGGGCACATATTTTTTTTCAGAATTCTCAATACTGCCCCCTAGCCCCAAGAGGTTATTAAGCATAGATCAACTTCTCCTTAATGCAACTGCTGTGTCAGATCTCAAAAAAGCTTTACGGTGAAAGCACACCATGCGATAATCTGAGTACAGCGCTCAGCCACCAAAACAAGCCAAACAGATACCCGCCATGTTGTGGAGTCAACAAAAGTCAGAAATGGTGTTATAAATATTCACTTACTTTTGATCTTCATCGGAATGCACTGCCAGGAATCCCAGTTCCACAATAAATGTTTGTTTTGTTCGATAAACTTAAATTTTACGTCCAACTACCTCCTTTTTGTTCGCTATTCCAAATGCACAAGGCGCGGGCACTAAGTCCAGACGAAAAGTCAAAAGTTCCATTACAGTTTGTAGAAACATGTCAAACGATGTATAGAATCGATCTTTAGGATGTTTTTATCATAAATCTTCAATAATATTCCAACCAGACAATTCCTTTGTCTTTAGAAATGAAAGGGAACGGAGCTCGTGCTCACGGCGGCGCGCGATCAACACCTAAAGGCTTTCAGCTGAGGCAGTTACTGTGACTGGTCTTATTCGCTCCCATTTCACAATAGAAGCCTGAAACAATGTTCTAAAGACTGACATCTAGTGGAAGCCTTAGGAAGTGCAATCTGACCAAATTTACACTGTATATTGGATAGGCAATCACTTGAAAAACTACAAACCTCAGATTTCCCACTTCCTGGTTGGATTTTGCTCAGGTTTTTGCCTGCCATATGAGTTCTGTTATACTCACAGACATCATTCAAACAGTTTTAGAAAGTGTTTTCTATCCAAATCTACTAATAATATGCATATCCTAGCTTCTGGGCCTGAGTAGCAGGCAGTTTACTCAGGGCACGCTTTTCATCCGGACGTGAAAATACTGCCCCCAGTCCCAAAGAACTTGATAATGCCTTGAATTTCCTGGTAGCATCCCCTTTGTGTGGCCGTAATGCCTCCTAAAAAGAATTGTGGCAACTGGCCATTGTGCCCTTGGGCCGAATATAATAATTATAATTCCCTTCTCCTGGCTGAGCGCTCCGAAGCTCACTCACATGGCTCTCCATCACGTGATCAGGTCTTTCTCACAGGCTACGAGTGAAGACAGACACATCGGGGACGCTTCTGCGTCCTTATCCAATTCCAAGGCACAATTGAAGATATTGTAAGAACTTTCCATTTATTTTTCGTCAGCCAACTAGATGAGTAGACCTAACGAACAGCAACAGCACTAGCCTATGTCAATCTACTATCCCCCATAGTACAAAAGTTGACCTATTCTTTGCAAGAAAGTAATATTCCACCCATACTCTGAGACAGTTGTGGGATGCGATAGATCCCAAATTAATACAACCACTAGTCTCCAAAAACCTCTAAGTAATGAGGCTGACGCAACAGATCAGAACCTTTTAGCTTAAAAAGTTGATAAACTATTAGGCTATTTCTTCACATTATAAGCGCAGCAATGCGCACACGGCAGTAGGCTAGAAGCGCAAATGCTTTTATTATAAAGGTGCATTTTTATGGTGAAAATGATCTTCCCCAAACTTGAAACTCACGCTCTGCTTATGTATTGTAGTTAGGCTCTACACCCGCTGTAAGTGGATTAATGTGCTTAATTTTAAGAAGTTATTTGCCACTAGTTGTGATACAAACCTCATCAAACATGTATGCCTATGGGCTAGGCTACATGAGGTGTGAGACTATGATTTGGAAAAGTCGGGGAAAAAGGCATGCGCTGTTTCTTGCCTTATGCTGTGCTTCATTCACAAGTGATAGGCTAATATTGTCACCCATCAGACAATACTTGATTTAATCTGGTCTTTACATATACTAAATGTGTGAAATTTGTTTTGATTTAGAATGGACCATTATCATGCACCTGTATTGAAACAGGGGCAGTGGAAAAAATACATGTCATCTATGCACTTAAATAGCAAATGGAGGATGCTATTCCTGTGGTTAATTTTCATGCCAGCCAGGTAGGCTATACTCCTGTTGTAAAGAGAAGCAATGTGCTTAACATTAGGAAAGTTGAGAAATAAATATAGTAGGCCTAGCCTATAGAAAGCTGATGGGATCCTCCTCTTTTTAATAAAGACCACCACTGTTTTCTCACGCAATTGCATAGCCTATAGAAATGTTGCGCAACATGAGTTCATGGGCTCTGATGAAGTGTTTGATTAGATTTTTGATTACATTTACATTGATGTCAGGGTGATTAGAGGGACAATAGAATGCTGAGTACCAGGCAGTTAACAAGTTCTGTAGGCTACTAATGAGCAGCATCTGAGCTTGGAGAAGCATAATTACCGTGACTAAACAGTCATGTGGAATTAGACTGCCATCATGACTCGTTACTGCCGGTGTGGCTGTGATACGGTCACCGTAACAGCCCTAGTCCTGTTGAAGAAAGATTGTAACCATTGACCCCTTTCAATTCACAACAATGTTGGCGTGAAGGTTTTTGTTTTTGTAGCACACTACTCCCGTTGAATAAAACGAATCACGCCCAGATTCTGAGCAATCCGTTTGGCCTATGGTCTGCTGTTCCATTGTGTCTCGCCGCCTCCTAACACCGCTATGGTAGTAGGTGTGTGTTTGGGATCTCCCTGTGGGTTGTTTGTGTGTTTAAACTGTGTTTAGTCTGAGTGCTTTTATTGAGCATAGGGTGGGTTTGCTGTTGCTGGAACCTGTCCAACTAGAGCTAAATAGCAGAGATTTATTTTGACTTAGCCTACGCTATTGCTCAAGTTATAGGCCTATGTCCAGGAAAGAAGCAATGTATGTACAATCCGGAAATTTGAAAGCAAATTTTATCCGTGTGCGTGTAAACATGCTAGGAAAAAAATGTACAGAAGACATTCACCAAAGAAAGAGGGCGAATGTCTAAATTCTCCTCTGAAGGATTCAATGAAATATGAAGATGTAATGTTTTGAACATACTGTGAAGGAAAAATACGATGATATCTTTGACAGTCAGCGAGATTGTCCAGAGAGCGAGACCGTAATAGCTTCCATGACTTTGGTCTCACTCTGTCTGGCCCTCAGTCAGGTCAGGGGAAAATATGAAGTAATCCAGGCCTTGCATTTCCTAATGCTGGACACTGGAAAGAGTGACAGAGTACAGACACAGGGACCTAATTGGCTGGCTGTGCTGTGACCCTGAGTTGTGAAAACTCAACCTGACATGCTCCCACCAGCTCAAACTGCCTTGGCTTGGCTGTGCTACCACTGCAGGAACGCTATAAACTAGGTTATTATGTTAAAAACATGGCACTCCGAGAGAGAGAGATCTTAAATCAATACTTTCGGTTTGCGTTCGTCAGTGTGCTTGTTTCAAGTTGTTGTTGCTGATGTCATCCAAATCGATCCTGCACCAGAGTACAGGCCTCAGTGTAACGCTCATTCCTTCCTTAAACGCGAATCTGACCATCACCCCTGTTGAGACAAAACCGCGACTCGTCAGTGAAGATCACTTTTTGCCAGTCCTGTCTGGTCCAGCGATGGTGGGTTTGTGCCCATAGGCGATGTTGTTGCCGGTGATGTCTGGTGAGGACCTGCCTTACAACAGGCTTACAAGCCCTCAGTCCAGCCTCTCTCAGCCTATTGAGGACAGTTTGAGCACTGATGGAGGGATTGTGCGTTCTTGGTGTAACTTGGGCAGTTGTTGTCATCCTGTACCTGTCCCGCAGGTGTGATGTTCGGATGTACCGATCCTGTGCAGGTGTTGTTACACGTGGTCTGCCACTGCGAGGACGATCAGCTGTCCTTCCTGTCTCCCTGTAGCGCTGTCTTAGGCGTCTCACAGTACGGACATTGCAATTTATTGCCCTGGCCACATCTGCAGTCCTCATGCCTCCTTGCAGCATGCCTAAGGCATGTTCATGCAGATGAGCAGGGACCCTGGGCATCTTTCTTTTGGTGTTTTTCAGAGTCAGTAGAAGGCCTCTTGTGTCCTAAGTTTTCATAACTGTGACCTTAATTGCTTACCGTCTGTAAGCTGTTAGTGTCTTAACGACCGTTCCACAGGTGCATGTTCATTAATTGTTGATGGTTCATTGAATCATGGGAAACAGTGTTTAAAGCCTTTACAATGAAGATCTGTGACGTTATTTGGATTTTTACAAATTATCTTTGAAAGACAGGGTTCTGAAAAGGGGACATTTCTTTTTTTGCTGAGTTTATATTGAAAGTGAAGTGTTTTTGTGTGCCTCATCAGGGGGATGCAACTATACACTCTATATACAAAAGTATGTGGATACCCCTTCAAATTTGTGGATTTGGCCTTTTCAGCCACCTGTTGCTGGCAGGTGTATAAAATTGAGCATACAGACATGCAATTCCCATAGACAAACATTGGCAGTAGAATGGCCTTACTGAATAGCTCAGTGATATTTTAATTTATTTTATTTTCTCCCTAACTTCGTGATATCCAATTGTGATCCATTTACGATCTTGTCTCATCGCTGCAACTCCCCATCGGGCTCGGGAGAGGCCAAGGACGAGTCATGCGTCCACCGAAACATGACCTGCCAAGCCCTGCTGCTGCTTAACACCCGCTCGCTTAACCCGGAAGCCAGCTGCACCAATGTGTTGGAGGAAACACCGTTCAACTGACGACGAAAGTCACCTACCCTAACCCGGACGACGCTGGGCCAATTGTGCGCCGCCCTATGGGACTCCCGGTCATGGGATCGAACCCCAGGCTGTAGTGACACCGCAACACTGCGATGCAGTGCCTTAGACCGCTGCGCCTCTCGGGAGGCTGAGCTCAGTGACTTTCATCGTGGCACCGTCATAGAATGCCACCTTCCCATCAAGTGAGTTTGTCAAATTTCTGCCCTGCTAGAGCTGCCCCGGGTCAACTGAAGTGCTGTTATTGTGAAGTGGAAATGTCTAGGAGCAACAACGGCTCAGCTGCAAAATAGTGGTAGGCCAAACAAGCTCACAGATTGGGACCTCCGAGTGCTGAAGCTTGTAAAAATGGTCTTTCCTTGGGTGCAACACTCACTACGAGTTCCAAACTGCCTCTTGAAGCAACGTCAACACAAGAGCTGTTCGTCGGGAGCTTCATGTAATGGGATTCCATGTCCGAGCCACTCACAAGCCTAAGATCACCATGCGCAATGCGTAGCATCGGCTGGAGTGGTGTAAAGCTTGCCGCCATTGGACTCTGGAGCAGTGGAAACGCATTCACTGGAGTGATTAATCATGCTTCACCATCTGGCATTCCGACGGACAATTCTGGGTTTGGCGGATGCCAGGAGATTGCTACCTGCCTGAATGCGTAGTGGTTTGGGCTAGGCCCCTTAGTTCCAGTGAAGGGAAATCTTAATGCTACAGCATACAATGACATTCTAGAAGATTCTGTGCTTCCAACTTTGGCCACAGTTTGGGGAAGGCCCTTTACTGATTCAGCATGACAATACCCCTGTGCACAAAGCGAGGTCCGTACAGAAATTGTCGAGATCGACGTGGAAGAACTTCACCTGCCTGCCCTGACCTCAACCCCATCCAACACCTTTGGGATGAATTGGAATGCCGACTGTGAGCCAGTCCTAATCGCCCAACATCAGTGCCCAACCACACTAATGCGCTTGTGGCTGAATGGAAGCAAGTCCCCGCAGCAATGCTCCAACATCTAGTGGAAAGCCTTCCCAGAAGAGTGAAGAAGCTGTTATAGCAGCAACGGGGGACCAACCATATTCATTTTGGAATGAGATGTTCGACGTGCAGATGTCCACATACATTTGGTCATGTAGTGTAGTTTTCCTTCACAGATAATACATTGGAGCATCACATTTGGTAGAAAATTGCTTAATTTCCATCAGATGACAACAGAAATGCAATGCTTTTTGGCTGGCAGCCACACAAGTAAATGAGCCTACAATGAAAAAGTAAGGTGTTTGTTTTTCAAAAATGATTTATGGCCGTCATATTTCTTTTTATCATAGCATTTTTTTTGGCCATCTACATTGTCTGATGTATTACTTGAAGTTAATCTTGCATTTTACTAGAGAAAAGTACCAGAGGAAAAAGTAGCTTCACATCAGTTAGAGTGCTGTCTGTTGATAGAATGGCCGTTCGTGAATTCGTGTCCAAGTGGAGAAGTGCAACTGAAGCACAAAATGTGTCTGATGCCGAGCTGGAATTACAACCAGAAGCAATTTAGATCTGCATTTATAAAACGCAAGATATTTCTTATGTGACCCCTGGGTCATGTTGGTTCTCTTCAATCTCTCTGTCATATTACTGTATAATGTCCGGTATAGGCGTCATATTATATTCCCAAGTGTGTGTGTGTAGACTAGTTTGCTGACTCTGGGTTATCCCAGGACAGCCATTGTGAATGAGAGGGGATTCCCTTTGTTTCAGCCACCACATGTGGTAAACTAAGGGTGCGTTCGACATTGCAGCCTTGCAGACTTATCTACAAATCGCCTTGCAGACTTATCTACACATCACCTTGCATGCATCATAAATAACTACCTAATATTATTTGTAGATCATTCAATCACAATTTAGCCACGACAATTCACGGATTTGATGCTCTCGAACACTGCCAAAGGCTTCATTATAATGCCTACCATTGTGAACCTGGCCCAGTGTTAAATCATTGGAAGCCGGGTGAGTCTCCCCCACCTGATTGACTGGGGGATCACACATGTCTCTGGGGCGCCCTCTCCTGGCCATTCTATTTTATTTGGCTTACTGTTCCATGATTCCCTACTGGGAACAATGTCAGTATGTGGAGGAAATGAAAAGGAAAGGCCTACGGTCAAGATTTCAACTGGCTCCTCACTCTAAATGATTTACGCTGTCTGGGACTGGCTTCGCTCATCCTGTTGTTGAGGAATAACAAGAATGGTTGCAGCAACAGTACTGAGTCAGTACTAGTTATCAAATCACTGGATTATTTTATTATGAAGCAGTAGTGTTGTGACGTTATGCTGTGGGTCTACCACTCTCCACAAGAGGGCGCCACCCGCACCTCTCGGTTTCAGAGAGGTTGGGTTAAATGCGGAATAACCATTTTGGTTGAATGCATTGTTGTGAAACTGACTAGGTATCCCCTTTTTCCTTCCCTAACAAAGATGTTGTAGCTTTACATGACACATTAGTGTACTTGTGACAAACAAAAGGTTTGTTTTGAACATACTGGCCAGGTGATGGTGTTGCATGTGTAACATGCTAGCCTCGTCTTGCATAGCTCTTCTAAGAAAGGTTCAGTGGCTCAGTTCTAAGGTGAGCAACTTTAGCAGCCACCTGATAACAGATCTGTCGTCTCTCGATGCCTGAGTGTCCCTCTCAATCTCTCACACCAACGGAGGGAGAAAGAGCAAGCACAGAGTGGGCACTCGAGGTCTATCAAACACTCACACTCCCATATTTCTCACTCAATCACTTGTCTCTCTCTTTCTCTCTCTCGCTCTCTTTCTATCTTCTCTCTCAAAATAAATGTATTTCTTCCCTAGCTTCTCTACCTCTTTATGACACGCATACGACTATGCGCTTTTTCTTTATTGAAAAACCTGTATGGCAAATGATCTTGCTGCCACATTCGGTGTTTACCAGTGTTACATCATGCTTGCATACAACATTCCTATTCATTTGGACTCTCATCAATTATGAGTTGGACAGAGCTTTGCGTCTAGTGAGCCTGGAGCTGTTCTTCTGTTTATAGGGAAGGAGTGGGAGTTGTGCAGCTGAGCTCACTCTCTCCTCTCCCATCTCCTCTCCTCTCATTTGCTTTCCTCTCCTCTGCAGCCACGCAGCTGCTAGGAGACAGGAGCAGAATGAGCAAACAGGTTCTCCTACTAAACTCAGCCTATTCATTTCCCTTTCCCAAATCTCCACGAGCTCTGCCGTATTGGGAGTCTTTTTCCTACTTTGAATTCCCATTCAGACCTGTTGTATTGTGGACAGCCAATGTGACACAGAGAAACCACACTGTTCTTCTATCTGCTGTCATTGCTTTAATTCACATGCCACTGAATCTTGTGACAGTCTCCTGTTCTCTCTTGCTCTCTAAATCACTTTCTCTTTCTCTCCCTTTTGCTTGTGCTCGCTCTCATCTCTTTCTCCATCTCTAGCTTTCTCTCACGCTTTCTGTCGTGCTCTTAATCCATCTCTCTCTCTCTATAGCTCTCTCGAGTGTTCTCTCGCGCTCTCTCTCTCTCTCTCTCGTGCTCTTTCTCTCTGGCGCGCTCATCAGGAAATGTCTTCGAAACAATTTATGGTTGTGTCTGGTAGCCGTTGTCCTGGCTGCTTCACATTCAGAGTGGGTCGCAGTCTGGGTCGCGTTGAACTGAGAGTTGTAGGTGGAGCAGTCTAGCCTGTGTCCGCTGCTCTTGGTACAGGCTATTGTAGGTCTGCTAACGTAATCTGAGGTCAGCAGTGTGCCATTCTAAAGGGAAACTAATCTGACTACTACCCTTCTGGTCTCTTTAGGACAGGGCTCCAACCCTGTTCCTGGGGAGCAGCTACCGTCCTGTAGGTTTTCACTCCAACCCTAATCTACCACACCTGATTTTAGTAATTAGCCGGTTGATAAGCTGAATCAGGGTAGTTACAACTGGTGTTGGAACGAAAACCTACAGGATGGTATCTTTCTAGGAACAGGGTCAAAGAACCCTGCTTTATGATATCCTATAGTACTAAAATATAAAAGCCACTCAACTGTCAACTAACATTTTGGGACTGTGGACTAATGAGAGAAAAAAATGAAAATATTTTTGAGTGGGCAAATACTGTATGTAGCGTGGATTGATTGACTGACTATACTGTGTTACTGTTATGAGCAGAAAGGAAGGCGTTGATGATGACACTTTGTCCTTGTTGTCAGGGAGACAACGGAACAGGCCGGAGCCAATGGACACCATCTTTGTGAAGCAAGTGAAGGTGGGTGGTCCTGCAGACGGAGCTGGACTCTGCACAGGTAACTGACCACATCTCCAAAAGTAACAGACCTGGCTCTGTGTATGTATGGACATGCGGCATCATACAAAGTATTATATCATATTGGAGTTATGACCATGCGGCACCTTATCCTAAACCTCACTGTATTCGTTATGATAATAGAACTAGTGACACATTGGACATTATATTGTTGGATAAAAGCCTCAGCTAAATGGCATATATAGGCACAAAAAAAAAAAATAATATATATATATATATAAGTGTACAAAACATTAAGAACACCTGCTCTTTCCATTACAGACTGACCAGGTGAATCCAGGTGACAGCTATGACCCCTTATTGATGTCACCTATTAAATCCACTTCAATCAGTGTAGATGAAGGGGAGGAGACTGGTTAAAGGATTGTTTAAGCCTTGAGACAATTGAGACATGGATTGTGTATGTGTGCCATTCAGAGGGTGAATGGGCAAGACAAAAGATGTAAGTGCCTTTGAACGGGGTATGGTAGTAGGTGCCAGGCGCACTGGTTTGAATGTCAAGAACTGCAATGCTGCTTGGTTTTTTACGTTCAACAGTTTCCCGTGCGTATCAAGAATGGTCCACCACCCAAAGGACATCCAGCCTAACACAACTGTAGGAAGCATTGGAGTCAACATGGGTCAGCGTATTTCTGGAACGCTTTCGACACCTTGTGGTCCATGCCCTGACGAATTGAGACTGTTCTGAGGGCAAAAGGGGTGCAACTCAATATTAGGAAGGTGTTCCGTATGTTTTATACACTGTGTATATAGGGCTGTACATAATGATTTGTTTTCACCTGAATGTAGTATACTGGGTGTAGTTTTCTGCGTTTCCTCTTTGTGGAGGGTTAGTAGAGGCACAGAGCTCAGCTGCCTCAGGCACTCAGTTACTGTTAACACATATCAGGTGACTGATCAAAGCTGTCCCTCTGCTATTCTGACTGTCAGCCTAGCAGGGAAGCTGCCTCTTCCTGAGGGCCGAGCTACTTTCCTTTACCTACCAGCACAGGTTCATCTCTTCAAAGACACATAGGAGAGATCTCAATTGCGTACTCCTCCCATCCTCTCTCTTTGTCTCCTTCTTAAAAACCATTGGATAAGAAAGCCAGAGGTCCTTCTCCTCCAATGGGTTTTAAAAAGGAGACGTGCGCGCACACACACACACACACACACACACACACACACACACACACACACACACACACATCTGCCATTAACATCATTTCACATATTGGCTACCAGTCTAACATTAAAGGTGCAATATGCAGAAATCGCTCCGCCATTTCCTGATTGCTAAAATTCAAATAGTTCACCTAATTTAAGTTTGACAAAACAAGCAATGGATAGTGTAGAGAACCATTGTACCATCTAAACCACTGTGAAATAGTATATCATCATTAAACCAAAAATATTGTGTTTTCAGCTGTTTGAAACTTGTATACAAACCCAAAAGTAAAAGATGCAAAAACGAAACTTCAGAATGGGAAGCATAGAGCTAGAGCACAGAACAGATCTACTGCTTCTTAGACTTGCTTACAATGAGAATGACAGGTCTATAACTCCCATTTCTATGTGAATTTGGTCGCGTCGCCCAGAAGGTTACATATCGCAGCTTTAAACTCTTTCTTATTGTCAACAGGAGACCGGATAGTGAAGGTAAATGAAGCAAGTATCATTGGGAAAACGTACTCTCAGGTCATAGCCTTGATCCAAAACAGGTGAGCTCTCAAATATGAATATTTCTCATTGTTGTCAGTGACTGATTTCCTGCTGGTCTGTTGAAGTTTACAATGTTTGACTTTTATCTGTTATTTTACAGTGATGCCTTTCTTGAACTCTGTGTGATGCCAAGAGATGAAGACATTCTGCAGCTGGTTAGTTTTTAAAGATCATTACTCCATTGATTTCATCTCTTCCCAAATGTGCCTACTGGTAAAACAGAAGTAGACCCTATTTCCACTTCTGCATCAACTTAGTCGCTATTTATGTGATCAAGGCTGAGAAAGCTGCTCTAGTTTCTCTGTGAAGGGGGTGTGTGGGGACCGCAGTACTGCTCCAGAGGGGAGGGTGAAACCCTCTCCCTTCAGAGTGCTTTATCTGGGCCTCCTAACCAGGCCACCACACCCTGTCCTCTCCAAGTGCTGCTGCTTCTTCTCTGCTGCAGGGCTGGCCTCATTCTGGGAACTGGAAGGGTCACTTTGAGAAATGCAAACAACAAAGCCATAAATAAACACACTCACTCACACACTTAACAAACAAACACACCACGTGAACGCACATCCACGCGCACACTTGTAGCGTTGCTAACGTTCAGATTACATGGGGTTAGTGGGGTTCGAAAACAGTGCCACTTGTAGCGTTGCTAACGTTCAGATTACATGGGGTTAGTGGGGTTCGAAAACAGTGCCACTTGTAGCGTTGCTAACGTTCAGATTACATGGGGTTAGTGGGGTTCGAAAACAGTGTCACTTGTAGCTTTGCTGACGTTCAGATTACATGGGGTTAGTGGGGTTCGAAAACAGTGCCACTTGTAGCGTTGCTAACGTTCAGATTACATAGGGTTAGTGGGGTTCGAAAACAGTGCCACTTGTAGCTTTGCTGACGTTCAGATTACATAGGGTTAGTGGGGTTCGAAAACAGCGCCACTTGTGTTTGGTGCCGGTATTACCCCAGTATGGCACAAGGTCGGTATGAAGGTATGACAATCTGGATACCGCCCAAGCCTAACCGTGAAGTAGCCAACCTGGGGCCTGCCTGTCATGAGCATGTCTGATGTGGAGCTCTGTTGCATAAGGACATTTACATTTACATTTACATTTTAGTCATTTAGCAGACGCTCTTATCCAGAGCGACTTACAGTAGTGAATACATACATTTCATTTCATGCATTTTGTACTGGCCCCCCGTGGGAATCAAACCCACAACCCTGGCGTTGCACACACCATGCTCTACCAACTGAGCCACAGGGAAGACCATGCGGAAGACACATTTCAGTTGAAGGTATTCAGTTGTACAACTGACTAGGTATCCCCTTTCCCTTTCCAGCATTGGGGAACATCCGGCGCCTCGTTGTGCACGTTGCATCTATTTCTATGGGCACAAGCACTGTTCATGACACAAACTGTTCACACCCCTCTTGTTGGTGGAGAGAATTTTTCAGGGTTAAAGCTTATTTCCTGCAATTCTGCACATTTTGTCTTGGGGTGAAAAGAACATTTTGCAGTTTTAAAGCTCATTTTCTTGCAATTGATTGACAGGGGATTGACCTCTAACGGACATAGTGGGTGAGAGACCGGGACACCGGCAGGAAGCAACCAAGGCCCAGTCTGTAGCATGCTGTAGTTTATGCATGCATTTAGGCCAGTACCCAGCCACTTACATCCTAAATAATTTCTCCCCTCAATAAGTTAGAAACATCTCATTATCTTGCCTCAGACCTACTAATATTAAACTCTTCCCCACGCCAAAAGTCAAGACTACTCCCTTCACAGAACAGCGCAAACGGGCTCTAACCAGAATAGAAAGGGTGGGTGGCCCCGGTGCACAACTGAGCAAGAGGACAAGTACATTAGAGTGTCTAGTTTGAGCAACAGAGGCCTCACAAGTCCTCAACTGACAGCTTCATTAAATAGGACCCGCAAAACACCAGTCTCAACGTCAACAGTGAAGAGGCGACTCCGGGATGCTGGTCTTAGCTAGAGAGCAATGAGCCAAGTAAATGGCCAAACCCTCCCCTAACCCGAAGGAAGATTGGCCAATTGTGCGCCGTCCTATCGCTCTCTAGTACATTACATTCATTAGATCGCTGTGGAACTCGGGAGGCCATGATCACGCTGTTTAATTAGCTTCTTGCTACAGTACGCCACACCTGTCAGGTGGCTGGATTATCTTGGCAAAGAGAAATGCTCACCAACAGCTATGTAAACGAGAAAAGCTTTTTGTACATATGGAACAATTTTTTACTTCAGCTCATGAAACATGGGACCAGCACTTTACGTGTTTCATTTATATTTTTGTTCAGTGTATATTGGACAACTGAAAAGATGACTCCTCTTACTAACTCTGAACTCCACACGCAATAATTAAGGTTGTGCCAGTTCATGTTAATGCAGACCATCTCTGTACAGTCCTGTTGAGAACGACTGGCTGTGTTAACACAGGTGCCACCCTAGTTACCCGGTCACGACACGCCTATCATCAACTGTAGCACAAAATGCCCGTCAGCTCAATGACTCCACCTCTATTAACTAAATGTTGAGCCAATTAACACCGGCTTGTGTTGGAATGTTTTTACCTTACCGAAGGATGTGGCCACTCCCCGTCTCTCGTAGCACAGATTAGCTTGAGAGAGATTAAAGTTATTGGCCATGGGGGCATTGAGCGAAAAATCTCTGTCAGATATAAATAGCTGAGCTTGATCTTTGTGCCACCAGGGCTGAGCAGAGAGGCTGTGAGGTTCAGCTTGCATTGTGCTGCCATTTTATTTTAAATTAGCACAGGGGGCAGGCAGAAATAGGCTGATGTCAAATGGAGATCAGTTGATGCCAGGGGCCTTTCAGGTTATTATTAAGAGCTGACTCGGTTAGCAAATTTGCATTATCACATTTTTCTGATGCAGTGACTGTAGGAAATGAAATTAGGCCACCTAGTGGCATTGTGGGAGTTGTAATGAGTTTTGTACTCTTGGCAGCCAGTCTCATGGACATTCTCTCATCTTCACCTTCCTTCCTCTCAGTCTCTCTCTCTCTAGCTATTCCTGCGGTGCCTACTAGTCTCGCCTTTTTGATTTTTTTATTTAACCTTTATTTAACTAGGCAAATTGGTTCAGAACCTATTCTTATTTACACTGACGTCCTGGGAACAGTGGGTTAACAGCCTTATTCAGCGGCAGAACGACAGATTTTTACCTTGTCAGCTCGTGGATTCGATTTAGCAACCTACGGTTACTGGCCCAACGCTCTAACCACTAGGCTACCTGCTGCCTTACATGTCTCCCTGTGTATCTGTGATCTGAGTGCAGTTGAAGGAAGCCTAAATTACATTGCCTCTAAGAAAGTAACCTGCTTGTGCCTCCACTCTCATCATTAACTTTTCATGCGCACTAGCTACTGGCAACTAGAGGTGCTTGCTTTGCATTCTGCTGCAGGTTCTGTGTAATGAACATAATGTGTTCAAGTAACAGAAAGAGTAGTACTCACACAGTGGAGGGGTGTTGGTTCATACAATGGGGGAACTGGCCTGTTAAGATGTTTCACAGGAAGCCTGATAACGCTTCAGTGCCTGATGCCTTCAAGCTGGTATGCGTCATCCTAAAAAAGCAGCGCTTGTAAACAGCCCTATTCCCTTTGCTTCCTCTCCCCCGCTACCCTCCTCTTTCCTTTTCTCTATTCCCATCAGCTCAGCTCAGCCCTCTCCCTCTTCCCATCCCCCGCTTCTCCCCTCCCTCCCTCCCTCCCTCCCTCCCTCCCTCCCTCCCTCCCTCCCTCCCTCCCTCCCTCCCTCCCTCCCTCCCTCCCTCCCTCCCTCCCTCCCTCCCTCCCTCCCTCCCTCCCCTTTCCTGAACTGTGTTGCACATCTGTTGCGCTAGCTTGCGGACACCAATCCACAGTGCTTGGCTACCGGAGCGTATGGAAGGGCTAGCCGTGCAGGTAGCGTAACGAGCTCCTGATGTAGCCGTCCAGACGGGGGCTGTCAGCCGGAGCAGGAAGATTAGCACCGCGGCTCGCTGGGTGACTGACATTATAGCCTGAAGGAGAGACCCTCATACACACACAGGCTGCCTGGAAACGAGTTACAGTGTTACATGTCAACAGCAGTAACATCATTGGCTTAGCATGAGAGAGCGACTCTGAGTGAGGGAGCCGGGGAAGGCATGAGGGAGGTCCTGAAGCAATATATCATCAAACCAGCTGTAGTCAGCTGACTGCCTCTGTGTTGTGAACAGGTTGATGCTGCTGAGAGGAGGAGAGGGAGGGAGGGCAAGAGAGGGGGAGCAGAAGGGGAGGGGCGGCAGTAGCATCTGAGCTGGCTAGTACAGCAACCGCTTCTGTCATGTGAGCGATACCAAAGGGAGCGAGAGTGAGGCAGGGACAGAGAGTGGAGGCAGCAGTTCGTTCACTGAGTGGTGTAACCTGGCTGCTGCAGTCAGATGGAGGGAGCAACAGAGAGACGGAGAACTCCCAGAGCTGTGGAAGGCAGCAGGTTTCCTCTTCTCCTGACACCTACACCTCGCCCAGGACAGACTGGCTCACGCAGGTGGCATCGCTAATATGACAGTCCTGCCACTGCCGACGTGGGCTCCCTTTTTCCTCTTTCTCTCGATGCCGCCGCTATGATGGATTTTTTGCGCTTCGACTCGAGCCCTGGCGTCGGCGTTCCAGACGAACACTTCTTTCTCCAGCGGCGATCTGTTCTCTCTTCTTTTTTTATAACGCGTGTGATTTTCTCTGCTTGCTAGCCTTTTCCCTGTTCTTCTCTCCCATCGTTGCCGCCTCTCACTGCTCTCGTTTTCTCTCCTGCTGTAACAGCAGCCTTTTTCACTGGAGACCACTGATCTGGTAAGCAAGCAACAGCAGGGAGGATAACAATCATTCTGCATGTTGATGCTGTGTTTCCCTGTCTCCTTTTTTCTTTGTCATGCGTGCTTTCGTTTTGATGTAATGTACTGTTCTTACATAGCTGCTTTGCTAGCTAGCAGTGTCATTCATTCGATTGCCATGTTAGTAGACTAATTGTTGCTATGTAGCCCTTAGCTACGGGCGGGTAGGCAGTGATTCACCGTGCCCGCAGTACCTGTTAGATGAGGCGGCAGACAGAGCTGGCACCTAGGAGCCTCGCCCCTTTTTGATCCTGCAAGCCATCTATTCCTGCCTACGTCCTTAATGGCACCCTATTCCCTATATAGTGCAGTAGTTTTGGTAAAAAGTAGATCACTATATAGGGAATAGGGTGCTATGGCTTTGGTCAAAAGTGGTGCACTACATAGGGAATAGAGTGCCATTTTGGACGATGCCAGTGATAAAGGCCTTGGCCCCTGAACTTTCCACTAGTGCTCTAGCTATTGTTGAAGGGAGGGGCGAGCGTTTATAGAACTGATTGTAGACACAGTAAAAGCTTGCATAGCTTTACGTGAGAATCGTAATACGACACCAGGTTGGGTTTAAAGTCCAACCTATTGTGACGTGTTATTTTTGTGTGCTTGCTAGTTGCAAGGCAAACAGGAAGTGCATATGGAATGGCGTTTGACAAATGGACGAAGGCCGCTCAGCCAGCCGTACGGAATCTACCACTATGGAATCTATGCGTGTGTGATCGGTGTCTGCTGGCGTGCCGCTGAAGGAGTGTTGAGCTAACGTTTGTGTTAAGCTGTCTGGGAATATGAGAACGGAGGTTAGGTTTAGTGTGGCGAGGACCGTTGTAGGTGCTGGGCTTCCTCTGCCCCCCTCTTTTTCTGTAAGTCTCAGATCTCGCTCTAACAGTGCCAGTGCTGTCAGCCAGAAGGTGGGTAAACCAAACAGATAGGCTACCTTCCTGTGTGTCACTGTTAGGTCTTGCATGCCAGTCTCTCTTTCCTTCTTTCTTCCAACACATCTGTTGCTTCTTTTCCACTCTATTCAATCCCAGATCACCTGACTAGCTGCTCCCTCTGGCTGGCTACTCAGTAGGGTTGGACAGAATAGCACTGTTTCTGTTTGATCTGACATAATAACAGAAATTGGTTGAAATCAAGTTCCTTGAAAAAATTATTACAGTTTTGCCAATTATTTTGACAGTGGGTCTCATGCTTTTTTGCTGTGTTTCCCCCCTGTGTATGTACAATACAGGTGTTCATTACTTTAACCCACAAGTGTTCATTGCTTAAATCCACCTTGGAATGTTTTTCCAGTCTTCTATGTGGGTGTGTGCACAGTGCGGCAGCACAGCATGCTCTCGTTGCATAGTGAAAAGTACCCAGAGAACTAGCTATCTAAATACGGAGCGAGCAGATGAACGCTGGTGACTCTCCTGACTTGCTACACGCCTCCACATTCTCACACTGCAACATGCTGCTCCCTGTCCGCCTGCCTTTCCTAACCACACACATGGCAGCTAGCATTATTCAACGTTCACTACCATAGTTCTTTACCATCCCTTAGAGATGCAATGTTGAATATCCTATTTTGCTCCCTTCCCATTTGCCTTAACTCAGATGTTTTCAGATCTGAAGGGTCAAGTCTAGTTATAAGCATTGTGGAGTAGTGCTTACAAATCTGCAAACATTAAAGGGGTAGGGCCAAGGGGAATGGTTAGGGCCAAGGGGAATGGTTAGGGCCAAGGGGAATGTTTAGGGCCAAGGGGAATGGTTAGGGCCAAGGGGAATGGTTAGGGCCAAAGGGAATGGTTAGGGCCAAGGGGAATGGTTAGGGCCAAGGGGAATGGTTAGGGCCAAGGGGAATGGTTAGGGAGTGAATTGAAACCAGAGGACACCGTTGTTGTATTTCACCCTTTTCTCTCTTCTTTCTCGCTCCAGGCCTACTCCCAAGATGCGTACCTTCGAGGCCGCAGTGCCTACAGTGGAATTGCCCGTCACATCCCCGAACCGCCCCCCATATGTTACCCCAGAGTAGACTGTAAGCCCCCGGGGATGGCCCAGGCGACAGAGACCCCCTCCCCGGTGGGGGTACAGGGAGCATGCCGGGGGCCTGTGGGGGCACCACCACCCGACCTGGGGTACCGCATAGAGATCCCCGTGCCCCCGTCCCCTCCTCCTCCTGCACACCCGTACTACAAATCCCAGACTGTGGCATGCATGCGCAACAACAGCGTGAGGACTGTGGTAGTTCCTCCAGAACTGGGCCGTATGGGACCAGCTCATAGAGTAGAGTACGGCCTGGTAGGGCCCTCTGACCCTGGCATCATCAGAGGGCGACCTGGGTCTGTGTCCCACTACCCCCTGCCACGGAAAACAGACATCTACCCCTCTGGTGCGAGCCGCCTCAATTATGGCGCCCCACCACCCAACTACCCACCCGACTCAAACTCCCCCAACCCCGGTTCTCACCAAAACATCGACTGGCGGACGTACCAGACGTACAGGGAGTACATCGACAACAAGGGTATCCATGCATACGGCAGCCGGACCATCCAGGAGAGACTAGACAGCCTGCGAGCCGCCAGTCAGAACACCTTCAACTCCTCCCACTACATCCCCCGGGGGGGCTGGGGGCCCGACCCCAAGGGCCTCCGACGCAGGAGCACCTCCCACGACCGCGCCTACCACGGACCCCCGCCCCCTTTCCACCACATGCCCCCTCGCAGCTCTTCCCAGGACCGTATGAGTGTGGCGGAGCGGGGGATCCACCCCAGGAACCGGCCCCCTCGTAGCGTGTCCCAGGATGAGTTTACCCACAAGGCCCGAGCCCGCTCCTCTGACTATGTGGACCCTGTGGATCTGGGCCGTCCCATGGTGGACAGGCGGGGCTACGGTAGCAGGGCGGACCAGGGTACGTGCCCAAGCAGGCAGAGCCTCTCCAAACAGGCTGACCATCATCGACCTCCTGCAGGATACGGTAGGGACAGTCTCCGGGTGGGGCCAATGTCTAACCCTGCCCTCCACACCAAAGGACCAGAGCAGCACCAGCCTCACAGTGCCCCTAACATGCCCCAAGACAGACCCTCTCATCTGGGTAAGAATATCAGCTTGGAGCAATCGAACACTGATGAAAGAGCTGGTGTCAGAGGTGTGAACCATGTGAGCCAGAGTAGGGGACCGGCAGAGACCATGCAGCCACCAGGGGAGGTTCCAGGGAGACAGGTGGCAGCGGTGGGTGGCCATAGGTCCTCTTCCCTCTCCGCTCCCCATCAGAGACCGCAGAGGCCTGGGATTTTCAAAACCTCTTACCAGCACCCTCGCCCAGAGCCCCAAGTGAACGGGCGTGGCCCCTCAGCCTCCGAGTCGGGCGTGGTGCTTAGGGAGAAGCCACCTGGGTCGGGGAAGAATCCCAGTCCCCTACGCCACCCTTCCTACATCCTGGCGGTGAACGAGGACGACAGCTCGGAACCGGCAGCGGGTGCGGTGTGCTGGCTTCCCAACGATGCGCGGCGGGAGATGCACATGCGGCGGCTGAGCGAAAAGCAGGAAAAGCACCAGACCTGCTCCTCCAGCAACCTGGACGAATCCCTCGACTCCATCCCCTTCATCGGTAAGAAACAGAGCACTAACTTCATGGTTGCATCCCAAATTGCTTCCCATTCCCTATTTGGTACACTACTGTACTTCAACATTTGTATAGGGAATAAGGTGCCATGGTTCTGTGAAAGTTCCCAGAACATTCGTTAGGTTGTGGCAAATGTTCTCGTGCACAACTTTATACATGGCTGATGTTGCAAGAACTGTCCCATAACGTTGCGCTCACAAATTTCAAGCGTGCATACATTTTACGTATGGGTGACCCTGGGAATCGAACCCACTATCCTGGCGTTGCAAGTGCCATGCTTGTTTTGGGGAATCTTCTATGGTGGCTGTTACAGATCTCGTGCACAACATTTTAGTGAATGTTAGAACATTTCTTGAAATATTTTTATGTTATCATTCTAATGTTAGATAAAACCCTAACTATAACTTAATGGGAATCTTAGCCAATGTTCTGGGAATGTTCCCGGTTTGCTGGGTAGGTCCCGATGTACAGATTGGGAGGGAAAGGTACATGGAAGGGGAGGAAGGAAGGGGATGTCGTTCTAGTCTAGATTTAGCAGACTAGAGCATTTTTTTGCTATCTGAAAATCGTTAGATTTAGCAACATGGTTTTATAGTGTTTTTCATTACATGCATGATGTTTACCACCAAATCAGTCTCCTTGGCTGGATGTACAGTAGTATGTTAAGGAGCTTTTGTGGCAGGCAGGAGAGTGTCGTTGGTGTTTTGGCTTAGTTTAGCTGCACAAGATTGGGACGGTAATGTTGGGTGAGTGAGAGATTACACTGCTCCGTTAGTTTGTAGGATGTCATCTTCTGTAATAATAATTTTAAAAAGTCACACACTCTAAATATGCTCCCAACAATTATGGGTTAAACACCCTTTTTTGGGGTGTGTGAGAACTTAGGCTTTTCACAGGATCTAATCTTCCCCAAAAGTATCTGTTCCCCATCCCTATGAGTAGAATAATGGTCAACCATGATGTTGATGGTGATAGGAACATGTTTCCTCATAAGAAGTGCTCTCTAAATGTCACTCCCACTAAAGTCAGAGTAAAATGATTCTTTTTCATGTTTGTACATTTTCCTTTTATCTCCATTTTGCTGAAAAAGCTTTTCTCTCAGCACAAACAGCTGAAGTAGACTTCATTTCCTTAAAGGGACAGTGGGATGATAATGTAGCCTGTTCTGACTATCCTATCCTTACACTGAGCTCACAACCTGCAATATGCACGTATTTATGTTTTAGGAGTCAGTCAAGTTATTTTCTTCAATCATGTGGACAACCAGGACATGGATTCATAATTACTTAATTGAAGAGTTGGATGAGGATATGTACCATAACTAAAATTGCTTAAACATATTTTACTGGGCCATTTTGATCAGTAAGGTAGAACGCTCCTGTTGGCTGATCCACTTAGTGTTCTGGAAGGACACTGAAGAATATTGGGCCTGATTCTGACTTGTGTACCCCTTTCCTACGCACGTCTTTCCTATGCACTTCTCAGTAGTTGGTATTCAGACTTATCTTATGCAGGTGCATTATGGGCTTTGCAGGTGTGGTTGTGTGTGCTGAGTACATTTAAAGATGCATTTCCTCCGCCTTTTCCTGGTTGCTAAAATTCGAATAGTTCGCCAAATTTCTTTGTGACAAAACAAGCAAGTTAGTATAGTGTAGAGAATCATTGTACCATCTAAATTGCTGTGAAATATATTTTCCATAACCAGAAATCATGTATTTTCAGCTGTTTGAAGCACAAAACCGAAAATAAAGAGGCAAAAACGGTAAGTTAAGAACGGTAAGCATAGAATAGATCTACCGCTTCGTAGACTTGCTTTCGATGAGAATGACAGATCTATAATCCACATTTCTGTGAATAACACACACTTCTGTGAAAAGTTACATATTGCAGCTTTACTTCAACCGCTGAAAAAACTCCCACTTGCTGACCAACAGGTTTTCTCGTATAGTTTCAGTACATTTATCTTAAGCCATCCCTGTAAATACGGTGTACCTTCTAATTAGAATTTTGTTGACAGACTAGAATATATCGGAAGAACGAGTTCAGAAAATAGGGATCAATGAAAGAAATCCATCTAAATATATACATATTCATCTCCATTTCAGCAACAACCGGTAGATTTAAAAATACTCTCATTTTGTAGATTATTTTACGCAAATACATCTAAAAGTAAAATGGTGGAATTAAGGAATATATACATTTTAGATCGAGCAATGTCGAAGTGGCATTGACTAAATACAGTAGAATAGAATACATCATATAAACTCAGCAAAAAAAGAAACGTCCTCCCGCTGTCAACTGCATTTATTTTCAGCAAATTTAACGTGTAAATATTTGTATGAACATAACAAGATTCAACAACTGAGACACAAACTGAACAAGTTCCACAGACATGTGACTAACAGAAATGGAATAATGTGTCCCTGAACAAAGGGAGGGTCAAAATCAAAATTAACAGTCAGAATCTGGTGTGGCCACCAGCTGCATTAAGTACTGCAGTGCATCTCCTCCTCATGGACTGCACCAGATTTGCCAGTTCTTGCTGTGAAATGTTACCCCATTCTTCCACCAAGGCACCTGGGGGGAATGGCCCTAGCCCTCACCCTCCGATCCAACAGGTCCCAGACGTGCTCAATGGGATTGAGATCCGGGCTCTTTGCTGGCCATGGCAGAACACTGACATCCCGTCTTGCAGGAAATCACGCACAGAATGAGCAGTATGGCTGGTGGTATTGTCAATGCTGGAGGGTCATGTCAGGATGAGGCTGCAGGAAGGGTACCACATGAGGGAGGAGGATGTCTTCCCTGTAACGCACAGTGTTGAGATTGCCTGCAATGACAACAAGCTCAGTCCGATGATGCTGTAACACCGCCCCAGACCACGACGGACCATCGACCTCCAAATCGATCCCGCTCCAGAATACAGGCCTCGGTGTAATGCTCATTCCTTCAACGATAAACGCGAATCCGACCATCACCCCTGGTGAGACAAAACCGCGACTCGTCAGTGAAGAGCACTTTTTGCCAGCCCTGTCTGGTCCAGCGACGGTGGGTTTGTGCCCATTGGCGACGTTGTTGCCGGTGATGTCTGGTGAGGACCTGACTTACAACAGGCCTACAAGCCCTCAGTCCAGTCTCTCTCAGCCTATTGCGGACAGTCTGAGCACTGATGGAGGGATTGTGCATTCCTGGTGTAACTCGGGCAGTTGTTGTTGCCATCTTGTACCTGTCCCGCAGGTGTGATGTTCGGATGTACCGATCCTGTGCAGGTGTTACACGTGGTCTGCCACTGCGCGGACAATCAACTGTCCATTCTGTCTCCCTGTAGCGCTGTCTTAGGCGTCTCACAGTACGGACATTGCAATTTATTGCCCTGGCCACATCTGCAGTCCTCATGCCTCGTTGCAGCATGCATAAGGCACGTTCACACAGATGAGCAGGGACCCTGCATCCCACTGCTGGCTTGCTTCTGAAGCTAAGCAGGGTTGGTCCTGGTCAGTCCCTGGATGGGAGACCTGATGCTACTGGAAGTGGTTTTGGAGGGCCAGTAGGAGGCACTCTTTCCTCTGGTCTAAAAAATATCCCAATGCCCCAGGGCAGTGATTGGGGACACTGCCCTGTGTAGGGTGCTGTCTTTCGGATGGGACGTTAAACGGGTGTCCTGACTCTCTGAGGTCATTAAAGATCCCATTGCACTTATCGTAAGAGTAGGGGTGTTAACCCCGGTGTCCTGGCTAAATTCCCAATCTGGCCCTCATACCATCATGGTCATCTAATCACCCCCAGCTTACAATTGGCTCATCCATCCATCCCCCTCCTCTCCCCTGAAACTATTCCCCAGGTCGATGCTGTAAATGAGAATGTGTTCTCAGTCAACTTACCTGGTAAAATAAAAATTTAAAAATATCTTTCTTTCGTTGTTTTTCGGAGTCAGTAGAAAGGCCTCTTTAGTGTCCTAAGTTTTCATAACTGACCTTAATTGTCTACCGTATGTAAGCTGTTAGTGTCTTAACGACCATTCCACAGGTGCATGTACATTAATTGTTTATGGTTCATTGAACAAGCATGGGAAACAGTGTTTAAACCCTTTACAATGAAAATCTGTGAAGTTATTTGGATTTTTACGAATTATCTTTGAAAGACAGGGTCCTGAAAAAGGGACGCTTCTTTTTTTGAGAAGTTTACAAATTAGATGAGTAAAGCAGTATGTAAAATAAAAATTTAAAAATATCTTTCTTTTGTTGTTTTTCGGAGTCAGTAGAAAGGCCTCTTTAGTGTCCTAAGTTTTCATAACTGACCTTAATTGTCTACCGTATGTAAGCTGTTAGTGTCTTAACGACCATTCCACAGGTGCATGTACATTAATTGTTTATGGTTCATTGAACAAGCATGGGAAACAGTGTTTAAACCCTTTACAATGAAAATCTGTGAAGTTATTTGGATTTTTACGAATTATCTTTGAAAGACAGGGTCCTGAAAAAGGGACGCTTCTTTTTTTGAGAAGTTTACAAATTAGATGAGTAAAGCAGTATGTAAACATTATTTAAACATTATTGAAGTGACTGGTGTTTCATTATTAAAGTGGCTAGTGATTCCAAGTCTATGTATATAGGGCAGCAGCCTTTAAGGTGCAGGGTTGCGTAACCGTCTGGAAGCTGGCTAGTGATGGCTATTTAAGTCTGATTACATTGAGATAGAAGCATTTTTTTCAATCTCTCAGTCCCATTTGTGATGCACCTGTACTGACCTCGCCTTCTGGATGATTGCGGGGTGAACAGGCCATTGATGTCCTTGATGATCTTTTTAGCCATCCTGTGACATCGGGTGGTGTAGGTGTCCTGGAGGGAAGGTAGTTTGTCTCCGGTGATGCGGTGCAGTTGCCGTACCAGGCGGTGACACAGCCTGACAGGATGCTCTTAATTGTGCATCTGTAGAGGTTTGTGGGTCTTAAGGGCCAAGCAAAATTTCTTCAGCCTCCTGAGGTTGAAGAGGCGCTGTTGTGTCTTCTTCACCACACTGTCTGTGTGGGTGGACCATTTCAGATCACCAGTGATGTATACGCCCAGGAACTTGAAGATTTTCACCTTCTCCACTGCGGTACCGTTGATGTGGATAGGGTCGTACTCCCTCTGCTGTTTCCTGAAGTCCACAATCAGCTCCTTTTGTTTTGTTAATGTTGAGAGGTTATTTTCCTGGCACCACTCTCCCAGGGCCCTCATCTCCTCCCTGCAGGCTGTCTCATCATTGTTGGTAATCAGGCTTACTACTGTTGTGTTCGCTGCAAACTTGATGATTGAGTTGGGAGCATGCTTGGCCACCCAGTCATGGGTGAACAGAGGAGTACAGGAGGGGGCTGAGCACACACCCTTGTGGGGCCCCTGTGTTGAGGGTCAGCAAAGTGGTGTTGTTTCCTACCTTCCCCACCTGGGGACGGCCCGTCAGGAAGTCCAGGACCCAGTTGCACAGGGCGGGTTGAGACCCAAGGCCCCGAGCTTAATGATGAGCATGGAGAGTACTATGGTGTTGAATGTTGATCTATAGTCAATGAACAGCATTACATAAAAACACACAAAAAAAAACGTAATACTACGAAGTTGCTTAGGAGCTTGAAGCAGAGCTGCCGTATCTGTTGGTGACATCTTACACAAAAAATGTATTGTTTCCTCACGCGTAAAGGTGGTTGAGTTATGAAGGAATTAAGTCAAGGTCAGAATACGGCGTACATGTAGACACCTCCGCCACACCTTCATTTCGTAGATCTCGACCGAATAGTGGGTGAATAGCATGCTATTCTCATGCTTAATTTCAAGGTCAGAATACGCATAGAGAGAAGTGCATAAGAAGGGAATTGCAGTGAGCTCCAAAAGGGACAATGATATATTTGTTGTTTTGGCTCTGTACTCTAGCACAGATTTAGTTTGAGGGTATTTTCATCCATTTCGGGTAAATCGTTTAGAAATCACAACACTTTTTGTACATATTCCCTCCATTTTAGGGGACCAAAAGTATTGGGATGAATTTACTTATGTTTAATAAAGTAGTTAAAAGTTAAGTATTTGGTCCCATATTCATAGTACGCAATGACATTAAGCTTGTGTGACTACAAATTTGTTGGATGCATTTGCTGTTTTGGTTGTGTTTCAGATTATTTTGTGCGCAATAGAAATGAATGATAAATAATGTATTGTGTCATTTTGGTCACTTGTATTGTAAATAAGAATAGAATATGTTTCTAAACACTACGTCAATGTGGATGCTACCGGGATTACAGATAATCCTGAATGAATTGTGAATAATGTTGATTGAGAAAGACATGCTAACCTCTCACCATTACAATAACAGGGGTGTTTTTTCATTTTTTTGGAGGGGTGATATGATATTTGTGCATCTGTAACTTAATGTAGTCATTGCTTGCTATGAATATGGGACAAAATACTAAACGTTTTACGACTCTAATACACATGTAAGTGAATCTGTCCTGATACTTTTGGTCCACTAAAATGGGGGGGGACTATGCACAAAGTGCTGTAAATTCTAAATGGTTCATCCGATATGGATGAAAATACCCTCAAATTAAATGATACTCTGCACTTTAACCTCATAGTCATTGTATAGTGCTGCAAGTGCTAGAGTACAGACTCAAAACAACAAAACATTTAGTCACTGGCCCAATACTTTTGGGGCTCACTGCACGTTCCATTTACGCACGCTTAACTCTGGTCGGAATCATCCCCATAGATGCGTTCTGCCGATGTGTGTTCTATGGAATTAGGGCACAGCGAAGTAGCAGAGATTTGGGCATGTACATTTTTAGTATGGCCCGTGGGACAGAAGTTAGCTAGAGTGTTGACCTAGAGACAAACCTCTGAGAAGGGACTACACTGTCCAGTGTGTGGTATAAGGGGGCAGTAACTTCCACTGTTTTTTTTATTATTATCTAATTTGAGCTTTACACATCTGAAACATTTTGGGATGGAACAGTTGTAGCCTTAAGAATATTGTTTTACCAATGCCTTTAGTTAGTAGTACAATTTGGATGGAATGGAACAGTTATAGCCTTGAGCCTCTACTCTATTAGTGTTCGTACAGGCATTCCTATTGATGGCATAGTGGATTTAGCAATAGCGTTTCTTAAATAAGATACGACTCTGATTTTCACTGTAAATCATCTCTGTCATGCTTAATGTCATGGCTTGTTGTTTTACTGAGGCTGCATTTACACAGGCAGCCCAATACTGATCCTTTTTACACTGTTTGGTCTTTTGACCAATCACATCAGATCGTTTGCAGAGCTCATTTGGTCAAAAGACCAATTTGTGGGAAAAGATCAGAATTGGGCTGCCTGTGCAAATGCAGTGTGTGAGGCCTGTGTGTGCCAGTCATGATAAGACTGTATGTAGGTCTATTGTTTTGGACTGTATTCAGCGAACCAAGACTGCAAAGCCCGTTACGCACCTGCATAAGGTTAGTCTGAATACCAACTACTGAGAAGTGTAGGAATGCTGTGTTGTAGTAGTAGTAGTAGTAGTAGTAGGTGACATGCAAATACAAGCGTGACAGTGTGATGTAAGCTGGAGTTGTTAGACATTCACCTCAAAGGTCTAGGACAATGCTGTAGAATGGTGCTGAACAGTGGAGGCTGGTGGGAGGCGCAATAGGAGGACAAGTTCATTGTAATGGCTAGAATGGAATTAATGGAGCGGTATCAAACATATGGAAACCATGTTTGACTCCGTTCAATTGATTCCATTCCAGCTGTTACAATGAGTCCGTCCTCCTATAGCTCCTCCCACCAGCCGCCACTGGCACCGAAGCATCTTGTGTTACGAAACTTACTGAGTGCATTGTTAAAATGATTCAAGTCTGCTCTTGAATTTGGCTTTGAGACAATGTAATGTTGTCTCACATTTCTTGTGAAAGCCCTTCTACACAGCACTAATCAAGTTTAACATTTTATTAGTCATATGTACAGGATACACATGGTATACATCGTCCAACTATAGGCTTACTTTCAGGTTCCTTTGCAACAACAATAAGAAATAAAAAAGAGAAGAATATGAACAAAAAGTAAATGGCAGTAGAATAGATTAACCTCTTGGGGCTAGGTGGGACGCTAGCGTGCCACCCGTGGTGCACTCCATCAACAGCAGGTGCATTTCAAGAGCGGCAAATTTGAATCCAAATAAATGTCAAAATTCAAATTTTTCAAAAATACAACTATGTTACACCATTTGAAAGATAAACATCTCCTTAATCTAACCACGTTTTACGATTTCAAAAAGGTTTTACGGCGAAAGCATAAATTTAGAGTATGTTAGGACAGTACATTTACAAGAGTTGTGTGTAATGTTTTGTCAAGTCAAAGACAGGGTCACCAAAACCATAAAACCAGCTAAAATGATACACTAACCTTTTACAATCTCCATCAGATGACACTCCTAGGACATTATGTTAGACAATGCATGCATTTTTAGTTCTATCAAGTTCATATTTATATACAAAAACAGCGTTTTACTATGGCATTGATGTTGAGGAAATCGTTTCCCTCCAATAACCGGCAGTCAAGTCAGCGTCACAAATTAAATAATTAAAATTAGAAAACATTGGTAAAATATTATATTGTCATTTAAAGAATTATAGATTTACATCTTTTGAACGCAATCAACTTGCCAGATTTAAAAATAACCTTACTGGGAAATCACACTTTGCAATAATCTGAGCACTGTGCCCAGAAAAATACGCGTTGCGATACAGACTAGACGTCATGTTGGGGAGATCTAAAATCGAAAATACTATGTAAATAATCCATTACCTTTGATTCTCTTCATCAGATGTCACTTCCAGGTATCACAGGTCCATAACGAATGTAGTTTTGTTCAAAAAAGCTCATCATTTATGTCCAAAAATCTCCGTCTCGTTAGCACATGATGTAAGCCAGCCGGACTTCTCGTCATGAACGAGGGGAAAAAATATATTTCCGTTCGTTCAAACATGTCAAACGTTGTATAGCATAAATCATTAGGGCCTTTTTTAACCAGAACATGAATAATATTCAAGGTGGACGAATGCATAGCCTTTTATAACGTATTGGAACGAGGGTACCCAACATGAAGTAGCGCGCCAGGTGTCTAATGGGACATCACCGTTCCATGGCTCTTGTTCGGTCAGATCTCCCTCCAGAAGACTCAAAACACTTTGTAAAGGCTGGTGACATCTAGTGGAAGCAATAGGAAGTGCCAAAATATTCCTAAACCCCTGTGTTTTTCAATGGGATAGGTTTAAACTCAATACAACACATCAGGTATCCACTTCCTGTCAGAAAATGTCTCAGGGTTTTGCCTGCCAAATGAGTTCTGTTATACTCACAGACACCATTCAAACAGTTTTGGAAACTTTAGAGTGTTTTCTATCCATATATAATAAGTATATGCATATTCTAGTTACTGGGTAGGATTAGTAACCAGATTAAATCGGGTACATTTTTTTTATCCAGACGTGCAAATGCTGCCCCCTAGACCCAACAGGTTAATACATTTAGCGTACGTATAATGCAGGAAGGCACAATTTATAGTACAATATTTACCTGTGTATTGGGGATGGGGGGCAAGTGAATAAATTGAGCAGTATAATAAGAGTCTGGTAGCAGCAGTTGTGATGTGTGGGTGTGTGCATGAGTGAGTGCATTTGTGCTAGGGTGCGGAGAATTGTAGCAGGTGGTCAGTTCAAGTGTTCAGCAGTCTGATGGCTTGTAGATACCAACAGGCTCAGAGACAGTTTCTATCAGACCTCATGCTCCGATACCGTCTACCTCGTGGCTGTGGTGTGTGGGGTTCTTGACAATGTTGCGTGCCCTTCCTCAGGCACCGTTATAAGTAGATGTCCTGGATGAGTGTTAGCACGGTCCCAATGATGTACTGAGCTGTCTTCACCACCCGCTAGAGGGCCGTACCAGGCTGTGGTGCAACCGGTCAGGATGCTCTCGGTGGCGCAGCGGTAGTATTTGGAGAGACCCGGGGCGGCGTGCCAAATTCTTCAGACTCCTTAGGAAGTGTAGACGCTTTTGCACCCTCTTGACAAGAGTGGTGGTGTTGGTCCATGACAAGTCCTCATTATTGTGGATGCTGCAGTCCCGTTCATGTGGATCGGGCCATGTTCCCTTCTCTGCTTCCTGTATTCAACAATCAACTCCTTTGTTTTGCTGACATTGAGGGAGAAGTTGTCATGACATAGTTAACTTACCTCCTCCCTATAGGCTGACTCGTTGTTTATCAGGCCTACAACCGTGATGTCGTCGGCAAACTTGGTGGAGTTGGTGTCGTGCAAAGCCACACCGTTGTGGGTGAACAGGGAGTACAGCAGAGGACTGAGGACACACCCCTGGGGGGGGCCCCTGTGTTAAGAGTCAGTGTGGAGAAGGCGTTGTTGCCAATCCTCGCAACCTGTGGCCTGCCCGTCAGGAAGTCCAGCATCCAGTTGCAGAGAGTGGTTCCAAGACCCAGGGCTCTGAGCTTGGTGTCTAGCTTGGGGGGAACAATAGTGTTGAACTCTGAACTGTAGTCCATGAACATCATTCTCACATAGGTGTTCCTCTTTTCCAGATGTGTCACGGCTTTGTGAATAGCGATGGAAATAGCATCTTCTGTGGATCTTTTGGAGCGGTAGGCAAATTGGAGTGGGACCAGTGTACCTGACATAAGTATTCACACCCCTGAGTCAATACATGTAAGAATCACCTTTGGCATTAATCACAGCTGTGAGTCTTTCTGGGTAAGTCTCTAAGAGTTTTGCACACCTGGATGTACAATATTTGCCCATGGTTCTATTCAGAATTTTTCTTTTCAACCATTTTTAAGTCTTGCCTTAGATTTTCAAGCAGATTTAAGTTAAAACTGTAACCCTGCCACTCAGGAACAGTCACTGTGTATTGAGTAGATTCACTACACTGCTTTAAAAAGGTTTAACAAAGGTCATGTAAAGAAACACTTTATGGCAACCTTGCAATGAGAGGTTCAGAGATACTTTTGAGAGATGGGAAACTCCATTGGAATCGTATTAACTCCCATTGTGTATTTTATCCAATGTGTAGTCAATGGACCGCGCGGTGCATTCTGGGACAAGGATAGCGCTCCTTCATGGAGTGTATGGGAGTCAATTGGGCGCTAGCTCAAAATGCCAACATTAGCATGAATTTCGTCAACAAGAAGTACAACATTGCAAATATTTTCAGAGATGTTAGCGAATTAACTTGTTCTCTTTAATATCGTAGAGCTTTGGAATCGTGACGTTGCGTAATTTCGCAGAAAATAGGCAGGTTTCTCAACTCACCCTGTACTCACCTGGAATGCATTGAAATTAACATCTTCCTTCTTAGAAGTTAATTTGTGCAATTTCTTTCCACCTTCAAATCAATCAATCAAATGTATTTATAAAGCCCTTCTTACATCAGCTCACAAAGTGCTGTACAGAAACCCAGCCTAAAACCCCAAACAGCAAGCAATGCAGGTGTAGAAGCACGGTGGCAAGGAAAAACTCCCTAGAAAGGCCGGAACTTAGGAAGAAACTTAGAGAGGAATCAGGCTTTGAGGGGTGGCCAGTCCTCTTCTGGCTGTGCCGGGTGGAGATTATAACAGAACATGGCCAAGATGTTCAAATGTTCATAGCAGCAGGGTCAGATAATAATAATCACAGTGGTTGTAGAGGGTGCAACAGGTCAGCACCTCAGGAGTAGATGTCAGTTGGCTTTTCATAGCTCATCATTCAGAGTATCTCTACCGCACCTGCTGTCTCTAGAGAGTTTAAAACAGCAGGTCTGGGACAAGGTAGCGCGTCTGGTGAACAGGCAATGGTTCCATAGCCGCAGGCAGAACAGTTGAAACTGGAGCAGCAGCACGACCAGGTGGACTAGGGACAGCAAGGAGTCATCAGGCCAGGTAGTCCTGAGGCATGGTCTTAGGGCTCATGTCCTCTGAGAGGAAGAGAGAGAGAGAATTAGCGAGAGCATACATAAATTCACACAGGACACCGGATAAGACAGGAGAAATACTCCAGATATAACAGACTGACCCTAGCCCCCCGACACACAAACTATTGCAGCATAAATACGACGATACCCCCGGACAGGGCCAACCAGGTAGGATATAACCCCACCCACTTTGCCAAAGCACATCCTTCTAGTGGTGTGGGGGCTATCTTCAACCACCAACTTACTATCCTGAGACAAGGCCGAGTTTTGCCCACAAAGATCTCCCCCAAGGCACGAACCGGGGGGGACGCCAACCCGGACAGGAAGATCACGTCAGTGACTCCAACCCACTCAAGTGACGCACCCCTTCTAGGGACGGCATGGAAGGAGACCAGTAAGCCAGTGACTCAGCCCCCGTAATATGGTTTGAGGCAGAGAATCCCAGTGGAGAGAGGGGAACCGGCCAGGCAGAGACAGCAAGGGCGGTTTGTTGCTCCAGTGCCTTTCCATTCACCTTCACACTCCTGGGCCAGACTACACTCAATCATAGGACCTACTGAAGAGATGAGTCTTCAATAAAGACTTAAAGGTCGAGACCAAGTCTGCGTCTCTCATGGATAGGCAGACCATTCCATAAAAATGGAGCTCTATAAGAGCAAGCCCTGCCTCCAACTATTTGCTTAGAACTTCTAGGGACAGTAAGGAGACCTGTGTCTTGTGACCGTAGCGTATGTGTAGTAGGTATGTACGGTAGGACCAAATCGGAAAAATTGGTAGGAGCAAGCCCATGTGTAATGCTTTGTAGGTTAGCTGTAAAACCTTGAAATCAGCCCTAGCCTTAACAGGAAGCCAGTGTAGAGAGGCTAGCACTGGAGTAATATGTTCATTGTTTTTGGTTCTAGTCAAGATTCTAGCAGCTGCGTTTAGCACTAACTGAAGTTTATTTAGTGCTTTATCCAGGTAGCCGGAAAGTAGAGCATTGCAGTAGTCTAATCTAGAAGTGACAAAAGCATGGATATGTTTTTCTGCATAATTTTTGGACAGAAAGTTTCTGATTTTTGCAATGTTATGTAGATGGAAAAAGCTGTCCTTGAAACAGTCTTGGTATGTTCGTCAAAAGAGAGATCTGGGTCCAGAGTAACGCCGAGGTCCTTCAGTTTTAATTGAGACGACTGTACAACCATCAAGATTAATTGTCAGATTCAACAGAAGATCTCTTAGTTTCTTGGGACCTAGAACTAGCATCTCAGTTTGTCCGAGTTTTAAAGTAGAAAATTGAATGCCTTCGAGCCAATCAGTTGTGTTGTGTCAAGGTAGTGGGGGTATACAGAAGATTTGGTAAAAGACCAAGTCCATATTATGGCAAGAACAGCTCAAATAAGCAAAGAGAAATGACAGTCCATCATTACTTTAAGACATGAAGGTCAGTCAATAAGGACATTTTAAAGAACTTTGAAAGTTTCTTCAAGTGCAGTCGCAAAAACCATCAAGCACTATGATGAAACTGGCTCTCATGAGGACCTCCACAGGAATGGAAGACCCAGAGTTACCTCTGCTGCAGAGGATAAGACCATTAGAGTTCCCAGCCTCAGAAATTGCAGCCTAAATAAATACTTCACAGAGTTCAATTAACAGACACATCTCAACATCAACTGTTCAGAGGAGACTCTGAATCAGGCCTTCATGGTCAAATTGCTGGATAGAATCAACTACTAAAGGACACCAATAAGAAGAGACTTGCTTGGGCTAAGAAACACGAGCAATGGACATTAGACCAGTGGAAATTTGTCCTTTGGTCTGGAGTCCAAATTGGAGATTTTTGGTTATATCCGCTGTCTTTGTGAGACGCGGTGTGGGTGAACAGATGATCTCTCCATGTGTATTTCCCATCATAAAGCATGGAGTACGAGGTGTTATGGTGTGGGGGTGCTTTGCTGGTGACACTGTCTGTGATTTATTTAGAATTCAAGGTTCACCAGCATGGCTACCACAGCATTCTGCAGCGATACGCCATCCCATCTGGTTTGGGCTTAGTGGGACTATCATTTGTTTTTCAACAGGACAATGACCCAACACACCTCCAGGCTGTGTAAGGGCTATTTGACCAAGAAGGAGAGTGATGGAGTGCTGTATCAGATGACATAGCCTCCACAATCTCTCGACCTCAACCAAATTGAGATGGTTTGGGATGAGTTGGACTGCAGAGTCAAGAAAAAGCAGCCAACAAGTGCTCAGCATATGTGGGAACTTCTTCAAGACTGTTGAAAAACGCATTCCAGGTGAAGCTGATTGAGAAATGCCAAGAGTGCAAAGCTGTCAAGGCAAAGGGTGGCTATTTGAAGAATCTCAAATATAAAATGTATGTTCATTTGTTTAACACTTTTTTGGTTACTACATGATTCCATGTGTTATTTCATAGTTGTGATGTCTTCACTATTATAAAATAGTAAAAATAAACAAAAACCCTTGAATGAGTAGGTGTTCTAAAACGTTTGATGCACATTTTTAAAAATATGTTTTAGATGGGCTTGGTTAAAGTCACCTGTGACTGCTTCCGGGTGAGAGGATTCTTACTGGCTAATGATCTTGTAAAGTTTGCTAAGTGCTGCCGTTGTTTGCTTGTGGCAGTGTATGTGCACAGCTGTGATGATCACACACATGAATTCCCTTATATATAGGCATATAGTGGGGTCGTCATTTTGGCACCTCCTGGTCAGGTGAACAGGAGCTCACAATGTTTTCAACTACTGTACACTACGCTCCCCCCAAATCTTACCAGAAGCCACCATTCGACCCTTTCGGAATATGGAAAAGCCTTCTGGTTGAATTGTAGAGTCGAGTGTGAGGAACATTTGAGGAAAAACAAGACACAGCATTTCCTGATGACCCTCTTCGATTGAAGCCTTGCTCTGAGTTCACTAAGTTTATTTTCCATACTAGGAAGAGGAGGCAGTGTAGCCTGTCTTTTCAGCCTAGCTTTGAGTGCCCCTTTCCTTTCTTCTTTGCTGGCGTTGCCTTAGGTCATCTCGGCCAGGAGCCAATGTACTATTCCAGACCTGGTAGGCTGAGTGTGTAGCTTCCGATTCATGATCCATAAGTGTTTGTCGGTCGTAGGAGATTATTGCACAAACATTCTGAGCAAACAAAGTAATTATTTAACACAAAAAATAGTCATAAAGCAAAGTCGGGCTGGAATCGGTAATAGACGCGCACCGACATCTTGATACCAGACTGCCTTACTTACATTATCTCCTGTGATGATGGTCTTTATTTAACCAGTTAGAAATCAATTTCTGTGTCATCTCGCATGTAACAGTTACATGTCTGCCTGTCATGGTCCGTCCATACCACCACTGCTGGTAGTGAATCAGGCAGGCAGGGCCAAGCCAGGTGCAGACAAAGCAGGCAGTTACAGTTAGAAGGGCGGGTGATGGAGCAGCCACAGCACCACCACTCTGGGCCTGGTGCCCATGATGTGATCCAGAGAACAGAGGTCTGATTGACCAGGCCTGACCAGCCCCTCAGGCTCCCATCAATGACCCGTTTGAAAGGTCAGGCAGGCAGGCCACTGTCTGTACGGTAGGGGCTCTCAGCTCTTGTCATGTGAGGTCAGATTCCATTCCCATGGCCCACCCGGTAGTGGCAGAGGGTGGCAGAGCCGGTTGGTCACAAGTCGTCTTTAGCTTTCTTTAGCTCTGGTCCAGGTCACATTCTTTTCTTACCCTCTTGGATCTAACAGCTGATAAGTGTCAATGTCCGGGTTTTATTGGAATCTAAAAAATGACTGTTACTGGAATAAGATCATCCATCGCCTGCTGGATTTTAGTTTTTAGTTTCGAATATTTTAGAAACATGAATTTAAGTTCAATTTAATTGTTTTGAGAGTTTTAAAATACGGTCCCTCGTTGAGGATTTATCTTGCAAAGTTTCACCTTTTGAACTTTGCAAGGAACTTCAGGACTCGTGGATTGGGTCCAGCACTACCGGAGAAGCTGGGATGTTGTTTGCATCCGAGTGAGGAGCTCCGGTCCTGTGTCAGTCCAATTATGGCCAGGCTAGGTGTGGCGAGGGTCATCCCCCAGGACTGGTAATCCCTCCCTGGGAAGCATGCTGCTGGTGGACAGGCTGGGCATGGGGCTGGGGCCCTGGGCTTGGCTGGACAAAGCGGGCTGGTGCAGGGCCTGCCAGGAGTGTGAGCGCCGCTACCTGACGCTGGAGGAACCAGACGGTGTGTTGAGTTCCACAGACGGGGGAAGGGGGCGGTGTGTAACCTATAAGAAGTCCAGTTTCTTGTATGCGGTTATTTTGCATCTCAAAAAGTTGAGTGGTTGGTGGTGTCTTTTTGTAGCTTGTATAACGGCAGCTCTTTGAAGTAGGCGGCATCAATGGGGTTGTTGTACATTTGGCCCATGTTGTGTAGCTGTATTGGGTGAATATTAGATCTAAAGATTTGACGGTGTGTTTGTGTCCACAGAGAGGGTGAATCTGCCTATGGGGATAGGCCTATATTGGTGATGGATGCCCATGGGGCTACATTGGCGGTGTTCCTTCACACTCCTTCTCCTTGGCCCTGGTTGAGATGAGAGATGGGTGCAGCCTGGGATGTTGGAAGGAACTAGGGCAGTGGCTTTTAAATTTAGCTCCACAAGCCCCACGGCTGCAGGCAGAGAGCAGCTTTGCACTCTGAGCTGTTTTGGGCTCGGCGGGCCAGGGTTGGGCAGCGTTGGAGATGCTGCTCTACTCAGCAGTTAACAACTTTCACACTTTTCTTTTCAAAAACAGGCCATGTCAGAAAGGGAGGGAGAGCGAGACGTCCTCATTCCTAGGAGCCATGTTGTTCTAGTGCCTTAAGCGTCTTTGGGACTCTTCATAATGCTGCAGTGGTCTACTTGCTGATGATGCGTAACTGGAGTATCTCAGGAAGTGGAATTATTATTTTAAACAAATTTGTTGCACCATAATCAGAAGTTTAGGTTCATTTTATCCATTATCATGATGAGGAAGATCATGGTGATGGTGAGATGGAGGAATATGATGACTGATGAAGTGCTACATAACATATATTTCTCCGTCATGTAATACCTAAGCTTGTGTTGTTGCAGATGAGCCGGCTAGCCCTAGTGTTGACCATGAGGCCACATCCATTCCTGCTTCCGCCGTGATATCTGTCGCTCCAGCCATAACTACAGTCCCCCCTAGCCCAAGCTCCTCCCCGTACCCTCTCATGCGCCGACAGCTGTCACATGACCAAGGTAAGAGGCACTCTGGGGGCAGGGCTCCTAGTTGTCATGGTTAAGGTGCAGATACAGTACTGTCAGTTGCTGTGTTGTCAATGCCATTGTTGTTTTAGTCATTGGTGGTATCTGAAACACTCTATGTATGCAGTGCACTACTGTTGACCAGATGCCCAATCCCCATAGGCCCTGGTTGAAAGTAGTGCGCTATATAGGGAGTACTACAGTGCCATTTCAGCCGCTTCCATTGCTTTGTTACTGTCTTGATGTTTGTCACATAATAGCTGTGGCACATAATAGATGTGACAGAACTCAGTGCTGGAGTTTTCTGAGGAAGCATGACATTGACCCAGTTCTTTATACAGGCCTGAAAGCAGCTAGGATGTCTCCTCCATCAGTGCTAAATCACTTCAGAGTAAAATTGGCTCTGCATTTGATATTAACACAATTCTACCCTGTGATATTGAGCCCTAAAGCTACCTCAGAGAACACCACCACTGACCCTCACCAATAACACTCAGCTATGACACATCACTCTGTCTACACGCTGTAAAAAAAAAACACTGTCCTTGTGTTTATGTCCCGGTCTCAAGAGTCTCTCAGAAATGCTATTCTGGAGTCTGATGCCGAGACAAAACAAGAGCGGTCCAAGTCCTGCGACGAGGGTCTGGATAACTACAGAGAGGAAGGCAGAGGGTGAGTCCCTTTTTTTACATTTGGAGATGTGGAATTTGGTCTCATTTTCTCACGATACTGTTCTCCCAAAGGTTTTGGTTCATCCTCCTAATATCATTTTTTTGTCTCCTTTCTCCTCTGTCTCCAGCCGGTCAAACAGTAAACACATGCCCAGTCTGAGAGGCCTGAGGAAGGTGAGGGAACGGCTCAATACAGGCTTTACTAACCACAACATGTTGGTTATCTTTCTTTATAACAACTTTAAATGGGTTAGAACAGCTCTAGAGAGGTTTAACTAAGCCATGTTGTCTGTGTTTATACAGCCAGTATAATGGCCGCTAAACATATGTGAGCAAAAAGCCGGTAATAACTATCCCTAATCGGAGTGCTTAACGGTGGGACAAGCTGCTACTTTTATGCAACAGGTTTGAAAACAGTCTGTACTTTCCCTGTGCTTTTGAAAGGTTTCCTAATCACATTGACAGGATGTGTTGTATGGTTTCCTGGCTTTGCCTGACTCATCTTGATTTCTTCAGCCATAATGAACTCACCTGTCTATGTGATTTTGCTACAGTAGTCAGACAGGCTTTGATGCTCCCCAAATACCAGTAGAAAAGGACTCCCTGAGGATTTGAGCTATTTTCTTTAAGACCACAGGCTCTCTTCCTGCTGATTACTCGTGTGTGTGTGTGTGTGTGTGTGTGTGTGTGTGTGTGTGTGTGTGTGTGTGTGTGTGTGTGTGTGTGTGTGTGTGTAGGCTCTGGATGGACACAAGTCATCTGATGACTCTGGGTCCAGAAGGGACTCCTCTTCAGATGTATTCAGTGACTCTTCTAAAGAAGGCTGGCTCAACTTCAGGCAGATCAACACTGAGAAGAGCAAGGTATATTTTCACACTTCTGCCCTTGTCCAACTGCCAAATCACACGGAGCTCTACTTCGCTGGTCTGGTTATGTATCCACCATAGTTGCTGGAAAGGACAATGTGGAACAAAAATATCCACATCCGTGTGAAAAGGTTATCATGCACACCCACCCACACTGTGCAAACTCTTTACATCTTCGTGCAGGGCCTTAACTCAACATTTCGCTCTCTCTCTCTCCCTCCGTTTCTTTCTTTCTTTTCTTTCTTTCTCTAGCGTGTGGGTGGGGGTTCGAGGTCGTGGAAGCAGATGTACGCCGTGCTGCGAGGCCACGGCCTCACGCTTTACAAGGACAAGAAGGACGGCGTCTCCCACGCCTCCTCCCACTCCCAGTCCGACGACGACCCACAGCCAATCAGTGTCAAGGCCTGCCTGATTGACATCTCCTACAGCGACACGAAACGGAAGCACGTGCTGCGTCTGACCACGTCGCACTGCGAGTATCTGTTCCAGGCTGAGGGCAGGGATGACATGCTGTCATGGATCCGAGTCATCCAGGAGAACAGTAATCTGGATGATGAGGTGGGTTCTGCCAGGCAACACTGCAGTACTGTGTTACGAAGCTCATCATATGATTGTAAGCATTTTGCTGCGCCTGCGATAACATCTGCAAAACTGTACACCACTAATAAACGTTGATTTGATTTTTATAGTAATAGGTCTATCCCACATTTGATTATTCTTTGCTAAGCCCATGTTTTTATCCAAAGGGACTTGCATACAGTAGCTACAATTTTACTACCCACATTTTGCAAGGCAGATGTGTCAAATTCCAGTGTGCTATTTTGCAGCCATCACTTGTGAATAGCCTAGCCTGCATCGGGGCTCAGACTACACATCTTCTATTTCATTTACACTAGTCATTCTCACTGTCCTTGGTAGCTAGTAGAAGCAATAGCTTTTGGGCTGAGAGACTCCCTTTTGTTAAGCATTCCTCTCCTTGGGATTCTGGCAATGAAGTTTGTCTCGGTTGCGTTTGGTGTTTACCCCACAAATAAGACAGTCTCACTGTCCTGTTTTGCGGGTGGAATCACTACTAGAGCCTATTTATAATATCAAACCATTTTAACATTTGATTTCTCATGCATACTGTATGGAGGATCACTAGGATACAGAAAACACAAAAACATCTCCAGCTCGACCCTAACAAGAATGTTTTTTTTTCTTGGCTTAATGTTAACTTGTCTGTTGGCTGTGAAATGAGCTAACAGTGTGCTTGGTTGTTCAGCTGTTTGCCCCTTCTCAGTTAGCCTTCGGTCTTTGTCTGTGGTCTCAGTCTCCCACAGAGTCTTTCATTAATGGGGAGAACCCATGACTTCCTAAATAGCTCAAACAGGATTCAGTGTGGTTAACTGCTGAATCCTATTCACTTAGAACTATAAAAAAAAAAAATATATATATATATATATAAGACAACATATACTTGAGAAATCTGAATGTGCTGGTAGTCCAAAGGTTATGTGAGGTTACTGCTCGGCCATTAAAAAAAGTTTGGGTTAACACCCATGATTTTTCATTACCAAAATCGTTAATTCTGTTTGTCCTTAGCTTGTGTTCCAGTTATGTTTAAACTGATAGTTTGTTGTCCATGTTATGTTTCAGAATGCTGGTATAACCAGCCAGGACCTGATCAGCAGAAAGATCAGAGAGTACAACACCATGATGAGGTATGCAGCAACTCACACACACCATCTTTATTTGACCCACAATGCAACATCATGTTACACCCACTTCTATGCACAAGTCCTTAAAATCACATATAGTATCATTTAATGTACTATATAATATGATATTTTTTGTGTTTGATCCAGTGCCCCCAGCAGCAAGACTGAGCCCTCCCCCAAAACCTCCCGGCAGTCTCTCAGTATCAGACACACCCTCCTGGGGGTGAAGGGAGAGGGCAAGGGCCAGAGCCCCCACTCACCCAAAACAGGAGAGAGAGGTACGGTCATTATTACAACAAAAAAGAAGTTGCTGGAAACAACGAACACAGACATCCCCCCCCAGACGCCGCGCTTAGTAAACAAAACTAAAACAATAAGTCATGTGCCTGGGGTGACCAGTGACCTGTTTCACCTTTTATGGATCTCAGCTTTAAAGCAAGGGATTACATTCACCACAGATACACATGCTGTGTCCTTTACACGCAGCTGAAAAGCAGGGCATGATGACGTTTCTAGCTATACTACACAGTAAACTTGATCATCACACGAGAACAGGAGACAATAAATATGGTAGGATTACATGTGGAAATACAGTATGTTATTGAAAATGTGTATCTTTGACTGTCTGCACAAGCAGCTGCTGACATTCCAGTAGCTAGTGTGGTTTGAGTGTGTATCTGTAGTGTGGATTATCACTCAGATGGCTGCTTTGTGTGTGTTCTGTCAGATGAATCCAGTCCTCCACGGGATAAGGCTGCTTGGAGGAGGGGCATCCCCGGCATCATGAGGAAACCCTTTGAGAAGAAGAGCACTGCTGGGGTAACCTTTGGGGTGCGTCTCGATGACTGCCCACCTGCACAGACCAACAGGGTAAGGGAGAGCGAGTCAGTGTGTTTACATGTGAGAAAGACATGGAAATGATGTTGTTGAATGAATTCTGCTTTGTTTCCCTTTGATGGTTGAGTAGTGTGATCTTTAAGAGAAACTTCCTCTAGACACTATTTTGGTTGTTTTTCCAGTCTCCTACATAGGGGGTGTTTCAGACATAATTGTGCAACTTTTTATTTTTTCGCGCCGAGATGCCCGCTTTCCGATCTAAAAATGAACGGAGTCATATTTTGTAGCAATTATTGTGGCCTTTGTGTTTCTCTGATTGCACGGTCATGCTAGCAGCGAGTAGAAATGGTTGTCCTTGTTCAATAGAGCCATTGGACTTGTCTCAACAATGTTCCTATCTGCCTCGACATAGCAGGATATCTAGGCTGACTCATTTTCCCTGGCTTTGTGAAGACTACAGCCTGACGGGAGCCCGACTTCCTTGTCCAATTGTGTTCCTGCACTGGAAGGCAGGCTTTTCAAAACGGGGGCGGTGTTACCGTACACTGCCTATTCGAGATGACTAAATAATTACAATGGCTGCTTCTGATGATTCGTCTTTCCAAGAAGAGCTGGACGGCGAAAGCGTATTTGATGTTATTTTACATAGGGGCACACAGCCCTATTAGTTTCAGCCAGAATACAGTGAATAGGAGTTGAGGCACCAACAATAAGAATTGCATGACCAGCAAGCAGCGACGCGAAGCCTCGGTCAGACTCTGGTGGTGCCTAAGCGGTTGCTGTCCAGCCATGCCGACAGAAGAATGTCTGTGCTGCAACAAATTAGATCGCGGACAGTTCTTACTGGAGAGTGTCACTGCAGATCCCATGGACCGTGTGTGTGACAGACCATCAAAGATTTGACGCACATATGGATAGAGGGGTGCTGGAGATGTTCTTCAGAACCTCCACGATCAACTGGGGGACGGCAGCCTTGTCCAGCTGGACTAGGAGAGCAAATGCCAAACGAGTAAGTGGTTTTGCTGTCTGTAGCTAACTAGCAATATGAGCTCTCTTTTTACATGAGGCAGTGTTGTTCTGTACAGTGTAACTTTGTGATTGATTCAGCCATAACGGGGCTTGCTAGTACCACTACAATCTATGTTGAGTTAGCTAGGTTTGTTTGCTATACCCAAAAAGTACTGTAGCCTAATGTTATAGCTAGCCTCAGTGCATCTCATTTGGAACAAAACTGGATAAATGTTTTGATAACGAAGAGTAAAAGAATGACTTCGGCTTTGACTCATTAGTCTTTGAGTAAATATACCTGTGTGTTGTAGGTAGCTGTCTAACGTTTCTGTGACATCAAATCAAACTTTGTCACATGCGCCAAATACAACAAATGTAGACCTTACCACGCAATGCTTACTTACAAGCCCTTAACCAACAGTGCAGTTCAAGAAAGAGTTAAGAAAATATTTACCAAATGACCTAAAGTAAAAAATTATAAAAAGTAACACAATAAAATAATAACGAGACAATATACGGGGGGGGGGGGTGTCAATGTAAATAGTCCGGGTGGTCATTTGATTAATTGTTCAGCAGTCTTATGGCTTGAGCGTAGAAGCTGTTAAGGAGCCTTTTGGTCCTAGACTTGGCGTTCCGGTACCGCTTGCCGTGCGGTAGCAGAGAAAACAGTATGACTTGGGCGACAATTTTTTGGGCCTTTCTCTGACACCGCCTAGTATAGAGGTCCTGGATGGCAGGAAGCTTGGCCCCAGTGATGTACTGGGCCGTACGCAATACACATTGTATTACTTTGCGGTCAGATGCCGAGCAGTTGCCATACCAGGCGATGATGCAACCAGTCAGGATGCTCTCGATGGTGCAGCTGTAGAACTTTTTGAGGATTTGGGGACCCATGTCAAATCTTTTCAGTCTCCTGAGGGGAAAAGGTGTTGTCGTGCCCTCTTCACGATTGTCTTGGTATGTTTGGACCATGATAGTTCGTTGGTGATGTGGACACCAAGGAACTTGAAACTCTCGACCCATTCCACTACAGCCCCGTCAATGTTAATGGGGGCCTGTTCGGCTCGCCTTTTCCTGTAGTCCACGATCAGCTCCTTTGTCTTGCTCACATTGGTGCCAGGACAACAACCTCTCCCTCACACTGCCATGTCTCTGACGACCTCCCTATAGGCTGTCTCATCGTTGTCGGTGATCAGGCCTACCACTGTTGTCTGCAAACTTAATGATGATGTTGGAGTCGTGTTTGGCCACGCAGTCGTGGGAGAACAGGGAGTACAGGAGGGGACTAAGTACACACCCCTGAGGGGCCCAAGTGTTGATGATCTGCATCGTGCTGCTACAGTAGGAATACAAACCGTACACAACGATTGCCCATGAAAGTCTAATAGCGTTTTTTGGCATTACAGACAATACAGCTTGGTGGTCTACCGGGGGGGGGGGAGTTTGCTCTATGTGGGGAGTGACTACGAACACCTCACTGCACCCCCCAACACACCATATGCAAGTAGTGGAACTGTAGTATTTATTATAGGCTTTAGTAGAATATTTTTCTACCTGCATACTACTGTGTAAACTCACCTTGATCTCCAGAGCAAATAAACGTTGTCTTGAATACTAGCCATGTCTACTTATTTGCTACATTGACAGATTAATCTACTATTTTAATTAAATATGTTTACTTGCCAACAAATTAAAGTTGAAATGATACACCTAGCTCCCTGCATATTTTTTTTTTTTAGCAGCAAGATTGTAGCTAGTTGCATCAAAATACATTTAATGACTATCACAATGAATTGATCCGTAAGTTGAAGTCAAAACTTTATTGGTTTCTGATGCAGCTGGAATCATTTAGTCATTTAGCAGTACACTTGTAAAAAAGATGATATAAAACATTTTATCGAACATTATATACAGTATGTACAAAAGCTAGCAATATCAATACCACAATGCAGTTGTGAGCATACTAGGCATTCTATATTATACTACAACATCAGTGTAACTGAATATGAATGTTGTGTAGGCTGATTGTTCCAGGGTCCTGAGTGTTTTTCAGCTCGTGAACCTTGTCCTGTGTTTGGCAATGGCAGCTGGTGTGTCAGAACTTCGAGCTCCATGACCTTGGACTCAGACTATACACTTTGGCTCTTGCCAGCCCCATGTGGTATTTTCCTCTTCCGAGTCCAATGATGTTGAGCTTTCATCCAATGTGTCTACAGGATCTGTACTACTAAAGCGGGCGTCAAGGTCATCCTCAGACGGATTAGTCTGTATGACACACACTAGTCAGTGATTAGCCAACATTTACTACTTTACAGTTGTTGTCGACACAAAGAAAAATAAATGGCTATTCGCAAGCTGATGTTCCATGAACAAGTGGCTGGTCCTGTGAGTAACGTTAGCTACATTACCTGTATCTCCTACATACCTGTATCTCTATCTCCCATTCACAACTGGATCCACCTTGACAGGGGCGGTACTATGTCCTGAAATCGCTATGAATTCTGGATGTTGTGGTTTGCTTGAACCAGGAAATGTAAATGTCCCGTTTCTACCGTTGAGATGCAGAAACGCTCGTATTTGCTTGTAGTGAGGACGTTATGGATTTTTATGACATATTAATGGACAGACATATACAGTGAATGAGCAGCGGTTATTTCCCTTTAATGTGTGCGGTATAAGTTCTGCTTTGGGTATATGAAAGTGATGTCTGTTTCTTGGTTCATCCAATATGTATAATGCTAAAGACGTTGTGTTTGTGTTTGTAGTTTGTTCCCCTCATCGTGGATGTGTGCTGTAAGCTGGTAGAGGAAAGAGGGCTGGAGTACACTGGGATCTACAGAGTACCAGGAAACAACGCTGCCATCTCCAGCATGCAGGAGGAGCTGGACAGTAAAGGACTGATGAGTGACATCGACATCCAAGAAGACGTGAGTGATAGACACGCATGCATATACAGTGTCTTCAGAAAGTGTTCATACCCCTTGACTTATTCCACATTTTGTTACAGCCTGAATTCATAATGGATATATTTTTTTACTCACCCATCTACACACACTACCCCATATTGACAGTGAAAACATGTTTTTAGAAAATGTATTGAAAATTAAATACAGATATTTAATTTACATAAGTATTCATACCCCTGAGTGACTACTTTGTAGAAGCACCTTTGGCAGCGATTCTTTTGTGAGTCTTTTTGGGTAAGTCTCTAAGAGCTTCCCACATCTGGATTGTGCAACGTGACCAGTTATTATTTTCACATTTCTTCAGGCTGTGTCAAATTGGTTGCTGATCCTTGCTAGACAACCATTTTCAGTTCTTGCCATAGATTTTCAAGTAGATTGGCCACTCAGGAACATTCACTTGGTAAATAACCAAAGTTTGGATTTGGCCTTGTGTTTTAAGTTATTGTCCTGCTGAAAGGTGAATTAATCTCCCAGTGTCTGGTGGAAGGCAGACTGAACCAGGTTTTCCTCTAGGATTGTGCTTGTGCTTAGCTCCATTTAGTTTATTTTTGATCCTGAAAAAATCCCCAGTCTTTAATTATTACAAGCATACCCATAACATGATGCAGCCACCTCTTTGCTTGAAAATATGGAGAGTGGAACTCAGTAATGTGTTGTATTGGATTTGCCCCAAACATAACACTTTGAGTTTTAATCTATTTTTCGTGGGTCTCTATTTACCACCACAAACCGATGCTGGCGCTAAGACCACACTCAACGAGCTGTACAGGGCGATAAGCAAACAAGAAAATGCTCATCCAGGTGCGGCACACCTAGTGGCCGGTGATTTTAACCTCTATGGGCTAGGTGGGACGCTTGCGTCCCACCTACGTAACAGCCACTGCCAGCCTGTGGCGCGATTTTCAAAACCTTAAAAATCGTTTATCGTGAGTAATTTAGTAAAATGTTAGCGAATTCCCCGGAAGTTTGCGGGGGGTATGCTAGTTCTGAACGTCACATGCTAATGTAAAAAGCTGGTTTTTGATATAAATATGAACTTGATTGAACAAAACATGCATGTATTGTATAACATAATGTCCTAGGGTTGTCATCTGATGAAGTCCATCAAAGGTGAGTGCTGCATTTAGCTGTCTTCTGGGTTTTGGTGACATTATATGCTGGCTTGAAAAATGGGTGTCTGATTATTTCTGGCTTGGTACTCTGCTGACATAATCTAATGTTTTGCTTTCGTTGTAAAGCCTTTTTGAAATCGGACAGTGTGGTTAGATTAACGAGAGTCTTGTCTTTAAATAGCTGTAAAATAGTCATATGTTTGAGAAATTGAAGTAATAGGATTTTTACGGTTTTGAAAATCGCGCCACAGGCTGCCAGTGGCTGTTACGTAGGTGGGACGCAAGCGTCCCACCTAGCCCATAGAGGTTAAAGGAACTCCAGGAATTTCTGGCGAGTACTGGCTGTGTGCTACATGTGACAACAATCTTCCGTATTCTTCATATGAATGGGGTAGGGTGGCAATCCTTTTCTTACAATGAAAAACATCCAAGCCCGGCTGAAGTTTGCAAAAACAAACATCAAGTCCCTCAAAAGCACGTGGGAAAATGCCTTATGGTCTGATGAAACCAAGGTTGAACTTTTTGGCCATAATTCCAAAAGGTACGTTTGGCACAAAAACAACACATCACCCAAAGAACACCATACCCACAGTGAAGCATGGTGGTGGCAGCATCATGCTTTGGGGCTGTTTTTCTTCAGCTGGAACTGGGGCCTTAGTCAGGGTGGAGGGAATTATGAACAGTTCCAAATACCAGGCAATTTTGGAACAAAACCTTCAGGCGTCCGTTAGAAAGCTGAAGATGAAGAGGAAGTTCACCTTTCAGCACGACAACGACCCAAAGCACACATCCAAATCCACGAAAGCATGGCTTCACCAGAAGAAGATTAGCGTTTTGGAATGGCCCAGCCAGAGCCCAGACCTGAATCCAATTGAACATCTCTGGGGTGATCTGAAGAGGGCTGTGCACAGGAGATGTCCTCGCAATCTGACAGATTTGGAGCGCTTTTGCAAAGAAGAGTGGGCAAATATTGCCACATCAAGATGTGCCATGCTAATAGACTCCTACCCAAAAAGACTGAGTGCTTTAATAAAATCAAAAGGTGCTTCAACAAAGTATTAGTTTAAGGGTGTGTACACTTATGCAACCAAGTTGTGAGTTTTTTATTTTTCCCCCTCAAAGATTTCAGTTTGTTTTTCAATTGAATTGTTCACGTTATAGGTCACATTAACCTGTTAGGGCTAGGGGGCAGTATTTGCACGGCTGGATAAAAAAAATGTACCCGATTTTAATCTGGTTACTAATCCTACCCAGTAACTAGAATATGCATATACTTATTATATATGGATAGAAAACACTCTAAAGTTTCTAAAACTGTTTGAATGGTGTCTGTGAGTATAACAGAACTCATTTGGCAGGCAAAACCCTGAGACATTTTCTGACAGGAAGTGGATACCTGATGTGTTGTATTACCTTTAAACCTATCCCATTGAAAAACACAGGGGCTGAGGAATATTTTGGCACTTCCTATTGCTTCCACTAGATGTCACCAGCCTTTACAAAGTGTTTTGAGTCTTCTGGAGGGAGATCTGACCGAACAAGAGCCATGGAACGATGATGGCCCATTAGACACCTGGCGCGCGAGTTCATGTTGGGTACCCTCGTTCCAATACGTTATAAAAGAGTATGCATTCGTCCACCTTGAATATTATTCATGTTCTGGTTAAAAAAGGCCCTAATGATTTATGCTATACAACGTTTGACATGTTTGAACGAACGTAAATATATTTTTTCCCCTCGTTCATGACGAGAAGTCCGGCTGGCTTAGATCATGTGCTAACAAGACTGAGATTTTTGGACATAAATGATGAGCTTTTTTGAACAAAACTACATTCGTTATGGACCTGTGATACCTGGAAGTGACATCTGATGAAGAGAATCAAAGGTAATGGATTATTTACATAGTATTTTCGATTTTAGATCTCCCCAACATGACGTCTAGTCTGTATCGCAACGCGTATTTTTCTGGGCGCAGTGCTCAGATTATTGCAAAGTGTGATTTCCCAGTAAGGTTATTTTTAAATCTGGCAAGTTGATTGCGTTCAAGAGATGTAAATCTATAATTCTTTAAATGACAATATAATATTTTACCAATGTTTTCTAATTTTAATTATTTAATTTGTGGTGTTGACTTGACTGCCGGTTTTCTCGAGGGAAACGATTTCCTCAACATCAATGCCATAGTAAAACGCTGTTTTTGGATATAAATATGAACTTGATAGAACTAAAAATGCATGCATTGTCTAACATAATGTCCTAGGAGTGTCATCTGATGGAGATTGTAAAAGGTTAGTGCATCATTTTAGCTGGTTTTATGGTTTTGGTGACCCTGTCTTTGAATTGACAAAACATTACACACAACTCTTGTAAATGTACTGTCCTAACATACTCTAAATTTATGCTTTCGCCGTAAAACCTTTTTGAAATCGTAAAACGTGGTTAGATTAAGGAGATGTTTATCTTTCAAAGGGTGTAAAATAGTTGTATGTTTGAAAAATTTGAATTTTGACATTTATTTGGATTCAAATTTGCCGCTCTTGAAATGCACCTGCTGTTGATGGAGTGCACCACGGGGGGGACGCTAGTGTCCCACCTAGCCCATAGAGGTTAAAGGTGGAAAAAGTTCTGACATGATTTATCTTTGTCTCATTATTTTACATCACAAAAACCTGGCACCTGTTGGGGCTACAGGTTAGCAATGAACCCCGAGACGGGATTGCTAACAAGGCTGGAAATTCAAAACATCAAAAATCTAATAATTTCAATTTCTCAAACAATCAACTATTTTACACAATTTAAAAGATAAACATCTCCTTAATCTAACCACATTGTTCGATTTTTCAAAGAGGCTTTACGGCAAAAGCATAAAGTTAGATTATGTTAGGACAGTACATAGCCACAAAAGTACAAACATCCAGTTTCAATTCAAGGTCAGGCGTCACCAAAAGCAGAAACCAGCTAAAATTATGCACCAACCTTTGACAATCTCCATCAGATGACACTCCTAGGACATTATGTTATACAATACATGCATTTTTTGTTCCATCAAGTTCATATTTATATCCAAAAACAGCATTTTACAGTAGCGTGAAATTCAGATTTTTTTCTTCTCTGAAATGCTTCCGGTGAACATAACAAAATTACTATTCGAAAACATTGGTAAATTATAATATTGTCATTCAAAGAATAATATATTATCATCTCGTAATTGCTACCGAATGGCCAGATCTCAAAATAACTTTACTGGGAAATCACATTTTGCAATAAACGGGGTGCTATGCTACGAACAATAAGCTATGCTATACAGTTAGCATCATCTAATATCGATAATAACATTGTAAATATCCCCTTTGATTATCTCCTTCAGAAGGGACTGGCAAAAATCCCAGGTCCAGAACAAATGTGGTTTCTTTTGACAAAGTTCATAATTTATGTCCAAATAACACCAAGTAGTTAGCGTTCATTATGCTCCCACAAAACGTGGTGGGGGGGGGGGTGTAAAATCACGCCGAAAAGCTAAAAAAAACCTAGTAAATAATCTATTTACGTTCGTTCAAACATGTCAAACGTTGTTTAGCATTAATCTTTTGGTCCATTTTTAACGTTAAACATCAGTAATATTTTCACACAACCTATCCTATGTCTAGATAAACAATTATGACAAACTCACGCTTCTCAGATTTATGCGCAGGCGCAAAAAAATGAAGTGACGACATGTCAACTTCCCAGCATTCTAATTTGCTCTCTGTTTATCATAGACACTTCAAACAACTTTATAAAGATCGTTGACATCTAGTGGAAGCCGTAGGAGTTGCGAAATGAATCCTTTCTCACTATGGTATCTATAAAACAATGACACTAAAAAGTACAGTCACAAAATTCACATTTTTTTAAATCTATTTTTCACAGGTTTTGGCCTGCAATATGAGTTTTGTTATACTTACAGACACCATTCAAACTGTTTTAGAAAATTCAGAGTGTTTTCTATCCGAATGTGTTAATAATATGCATATCCTAGCTTCTGAGTTGGTGTAGGAGGCAGTTAAAAATGGGCACATATTTTTTTCAACATTTCTCAATACTGCCCCCTAGCCCCAACAGGTTGGGGTGTGTAGACTTTTTATATCCACTGTATATGTGTGTATGTAATAATGACAATTACAACAATACTGAATTAACTCTTTTATTTTAACTTAATATAATCTATTTAGTCCCAAATAAATGAAACATGTTCAATTTGGTTTAAATAATGCAAAAACGGTGTTGATGAAAGTAAAAGTGCAATATGTGCCATGTAAAAAAGCTACCATTTAAGTACCTTGCTCAGAACATGAGAACATAGGAAAGCTGGTGGTTCCTTTTAACATGAGTCTTCAATATTCCCAGGTAAGAAGTTTTAGGTTGTAGTTATAGGAATTATTGAAATATTTCTCTCTAAAATGTGTATTTCATATACCTTTGACTATTGGATGTTCTTATAGGCACTATTGTATTGTATTGCCAGCCTTATCTCGGGAGTTTACTGTAGGCTTGAAGTCATAAACAGCGCTGTGTTTCAAGCTTTGCAACGAGCTACTGGCAAACGCTGGAAAGTGCTGTTTGAATGAATGCCTCCGAGCCTGCTGCTGCCTACCACCACTCAGTCAGACTGCTCTATCAAATATCAAATTATAGACTTGACTATAATATAATAAACACACAGAAAAATGAGCATTATGTTATTAATATGATCAAATCTGGAAACTGTTATTTCGAAAACAAAACGTTTATTCTTTCAGTGAAATACGGAACCGTTCCGTATTTTATCGAACGGGTGGCAACCCTAAGTCTAAATATTGCTGTTACATTGCACAACCTTCAATGTTATGTCATAATTATGTAAAATTCGGACAAATTAATTACGGTCTTTGTTAGGAAGAAATGGTCTTCACTCTGTTCGCAACGAGCCAGGTGGCCCAAACTGCTGCATATACCCTGACACTGCTGGCAACGAAAACACGAAAGAAGTGACTGAATTTCCGTAGTTAATATATTGCCTGCTAACATGAATTTATTTTAACTAAATATGCAGGTTTAAAAATATACTTGTGTATTGATTTTAGAAAGGCATTGATGTTTATGGTTAGGTACGTTGGTGCAACGATTGTGCTTTTTTCGCGAATTTGCGTTTGTTAAATCATCCCCCGTTTGGCGAAGTTGAAGTAGGCTGTGATTCGATGATAAATTAACAGGCACCGTATTGATTATATGCAACGTAGAACAAGCTAGTTAACCTAGTAATATCATCAACCATGTGTAGTTAACTAGTGATTATGTTAAGATTGATCGTTTTTTATAAGATAAGTTTAATGCTAGCTTGGCTCCTTGCAGCCACCTGGCCCTTTTGATGCTGCACTCGTGTAACAGGTGGTCAGCCTGCCACTCAGTCTCCTCGTGGATTGCAATGTAATCAGCCATAATCGGCATCCCAAAATTCTATTGTTATATAAACTTGAAATCGGTCCTAATTAATCGGCCATGCCTCTATTCTCTATTGTACATCACAATGCCCTTTCCCACCTGGATAAAAGGACCACCTACGTTAGAATGTTGTTTATTGACTACAGCTCAGCGTTCGACACTATAGTGCCCGCCAAGCTCATCACTAAGCTAAGGGTCCTGGGACTGAATACCTCCCTCTACAACCGGATCCAGGACTTCCTGGTGGGCCGACCCCAGGTGGTGAGGGTAGGCAACAACACATCCGCCACGCTGACTCTCAACATAGGGGTCCCTTGGGTGTGTGCTCAGTTCCCTCCTGTACTCCCTGTTCACCCACGACTGCATGCCGCGGGCAAATCCAACACCATTAAGTTTGCAGACAACACGTCGTTGGAAGGTCTGATCACTGACGACGATGAGGAGGCTTCTAGGGAGGAGGTCAGAGACCTGGCAGTGTGATGCCAGGACAAAAACCTTTCCCTCAACTTAGGCAAGAAAAATGTATCCAAGACTTCAGGAAACGGAGGGCCAAACACGGCCCCATTCACATCAACGGGGCTGTAGTGGAGCGGGTTGAAATCTTCAAGTTCCTCGGTGTCCACATCACTAAGGACCTATCGTGGTCCAACACCAACAGTTGTGAAGAGGGCACGACAATGCTTCTTCCCCCTCAGGAAGCTGAAAAGATTTGGCATGGGCCCTCAGATCTTCAAAAAGTTATATAGCTGCACCATTGAGAGCATCTTGACTGGCTGCATCACCGCTTTGTATGGCAACTGCTCGGCATCCGACCACAAGGCACTACAGAAGTTGGTGTATACGGCCCAGTCCATCACTGGGGCCAAACTCCCTGCCATCCAAGACCTACCAGGCGTTGTCAGAGAAAGGCACTAAAAATTGTAAAGGACTCCAGCCACCCAAGTCGGACTGTTCTCTCTGCAAGCGGTACCGGAGCGCCAATTCTGGGATCAAATGGCACCTGAACAGTTAATTAGACGGCTATCCCGGACAGTTTACATTGACCCCTTTTTATATTATTTATTTATCTTATCTTCCTTGCCCTGGCTCTAATCACACTCACTAGACTCAACCCAAACACTCACACATACAAACACAAACACTGCATTCGCTCACTCACGCAAAACAAATCAAATCAAATGTATTTTTATATAGCCCTTCGTACATCAGCTGATATCTCAAAGTGCTGTACAGAAACCCAGCCTAAAACCCCAAACAGCAAGCAAAGCATGTGAAAGAAGCACGGTGGCTAGGAAAAACTCCCTAGGAAAAACTCCCTAGAAAGGCCAAAAACCTAGGAAGAAACCTAGAGGAACCAGGCTATGAGGGGTGGCCAGTCCTCTTCTGGCTGTGCAGGGTGGATATTATAACAGAACATGGTCAAGATGTTAAAATGTTCATAAATGACCAGCATGGTCAAATAATAATAATCATAGTAGTTGTCGAGGGTGCAACAAGCACGTCCGGTGAACAGGTCAGGGTTCCATAGCCGCAGGCAGAACAGTTGAAACTGGAGCAGCAGCACGGCCAGGTGGACTGGGGACAGCAAGGAGTCATCATACCAGGTAGTCCTGAGGCATGGTCCTAGGGCTCAGGTCCTCCGAGAGAAAGACAGAAAGAGAGAATTAGAGAGAGCATATTTAAATTCACACAGGACACCGGATAAGACAAGAGAAATACTCCAGATGTAACAGACTGACCCTAGCCCCCCGACACATAAACTACTGCAGCATAAATACTGGAGGCTGAGACAGGAGGGATCAGAAGACACTGTGATATCCGATGATACCCCCGGACAGGGCCAAACAGGCAGGATATAACCCCACCCACTTTGCCAAAGCACAGCCCCCACACCACTAGAGGGATGTCTCCAACCACCAACTTACCGTCCTAAGACAAGGCCGAGTATAGCCCACAACGATCTCCATGGCACAACCCAAGGGGGGGCGCCAACCCAGACAGGAAGACCACGTCAGTGACTCAACCCACTCAAGTGACGCACCCCTCCCATGGACGGCATGGAAGAACACCAGTAAGCCAGTGACTCAGCCCCTGTAAAAGGGTTAGAGGCAGAGAATCCCAGTGGAAAGAGGGGAACCGGAAAGGCAGAGACAGCAAGGGCGGTTCGTTGCTCCAGCCTTTCCGTTCACCTTCACACTCCTGGGCCAGACTATACTTAATCATAGGACCTACTGAAGAGATAAGTCTTCAGTAAAGACTTAAAGGTTGAGACTGAGTCTGCGTCTCTCACATTGGTAGGCAGACCATTCCATAAAAATGGAGCTCTATAGGAGAAAGCCCTACCTCCAGCCGTTTGCTTAGAAATTCTAGGGACAATTAGGAGGCCTGCGTCTTGTGACCGTAGCGTACGTGTAGGTATGTACGGCAGGACCAAATCGGAAAGATAGGTAGGAGCAAGCCCATGTAATGCTTTGTAGGTTAGCAGTAAAACCTTGAAATCAGCCCTTGTCTTAACAGGAAGCCAGTGTACACACACACACACACACGCATGTTGACGCCCCACACACACTCACACATACACTTTCACACTTCACATATGCTGCTGTTACTCTGCTTATTATACTGAATATGATTGACTGGACACTTTTACCCATACCCACATGTACAGAGCATTCAGGAAGTATTCAGACCCCTTGACTTTTTCCACATTTTGTTACGTTACAGCCTTATTCTAAAATGGATTCAATCTTATTTTTTTTGTGCATCAATCTACACACAATACCCCATAATGACAAAGCGAAAACAGGTTTTTATAGATTTTTGCAAATGTATTAAAAATTAAACACATACCTTATTTACATAAGTATTCAGACCCTTTGCTATGAGACTCGAAATTGAGCTCCAGTGCATCCTGTTTCCATTGATCATCCTTGAGATGTTTATACTTCTTGATTGGAGTCCACCTGTAGTAAATTCAATTGATTGGACATGATTTGGAAAGGCACACACCGATCTAAATATGGTCCCACAGTTGACAGTGCATGTCAGAATAAAAACCAAGCCATGAGGTCAAAGGAATTGTCCGTAGAGCTCCGAGACAGGATTGTGTTAAGGCACAGATCTGGGGAAGGGTACCAAAACATTTCTGCAGCATTGAAGGTCCCCAAGAACACAGTGTCCTCCATCATTCTTAAATTAAAGAAGTTTGTAACCACGAAGATTCTTCCTAGAGCTGGCTGCCCGGACAAACTGAGCAATCGGGGGAGAAGGGCCTTGGTCAGGGAAGTGACCAAGAACCCGATGTTCACTCTGACAGAGCTCCGGAGTTCCTCTGTGAAGATGTGAGAACCTTCCAGAGAACAACCATCTCTTCAATACTCCAACAATCAGGCCTTTATGGTAGAGTGGCCAGATGGAAGCCACTCCTCATTAAAAGGCACATGACAGCCCGCTTGGAGTTTGCCAAAAAGCACCTAAAGGACCATGAGAAACAAGACTCTTTGGTCTGATGAAACCAAGATTGAACTCCTTGGCCTGAATGCCAAGCGTCACATCTGGAGGAAACCTGGCACCATCCCTACGGTGAAGCATGGTGGTGGTGGCAGCATCATGCCGTGGGGATGTTTTTCAGCGGCAGGGACTGGGAGACTAGAGCACTCCAGAGCGCTCAGGGCCTCAGACTGGGTTGAAGGTTCACCTTGAAACAGGACAAGGACCCTAAGCACGTAGCCAAAACAACGCAGGAGTGGCTTTGGGAGCAGTCTCTGAATGTCCTTGAGTGGCCAAGCCAGAGCCCTGACTTGAATAAAGCATCTCTTGAGAGACCTGAAAATAGGTATGCAGCGACGCTCCCCATCCAACCTGACAGAGCTTGAGAGGATCTGCAGAGAGAATGGGAGAAACTCCCCAAATACAGGTGTGCCATGCTTGTAGCGTCATACCCAAGAAGACTCGAGGCTGTAATTGCTGCCAAAGGTGCTTCAACAAAGTACTGAGTAAAGGGTCTGAATACTTATGTAAATTGTTTATTCCCCCCCCATATTTTTGCTTTGTTGTTATGGGGTACTGTGTGTAGATTGAGGAGGAGGAAAAAACGATTTAATAAATTTCAGAATAAGGCTTTAACGTAGCAATGTGGAAAAAATCAATGCACTGCACATATACTGTATTACCTCAACTACCTCGTACCCCTGCACATTGACTCGATACTGGTACTCCTTGTAAATAGCCTCGTTATTTTTTTTGATGCCATATCCTTTTTATTTAGCAAATACTCATCTTACTTTTTAACTCTGCATTTTTGGGAATGGGCTCGTAAGTAACCATTTCACTGTACAGTCTACACCTGTTATATTTGGCTCACATGACTGATAAAATGTTAGTTGATTTTCTATTCGGGACTAAAAGTGAATTGCTTTGCCACAGTATTACTTTAGTGCCTTGTTGCAAACTGGATGCGTGTTTTGGGATATTTTTATTCTGTACAAGCGTCATTTAGGTTCGTGTTGTGGAGTTCCTACAATGTTGATCCATCCTCAGTTTGCTCTTATCACATCTTATCACATCAATGTCTGCTTTTTGATTTCATTACATTTTATCTACCAATAGGTGCACTTCTTTGCGAGGCATTGGAAATCCTCCCTGGTCTTTGTGGTTGAATCTGTGTTTGACATTCCGTGCTCGGCTGAGGACCTTACAGATTAACATTTTATTTAACCTTTATTTAACTAGGCAAGTCAGTTAAGGACAAATTCTTATTTACAATGACGGCCTACACCGGCCAAACCCAGAAGACGCTGGGCCAATTGTGCACCGCCCTATGGGACTCCCAGTCACGTCCGGCTGTGATACAACCTGGATTTGAACCAGTTTGTCTGTAGTGATGCCTCAAGAACTGAGATGCAGTGCCTTATACCGCTGCACCACGCGAGACTAGATAATTGTATGTTTGGGGTAAAGAGATGAGGTAGTCATTAAAAGTCCTGTTAAACACTATTATTGCACATAGTGAGTCCAGGCAACTTATGTGACTTGTTAAGCACATTTTTACACACAATCTTAATTAGGCTTACCATAACAAAGAAGTTGTATAATTATTGAGTCAAGACATTTCATTTTGAAATAATTTGCACAAGTTTCTAAAAACATAATTCCACTTTGACGTTATGGGGTATTTATTGTGTGTAGGCCAGTGACAATTAAAAATATATATATATTTTACATTTCAGGCTATAACACAACAAAATATGGAAAAAGTCGATGGGTTTCTGAAGGCACTGTGTCTCTCCCATACTTCACAATGTATTTAATGCTTTCTCTCTCTTGCTCTCCCTGACAGAAATGGAGGGACCTAAATGTGATCAGTAGTTTACTGAAATCCTTCTTCCGGAAACTTCCAGAGCCCCTTTTCACAAATGGTGAGTCACTGAACACAGTGTAAATGCATGTCTGTAAAGAAGAGAAAATGTGTTATTAAGGAAGTTGTTAATAAATCACGTATTTATTTCTAGTATGCCTTATGTCGTGTTCAGTCTGCCGTGTTTAGTCTTGGTCACTAGAGATACTAAGTGATCCTTATATTCCTTTTACAGAAAAATATGCAGATTTTATTGAAGCCAATCGAACAGAAGACTCAGTGGAGAGGTTAAAAGAACTCAAAAGGCTGGTAAGTTACAGCTCATGCTATGAGGGTTTATCTTAGATCTGTAGCGTTTGAATTGAATTTGAATGTTTGAATTGTCGCATTCTAGCATTGAAAGTTGGTTGTCTTCACAGATTCTTGAATTGCCTGATCATCACTATGAAACCCTCAAATTTCTCTCTGGACACCTCAAGTTGGTCTCTGAAAACTGTGAGAAAAATAAGGTATGTCAGCTTGAGGGTTTAAAAGTATTTTGAAATGGATCCTTTTAATGTAGAGGCCTGGTGTATATGGATTGGACTGGAAGCCACTTTTGCTCATCTCTCCCCCCAGATGGAGCCTCGTAACCTGGCCATCGTGTTTGGTCCAACCCTGGTCAGAACCTCGGAGGACAACATGACCAACATGGTCAACCACATGCCAGACCAGTGCAAGATAGTGGAGAACCTCATTCAGCAGTACGACTGGTTCTTCACTGAGGGGGACGATGACCCTGTTGTACGTGGCAGCTCGCTCTCTCACGTCTAAACATGAATCTCATTACTCTCGGCTGGTTATGGCAGAGAATGTTAAATGTTCGTTCTGTGATAGTGTTTGAGGTTCTCTCTCCATCCCTCTTTCCTCCTCTACTTCAACACGATCTCCATTCATCTCCTTGGTTGATTCTTTCTCTCCTCTAGACCTCAGCGGAACAAGAGAGTACAGTGCAGTCTCAGCCTGTGCCCAACATCGACCACCTGCTGTCCAACATCGGCCGGACCACAACCACCTCCTCGCCTGGGGAAGTCTCAGGTAACTCAGCTGAAGCTCATTGATACCACACCTGGAGAGGACGTAATACAGCACCCCTGTTAGTTTGACTACATATACCAGATTTACTAGTGTAAAACAATGTATACTAATGAGCTTCAGGGAAAGTGATCCAGGAAATGTGTGTATGTTTAGAGATGTATGTGTTTGTTAGTCCTAAAGTAAGAGGCTTCTTGTTTGCTTTCCATCAGATGATCAAATGCTAAAGTTAAGCAAGTCTACTGAAAAGTCTCATGCTTTTGTAAAGGCAAGCTATTTTAGCAATTCTTCAATGGAAGGACTTTGGGTTTCCCAATTGGAAATTGCTAAAAAAAAAAAAAAATAGTTAGCAAATGTGGTTAAGCCTTTTTGTTTTGGATAAGTCTGTTTCGTTATGTCATTATTCTTTTTAAATTTGTTATATTTCTTTCCCAGTTCCATCTTATGCTTTCTTCTTTTTTCTTTGCTCGTCATTTTTCTCCCTGTGCTTTCCTCCTTATCTTGAGATGACGACTCCTTTCCTTTCAGTTATTTTCTTCCCCCCCTCCTCCCACATCAACCCGGCATGTTCTTTCCCCCAAAAACAACAAACAAACAAAACAACAGAGTGGAAGTGTTAACCCTTCTGACCCCTACCCTTGGTTTGTGTGTAGTGTGTTTTTTTCTTCCTTGTCCCTGTCCAGCACTCACACATTGACCCAATCTGACACAGGCCAAGTGGGCGGCGTCTATCACTCGCTGATGTCACTGGTGGACTCTGTAATGTCAGTGGTGGACAGCTGGGACTGTAGGAAGAAGGACGATGAGTGTTGTCACCAGTGTAGCTGCCTAGTCTGCAGAAACCCTCAGCTCTGTTAAATTGGGGTGAAACATGAAGGAGAGGAGAGAGAGAAAAAAGAAAAACGGAAAGAAAGAGAAGTCGATGTTTTGTCATTTCCTGTCGGTGTGCACGTTTTTCATATTTCCCCCAAAAAATCTAAATACCTAATAACCTGACGGTTACATACAGAGCAGTGCCTGCTGTACTTTCTACTGAAAGCCTTTCTGCTGTCTCTTGTTGTCTCTAAAGCTGATCGCGAGGACAAGTAGCATGGTACGGTCAAACCACGGTTTCACTACCGCCCGCTCATGTGGCATTACTGTCATGGCGTCGGTGGGGGGGTTGTAGTGTTGTAGTGGTGTTGGGCTGAGCTGGCTGTTGTCAAACACACTAAAAGGACATCTAGGAGAGATCAGCACCTCGTTAGACCGAGACACACACACACACACCATATACACTGACTAGGGTGGTTCGATAGATACCAGTGAGGTGGTAAGCAAAGTGGCTCTGATGGCATTAGTCCCTTCAGCCTCTTTCTGCCCTCCTTTTCACCTTTGAGATAGACGCCATAGGGTGAATCTCTAACAGCTTTCTCCCCGTCTCCTCAAAACGTCAGATGGAAGCAAGGACAGCATTGGAGGACAAGGTCTGAGGAGATCTCTCCTTGCTTCCCTCTGTCGTTTTGTGGGCGAGGACGCAAAAAAAAAATCTAGCAAAGACTTCTGAGATTCACCCCCAGTCTTATCAATGAACCACTGTTCTTTCAGCATCAGAAACACCAACTACAGCCAAACACTGCCACCTAGCTACCTCCTTGTCTTTCACGGCTACATACTTCTACCCCAATGCCTCAACCATCCACATCTATCAAATACCCACCTCCCCCATCAAAAGCCTTGCGTAGCACACTGATATACGCACCAGTTTGAGTCAATTCCACCTAAATAACATTTCCTATATGGAGATATTCCATGTCCAATTCAGCTGACAAGAATTTAAATGAAATTGACCCCAACTTGGGCACACACAACTCGAAATGAAGCGCACACACTTAAGTCGTACCCTCCACACGATTGTGACTTGATAGTGGTAGTATTGATGCGGTAGGAAATAGTTTCTTTTACATTTTCTTTGATAAGGTTTTTGTACTGTCCTTGTTTTGTAGTGTTTATGGTCGTCAGTCATATTCAATTGACTTAAACTAAAATGTTCAAGAGTGCTACAGGGATTGTAAAACCCATCTCTAGACATATTGCACAACCTGTCCATTCTATGGCTAACTTGCATGGGTGGAACTACTGACTTAACACTGCTCTGGCCCCTTAACTCTGGTTGTGAAGACTTGTCATCCCTTCCTCTGTGATTGATACCGCTCAGTTGGGATAGAATGCCCTGTTGCTATTGGCTGTCTATGTACTGTGACTGACGTAACCTGTGGTCCGTGATGTGTTGATGTCGTCCCATTGGGTACATCCTGTTATGAGCATGAGCTGCTTCCTGTCCTAATGCACACTGCCGGGTTTCATCTTCTTCCTCTCATCCCTCCATTACTGGCCTCCTCTTCTCTTCTTCCACTCATGGGCGGAGTCTTTCTTCAGCGTTTCCTTCGTCCATCTCTGTGGGCTACAAATATCTCCACTGTCTGTTGAATCTACTGCCCCTCATGGTGCAGGTTTCTGCCTGTTCTTCTCTCTACCCTGTGATCTGCCTTCAGTCGCTCTCCCTTGATACTTGTTGTTCAGATTATATATGTCTTAAAGGATGACACTAATGCCCCTCTCCTCTCTCACAGATTCAACGTGTAGTGACTCCTCCAAATCAAAGGTAAGTGGCACTGGGGTGTCTGGCTGTCTCTTGCTCCCCATTTGATGATAATTACCTTCACTAAGTAAAGAGATCTAAAAGGCCTTGTCCTGCTCACTGGAATGTTCTACCGTTTACATTTGAGACATTTAGCAGATGGTCTTATCCGGAGTGATTAGCAATTGACCATGCCGTTTCAGAGCAGACTTGGCGAAATTCCTCATTTAAGAACAATGATGTGTTTTAATGTAATGCGACGTCCTGGTACTCTGTCCCAGCAGGGCTTGTGGGGGTCTGGGAAGGACCAGTGTAGCAGGGAGATGCTGCTCTCCTCTTTCTTTGTCAGCCGCAAGCGTAAGAAGCCCAAGGACAAGACTCAGCCCAGCAGCTCTGACGACGACCTGGATGCCGTGTTCGATAAGAAGGAGGAGCCAGAGCCGAGCCACCAGGCCCTCCACCCCGCCTGGTCCCCAGAGAGCCAGACGGAGGAGGAGGAGGAGGAGGAGGAGGAGGAGGAGAGGGATGTCGAGGAGGTCAGCGAGAGAGGGGTACAGCCAGGGGACAGGTTCCAAACCAACGGGAAAGAGTCCCGTTCAGACAGCCTCATGTCTCAGCCCTCTCCCAAACACACCCCCAGCTTCCGTACCTCCTCCACCTGCTCCCCCTATGCCTCACCCTCCCCCTCCCGGTCCCCCAGACTTGGCTACCGCAGCCAGGTGGCACACCAGTCGTCCCTGTCGGACCCTCCCTCCAACTACGAAGAGGTCTCAGACCTGGGCACCATGGACAGCACCAGCTCCCAGGCATCTGTCACAGGTCCCAGGGTGAGGCATGGCAGGACGGGGGGCTTGGGGGCAGAGACTGGGGCCAGCGGCCTAGGGGCAGAGGTCAGCTCCATCACCTCAGACTACTCCACCACCTCCTCCATGACCTTCCTGACAGGGGCCGAGCTGTGCACGCTCAGTCCAGAGGTTTGTTCGGTGGCCGAGAGCAGGGGAGGAGACGACGCTGATGATGAGCGTAGTGAGCTGATTAGTGAGGGCCGGCCCATGGAGACGGATAGTGAGAGTGACCTATCAGCGTTTGTTGGGGGCGGGAAGGAAGCAGGGCCGGTGGAGAAGATCTGCCAATCAGACGTGCCGGATGCCCCCAGGCCCCTCCACTCCCACAGACTCATTGAATGTGACACTCTCTCCAGGAAGAAGTCAGCAGCGCGGCAGAAGACTGACAGCGAGTCCTCATTGGACGGGGGGCGGAGCGACAAGGACTCCAATAGGCTGTCTTGCGTTCTGGGGGCAGTTAAGGTGCGTTCCACTGACAGCCTTAGCTCCTCCTCCCGCAGCGAGTCAGAGGTGGGGGCTGAGCCTGCGTGGCGTCTCAAGATCACAGACCGGCTGAAGTTCCGCCTGCGGACGTCCGTAGACGACATGTTTGGGGTGGGTACCCAGCGGAGCCGCTCTCCAGAGGCACGCAGGGAAAAGAAGAACATCAGACGCAGACACACCATGGGAGGCCAGAGGGACTTTGCTGAACTGTCTGTGATGGGGAACTGGCAGGAGGGCGGGATGGGCGGGGGCTCGCGGGCGGAGCTGTCGGCCGTGGACCGGCTGAAGCCAAAGTGTTCTTCCCAGGACTTCTCCATCCGGGAGTGGATTGCCCGCGAGCGCCACCGCACCTCCAACCCCGAGGTCAGCCTGGACTTCACTGAACACCAGGGTGCGCCGCTCCTCTTCCGCAGCCCCGACCCCAACCATCCCCAGAAGGCCCCGTCGTCCCTCTCAGAACCCCTCTCACCACGCCCGGCTCCAGCTGAGCTGCTGAACGGAGACGCAGGCCCCCAGAATAAAAGCCTGACCCTGTCGGCCACCGCACACCCACACAAACTCTCTGGCGCCCAGGTGGTCCACTCACGCTTCTACCAGTACCTGTGAGAGGGGGTGTCGTCTGTCTGTGAGATGTGTATGTGTTTGATCGTCTGTGTCTGAGACCCATGGATGTGGGGGATTATTTTGTAATTGACCGGTGAGCATGTTCAGGTACTGTGAAGTGAGTTCTGAGTGTGTGTACGAAGAGTCTGTTAGGTGGTGTGTATGTTTGTACGCTTAGAATGTTTACTTCACAGGGGTGGTTTGTGCTACTCAACACAACAAGGCATGGAACAAAACATTCAATTGATGTTGGTATATTTTCTCAATTTTCATGACAAATAAGAGTTTGGGATGGGCGTTGGGGTAGAGAAATCGTCACTCCTAACAGAAATTCCTGAAGGTAGTGACTCGAGGGCCTCTTGCTCATGGAGGAACTGATGAGTCTGAAGGTTGATTGGTGTAAGGAAGTTAAAACATGGCTGGCGTTAAAGATTGTGAAAAGGTTAGCTAAGTGGCTTTAAGATACAGTAACTGACTAGTAGGATGATTAGGAGGTACAGGGAACGTTTGTAAAAGTATTGCAGTGGAGCTGTGTTTGTTGTAAGAGGGTCTCAGTTGGTTAGAAGTGAGTCCTTCAGTAACCAAATGAAGAATGTACAATGTGCTTGCTGTAATACTGACTGAAGCTTTAGTTGCTTGTGTTCTCATTTGAAATTGTACATATCTCTCTTTCTCTCTCTCTCTCTCTCTCTCTCTCTCTCTCTCTCTCTACTTGAAGGGAGCTTTTATTTTCGGGGTAGCCTGTGTTTTGGATTGCCATATGTGCTCTGTTGCTGCCGTCAAGTGGCCTCAAGGTGCATTGTGACAAGAAGACACTGGACTAACGATGTCATGAAATACGAGAATGACTTTTTATTTCACCCTTCTTTTAAGTGATCGAAAAGGAGCAGTAAACAACTACTTCCCTCTATTGCAATATGCTGTGTGTTTGTTGACGTGCTTGTGGTTTCATGCTTCAGTCAGTTACTGGCATCGGACTGCTGCAAATTTATCGAGAGGGAGAAGAATATGAATAATCAAATCTGAAATCATGTTTCTTCGCAATAGAAAGTGCCTCAATGAACTGTAAAGGGTGCCATATCGTCTTTGTTGAGATGCATAAAGATGTTACTATGAATGCCATTTTTATCGTTGACTAACACTGTCATTCTACAGGTTCTATCTTACACGGAGAAGAACGCTGGGCTTCCATTCCTTAGGCATTCCACTCTGGTCTTAACATGTTTTATACTTTTCTTTTTTGCATTTTGGATTTGAACAGAACTTGAATTTTAAATATTTCTGTAAAAAAAAAAGAAGAGTAACTTAAATGTGTATATAAATGCCATGTTTTAGCTGCTTTTTTGTTTCATTTCCATCAAATAGAATTTTTTTGTAAGGTAAAAAGTACAGTATTGTGAGATGTTGCTGATTGGAGCCTGATGGTATGTGTGGGTGTTAGTCTAGTAGTTATCTAGGGAGAGATGAGAGATCCCTCCCTGCATATGAAGAGGCTTCATTGAACTGCTGGACCATTTGTATCAATATACCCTGTTCACTCTCTGAGTGGAGGGGCCACGGGCTCCTAAAACACTGGAAATAAATCTTATCAATAGCTAAAAGGGCACGGCTGGTGTTTCAGAATCTCCTGCACTCCCTAGTTAGTTCCTACTAAAGAGCATTGTTCTGTTTCTTGCATAGTGTCCTACCATAACTGATGTTGCTTGTATCTGGTAGGAGTTAACTTCTTTCTTTAGTTGTGCCCCTTTTGAACACTGGAGGGCAGTGTGTCCAATGAAAACAAAGCCACCAAGAACAGAAATGTACTCGGGTAAATTTGAAAATGCTTTATGTACAAGTCGCACACACATAGTTAAGGACTTTTCAACAATGTAAGATTTATACATTTTGTACATCAGCTGACTAGAAACTTTCACTGACAATACTAACAGAAATGACATGTCGACGGGCATTCAAGCAAATAACCAAACATTTTAACTTGCCAAATTAGAGAAGAGACACTGAATATGCCTCAAGAACCTTTGATGTAGTTACAACAGCCAGAACATGTTCAGGTGTCTATTATACAAGCACAATATTACTGTGTTATAGTACATATATAATGGGTGTTTATAAAATCACATTTTCCTACATACGGACTAGTCGGATTGGAACGATTCAACTGAAGTCATTACATGTCATGTTGTACAATATTTGTTTATATATAACTATAGAGCTCCACATGTGCCTGCAGTTGTTGGAGGAAGGACAACTGGGGGCTGGCTTTGACCAATCTTGCTTACATGGAAAAATGAAACGTTACGTTTCCATTGAAGGGTTTATAGTCCCTGACATCAATACCTTGGTTTACCCCTAGTAATAAGGCACAGTGACTAACAACACTAGAGCTCCATTCCAAATGACAGGAGAAAAATAAATGTCCTACTGAATGTAATAATCCCAAAAGAGGTCAAAATAGTTTTTAACAAACTTTGTAGGCTCAAACATTGTGTCCTCATTTGGAAAGGACGTCCAAAGTAATCACCGTACAGCAATTCAAAGCCATATATACTTGAAAGACATACTGAACATTACAAACACCAATTAAGAGAAAAAATCTACTGCTGTTTTAGTATCATGGATACAATCCTTAGAAAGTTGCTGGTGGTTGGTGAATTATGTCATTTATAATGATGGTACCAACAACGTGTAGCTCCTGTATGTTCCCTCCATCTTTACTGCATTGGAATTGATTAGCCATGCTATTTGGGAAGGGAATAGGGGATATTTGTGCTGTTGGGGGGATGCATCCCTAAATGGATGCGGTTGGGGTGGTACACTACAGCATCTGATATCCACAAGTGGGTATACTGGTCTCCTTCAGTGACCAGCTTATTTGGTCCAGAAAAAGAAACAAGAACTTGGATCACTGCTAAGATTACTATTTTTTACCAGAGTCAACACAGCCCGTGGGTTGCATCTCCTCTATAGCACAAAAGTTCCCCTACGAATGTTATGGCTAATCAATTCCAACGCAGTAAAGCTGGAGGACATAGAGCTAGTACCTGTTTTTGGTACCATCATAAATTACATAATTCACCAACCACCTGAACGTTTCTGATTGTTTCCGTGATTCTAACGTTAACCTCTTAAATGTAGAGTACCCATTATTTGGGACCCTATTTAATTTTTCAATTCAGTCTGGTATGAGAACGGTAGCCCCTATTTGCAAAAGCAGGGTGTCTGCGGAAAGCGGAGCATCTTTGCTGTTGATCTGTGCCTTTAGAAGCTGTCGTGAGTTACTACCATATATGGACATAAGGGCAGGCCGAGCCGATGACCTCATGTCAAGATGTCTGCTACCTACATTCCGGTTAGCGTTGTGAAGCATAAACGAAATAAACTTGGAATACGTTGATTCACACCGTCAACCACGATACCACAGATCTGTCTGCCTGTGACCTACTTTACACAACGTTTTCACCAAACAGCAAACATCTTACAAGGTAAGCTTCGATTTGGTCTGTGTTTGAGCTATAGCTACATGGGGGTATGACACTCTAGGTTGGTAGGAACAAATCTAGCCAATTGCCAAATGTATCTGATGATATATGACATAATGGCAACATCGAGTGACTATCTTTGCGTGTGAAAAAATATGATGAAAACACATTGGATATCCCCTGTATGTCCCCCGACACCCCGCAAACGTTTGAGAGAAGTTGGTGTTGTAGAAATTTAGTTTTTATAGTGAACATTAACTTTTGGGCACATCCAGTGTGCAAAAAACAGTGCAATTACCACATTTGGACACTTTGGAGAGGTTGAAAGGACACTTGAATAACACCACCACAATGTTTGAGTGAGGTTGATAGGGTAGAAATTGTATTTTTATACTGAACAAATAGCATTAAGGGATTCCAAATATGTAATAGCACTGGAATTATCTAATTTACAGACATATGACACTTTGGAGAGGTTTAGGGACACTTGGAAACGTTCTGTGATCACACCTGACACGTGCCCATTTCTACTTGTTAGGTCTATCAATCCCATTTTTTTTCTTCTGATATTGTTCACATGTTGTGGAAGCCATCTGATGTGTTTCCAGCTCTTGGCATCAATAATTCACTCATAGCTTGTCAATGAAAGAGTACTTTCAAAATAAAAATACAAATTATTTTGTGTGTGCTTGATTGTGTGTATTCTGAACTATGTAACTCCTATCTTCTGATCATCTCCCAGATGTCTTCTTTTCAAATATACCAAGTTTTTGCATGTCAGAATCATGTAATTACACATGAATGGTAGTTACCTTTGAGTATGTCTATTTAGGCGAAAATCTACATTTTGCCACTACGATAAAAACAGCAGCACCATTTGGTGTCTGCTGGCCAGTCCAGTTGTCAGCCAACCAGAAGTGATGAAGAGGAAAAGGGTGAGGTTATTGGTACATGCAGGTACTGTGCCCTAAAGAGGGGCCCAAATAATACAGAGGATGGAGTAGGTTAGCCTGATCCTAGATCTGTTTCACCAATGCCAACTCTAAATGATCATTAGCTGACCAGCTGTTTTGGCAAGACAGCACAAACAGATCTGGAACCAGGCTATGGGTGGGGGTAATGAGTTGAGAAGGATTTGTTGCATATTGTGCTGTAGTAACTGGCCAGAGCGTTAGCCATGTATCAGCTGGTTTAACCATCACCCTCATCCTCCTTGTCCTTCTCTTCCTCGCTCGGTAAGTCCGGCAGTCGGAAACACTCCTCAAAGAAGTTGACCAGTGATTGGCTCAGGTGTTGCCGAGTGCCATCGCTATGCAGAAAGTGTCCCTCATCTGGGTAGATCTACAGTACAGAAACAGAAAAGAATGTAGGTAACACAATATGTGACACCCTGCTCATTACACCTTCATTACAATGTCCTAAACATGTCGTAAAGCTAAACTGTCAAGCTTACCTGTAAAGAGTAATTTGCCTTCTCGTTGATTAAATGGTTGATGAATTTTGCAGAGTGCTGGAAATGGACTTTCTCTGTAGGGAGGGAGAGCAGGTAACAGGTAAGATGTTTATATTCAGTCACAGTACTTCAACAACATTCAGGCTCAATCAGTTAAAATGACTTTGACAGTAACTTAGCCGATGCCCAAATAGGAGTTGGAAAGGCCACAAAAACAGGTCTGGGACCAGGCTGACGTATTGATAGTGTTTAAAGTAATGACTGTACCATCAGCAGTTGGATGGATAATCATGTACTTCCTGTCCATGAGACGACCTGCCCGGTGTGCTAAACTTGCCATCTGAAGGAAAGAGAATGCCAGCATGAAATACATAGCATCTTACACATTGACTGACTAGTGTAAATACAGTGTGTGAACTGTTGTCTTTACCGAGTATATTCGAGAGTCTGTCTTTGGTGATCCAAGGTATCTCTCTGAAAATGCTGAAGCTGGAGAATAAAGAAATAACACACACATAATATCATGTTATAAGGCACTGTTCATAGAACAATTTATAGTTTGTAGGGATAAATTATTTGTGCAGTAAGAAATTGTGTTGCTTAAGAAAATAACCACGTTATACCGTATAACTCAAAATCTGTGATGGGCGAGACGGCGGCTCCACATTTAAGCAGGGAGTCATCAGAACTTAAAAGCATTGTGGCCAAATATCCTCCGTAAACCTATGGATAGATATGTTACAGTATCACGTTTACAGAACAGACAGTACAGAAATACATTGATGACGTATCAAGGCTAGAGACTCCAGATCCACCACTCCAAAGTTAGTTTAAAACTGCATACACACTCAAACTTTCTATGGACAAAGGAGGACTGAGTGCCAAACTGAAACCTATTGAATTGTTTATGTTTTCCGCTCTGTGTTGTTGCTGGACCGTAGTGTAGTAGTGGTGCGTCTCAAATGGCACACTGTTCCTTTTACAGTGCATTACTTCTGGTTAAAAGTAGTCCACTACAATAGAGTGCCATTTGGCATGTAACCCCCAAGATATGAGAGGGTGAGCTTCTGCTCTGTTTTCCAGATGGAGTGAAAGCCCTCGTCCACTCTGAATATATGTGCCATTTAGTAGACGCTTTTATGCAAATGGGACGCACCACCCTGGCGTTACAAGCACCATGCTCTACCAACTGAGCTCTTTCTTCAGCTCAAATACAATTACGTTTTTTTCACGTAGTTTGAATAAGTAGTTAGCTTGTTTTCTTCGAGCATTGATTGTCCTTACCTTTCCATATACTCCAATTCGACTTTTGTCGATGTACATTTCATTGGATATCAGTCTGGAATAAAGAAGAAAAAAACAATCAATGCTTTGGTTGGAATGTCAAAAATAGATATTACATTTCCAACAACCCAGTAACGAACGTCCTGAAACAAAAACATAATCATTTTTTCCCACTATAATTAAACTGTACCTGCATATATATTGAACAAAAATATAAATGCAACATGCAACAATTTAAAATGTTTTACTGAGTTACAGCCCACCCACTTGGGAGCCAGGTCCAGCCAATCCGATTTGAGTTTTTCCCTACAAAAGTGCTTTATTACAGACATAAATAGTATTTTATTACAGACAGAAATAACCCCCCTCGCCTCAGACAATTCCGCAGGTGAAGAAGCCAGATGTGGAGGTCCTGGGCTGGCGTGGTTACATGTGGTCTGCGGTTGTGAGGCCAGTTGGACATGCTGCCAAATTCTCAAAAATGACATTGGAGGCAACAACTCTGGTGGACATTCCTTATGTCAGCATACCAATTGCACGCTCCCTCAACTTGAGACATCTGTGGTATTGTGTTGTGTGACAAAACGGCACATTTTAGAGTGGCCTTTTATTGTCCCCAGCACAAGGTGCATTTGTGTAATGATCATGCTTTTTAATGAGCATCTTGATATGCCACAGCTGTCAGGTGGCTTGATTATTGGCAAAGGAGAAATGCTCACTGACAGGAATGTAAACAAATTTGTGCCCAACATTTGAGAGAATAGATATTTCTGTGATCTTTTATTTCAGGTCATGAAACATGGGACCAACACTTTACATGTTGCGTTTATATTTTTGTTCAGTATAAATAGTATAAATACTGTAAGACGTAACATGGTATTAGCATGGTATTAGCATATTATCATAAAGTAGGACCATTGATTTGAACTTTCGAGGAAGATTCTACTGTGTCCAGGTGTCTGTCTCTCACCTGAGGGCCTTCATCTGGTCCCTCTCCTCAATCACACCCAGTTTCCTCCTGATATGGTGGAGGAGCTTGGTGCCCTGGAACCCGGACCCGTGGCCATCGAAGCGGATCACAACGGTGCTGTAACTGCTCACCAGCACCGTGGCCCAGTCCACACGGAACTGCTCTGTCACCATCTGTCCGCCAGGTGTTCCATCCCTGAGGGAAACAGATTAACCAATGACCCCATTATAGCTCTCTGTGACAGGGTCCAAAGTCAGGAGTCCAATGTCAAAACGGAATGTGCTATAATTCTAATATAATCCCTACTGGGGTTGGTGTGATTCATAGATAGTATGTTTATATCTAGAAAAACATGTGTGGGGGTAGTTATTGTCATACTTACACTAGTAGCAGTAGGGGGTAGTGAGCTGTGTCTATGAAACCAGCTGGCTTCAGGATCTGCATTGTCAGAGCTGCAAGAAACAAGATTGTGTATTCGAATGTATTATGGATCCCCATTAGCTGTTGCCAAGGCAGCAGCTACTCTTCCTGGGGTCCAGCAAAATGAAGGCAGTTATACAATTTAAAAAACATTACAATACATTCACAGACTGTGTGCCCTCAGGCCCCTACTCCACCACAACCACATACTGTATATACCGTACAAATGTGTGTACGTATGTTATCGTGTGTGTGTATGCATGTGTCTGTGCCGATGTTTGTCCCCGCTGTTCCATATGTTTTTATTAATCTGTTTTTTTAAATGTAATTTTACTGCTTGCATGAGTTACTTGATATGGAATAGAGTTCCATGTAGTCATGGCTCTATGTAGTACTGTGCGCCTTCCATAGTCTGTTCTGGACTTGGGGACTGTGAAGAGACTTCTGGTGGCATGTCTTGTGGGGTATGCATGGGTGTCCGAGCTGTGTGCCAGTAGTTCAAACAGACAGCTCGGTGCATTCAACATGTCAATACCTCTCATAAATACAAGCAGTGATGAACTTAATCTCTCCTCCACTTTTAGCCAGGAGAGATTGACATGCATATTATTAATATTAGCTCTCTGTGTACATCCAAGGGCCAGCCGTGCTGCCCTGTTCTGAACCAATTGCAATTTTCCGAAGTCCTTTTTTGTGGCACCTGACCACACGACTGAACAGTAGTCCAGATGCGACAAAACTAGGGCCTGTAGGACCTGCCTTGTTGATAGTGCTGTCAAGAAGGTAGAGCAGCGCCTTATCATGTACAGTCTTCTCCCCATCTTAGCTACTGTTGTATCAACATGTTTTGACCATGACAGTTTACAATCCAGGGTAACTCCAAGCAGTTTAGTCACCTCAACTTGCTCAATTTCCACATTATTTATTACAAGATTTAGTAGAGGTTTAGGGTTTTTAGTGAATGATTTATGTATGTTGTTCTTCTTAAAGGCCCAGTGCAGTCAAAAATGTGATTATCCTGTGTTTTATACAGTACCAGTCAAAAGTTTGGACACACCTACTCATTCAAGGGTTTTTCTTTATTTTTACTATTTTCTACATTGTTGAATAATAGTGAAGACATCACAAGTATGGAATAACACATATGGAATCATGTAGTAACCAAAAAACTGTTAAACATATCAAAATATATATGTGACTCGTTTCAGGAAACTAGGCGTATGTCGCGGGTCACTACTTCACAGGAGAGCCATTTGAACTTAAACTTTTTTTTTAAATGCATGTTTTGGCAGAAATGCCTTCTGAAACATGTCAACTTTCATGTGCCTTCATAACAAATGTTAATGCCATCTGTAAAAACGAAGAAAAAAAAATTAAATTGTGGACCTAGTTGGTTAAGCCACAGAAAAGGTGAGCAACCTTCCCACTAACCATGATTGGCTGAGATAATGAGTGGGCTGGACATGCCGAGAGAGGAGTTCAGATTGGTAAACTAAATGGCCCATTATTTAGAAAGTATTTTTTCTTCTCTGTGATTTTACATACAAACCAGTGTATCTGCTTTGCTTCAACCTTGGTTTATAAAGCCTCATTTATTAGACATTTGGGAGAGCACACAGCTGACATGTTGAGTATATAAGGCTTCTGTCTATTTGAGCTGATCAGTCTGTGTTGGTAATCCTGTCGAACGTCTCCTTAAAACTAAGAGCAACCATGGCATGGCATCCGTGACATGGAGACATGTCCATCATGCATGAGGATGTATACGGGTAAGATAGTCTAGCTAGCTACATTTTCAGATATTACACATTTCAAATTTTGACAGAAAGTGGTTTCGTTTCAAGCTCGCTAGCAAACGTTATGTGTATGATGTTATTATTCGTATATCTCAGAGCCGTTTGCTTTGCTAGTTAGAGCCTAATGTTAGCTAGCTAACATTGAACCTAGTTGGTTAGCTACCACTACCAGCAGATTCATGCAGGGTAGTAACGACAGGACTTGGCACTATTTTCATTGTTGTTTAACTAGCTAACGTTAGCTGGCTGTCTCGCTAGCAAACGTTACGTGACGTGTATGATCTTACTCGTTGTTTACCTAGCTAGGTTCATGGTTTACCTACCTAGCTAGCTACATGTCTTAACAACAGACTCCACTATGCAAGTAACCATTTCGGGTGCATTCGTAAATTCAGTCAGAGTATGCCAGAGCGCAGAATAACTGATGAATTTACGAACGCACAACACCCGTTGAATATGGCCGGTGTCAGTAAACGTCAGCAAAAAGCGTGGCTGTATTCATGTTATCCAGAGGTAAACAAATCATCGGCCAGAGCGTCAAGTGTGCGCTCTGAATGCTCCAAGAGCGAAACGAGATGGGTGGGGATAAAGCTTAAGAGGGTGTGAACGATGCTAAATGTGTGTAGACAAAGAAGAGCTCTTCACTAGGTACCAAAACATTCAAAGGCCATTTTCTCAAAAGTGAGTTTATTACTTTCCTATTGTTCCTCAAAAATGCAGTGTATGATATACCATTTTGTAGCTCTGAGTCTCTACTTTTATCCAATGTAAAACACAATTTCTAATTTTGCTACATAAGAGCGATTTGAGCCAGTCGGTCACATATTATATTTGAGATTCTTCAAAGTAGCCACCATTTTCCTTGATGACAGCTTTGCACACTCTTGGCATTCTCTCAACCAGCTTCATGAGGTAGTCACCTGGAATGCATTTCAATTAAAAATGGTGCCTTGTTAAAAGTTAATTTGTGGAATTTCTTTCCTTCTTAATGCATTTGAGCCAATCAGTTGTGTTGTGACAAGGTAGGGGTGGTATACAGAAGATAGCCCTATTTGGTAAAAGACCAAGTCGATATTAGGGCAAGAACAGCTCAAATAAGCAAAGAGAAGTCCATCGACAGTCCATCATTACTTTAAGACATGAAGGTCAGTCAATATGGACAATTTCAAGAACAAATGTTATCTGTCACATGTGCTGAATACAACAGGTGTAGACCTTACAGTGAAATGCTTACTTACAAGCCCTTAATCAACAATACAGTTTTAAGAAAAAAAAGTGTTAAAGTATTTACTAAAATAAACAAGTAAAAAATTAAATAAATACATTTGAAAAATAGAAAAAGAACAAATAATTAAGGAGCAACAATAAAATAACAGTAGCGAGGCTATATACAGGGTGTACCTGTACAGAGTCAATGTGCGGGGGTACCGGTTAGTCGAGCTAATTGAGGTAATATGTACATAGGTAGAGATAAAGTGACTATGCAGAGAGTAGCAGCAGCGTAAAAATGGGGGGTGGGGTGGGGACAATGCAAATAGTCCGGGTAGCCATTTAATTAGCTGTTCAGGAGTCTTACGGCTTGGGGGTAGAAGCTGTTAAAAAGCCTTTTGGACCTAGACTTGGTGCTCCTGTACTGCTTGCCCAGAGTTACCTCTGCTGCAGAGGAAAAGTTCATTAGAGTTACCAGCCTCATAAATCGGCAATGAACTGCACCTTAGATTGCAGCCCAAATAAATAAGTAACAGACACATCTCAACATCAACTGTTCAGAGGAGACTGTGTGAATCAGGCCTTCATAGTCAAATTGCTGCAAAGAAACCACTACTAAAGGACACCAATAAGAAGAAGATACTTTCTTGGGCCAAGAAACATGAGCAATGGACATTAGACCCGTGGAAATCTGTCCTTTGATCTGATGAGTCCAAATTTGAGATTTTTGGTTCCAACCGCCGTGTCTTTGTGAGACGCAGAGTAGGTGAACGGATAATCTCCGCATGTGTGGTTCCCACCGTGAAGCATGAAGGAGGAGGTGTGATAGTGTGGGGATGCTTTGCTGGTGACACTGTCAGTGATTTATTTAGAATTCAGCATGGCTACCACAGCATTCTGCAGCGATACGCAAACCCATCTGGTTTGGGCTTAGTGGGACTATCATTTGTTTTTCAACAGGGCAATGTCTCAACACACCTCCAGGCTGTGTAAGGGCAATTTGACCAAGAAGGAGAGTGATGGAGTGCTGCATCAGATGACCTGGCCTCCACAATCACCCGACCTCAAACCAATTGAGATGGTTTGGGATGAGTTGGACCACAGAGTGAAGGAAAAACAGCCAACAAGTGCTCAGCATATGTGGGAACTCCTTCAAGACTGTTGGAAAAGTATTCCAGGTGACTACCTCATGAAGCTGGTTAAAAGAATGCCAAGAGTGTGCAAAGCTGTCATCAAGGCAAAAGGTGGCTACTTTGAAGAATCTAAAATATAATATATATTTAGATTTGTTTAATACTTTTTTGGTTACTACATGAGTCCATATGTGTTATTTCATAGTTTTGACATCTACACTATTATTCTACAATGTAGGAAATAGTCAAAAATAAAGAAAACCCTTGAATGAGTAGGTGTGTCTAAACTTTTGACTGGTAGTGTATACATTTCCACACTATGAGGTTGCGCGACAGGTGATATTCTGCCGAAACTCTGTATGCCATGAGCTCTCCAACCCTGTTCCTTCATTTTTGTTTGTTTTTGACCATTTTAATTTTAAACAATCACACACAGTAAGGTACCTAACTGTTACCCAGAAATGATTTAATATTACATTATCATATCAAATCATAACCAATACCATTGTAACAGCATTTATGAAGACAATAACCCATATAATGTCATCTGAAGCTGAAGCAGGCATTGGCTGGTAGTTTCCTATAAATAGGTGCACCATGGAGGGATGCCTACTGTAATCGTCTATGGTGATGGTCTCGTACTCCACTTTGGGCATCTGCATACTGTGGTACGTCTTATTCACTCCCTCGTTAGTCTCCAGGTCCAGGACCTCTGCAGTGACATGGAAGAAACAGTCTTATTGTTCACTTACAGTACTGTCTGAGTGGCCGCTTCATGAAGCATCTAACACATGTCCCATTGAATGATGTGTGATATAAAAGACACTATGCCGAATAAAAGGCCCCTCAGCTTCAGTGCTCTTAATGGTACAGGCCAGGGTCAGGCCTCATGACACTCACTCTGTTTGTCTTTGGTACTGTAGATGGCAACACTGGGTACATCAGGGCCTGGATAGGGATACATGTGGAGAGGGAGAGAGAGAAAAGGGTGGAGGTTGTCGGTTATTATAGGATGAGGTTCAAATGAATGGCCTCAAATTGAGAAGCAAACAAAACACTCAAACCCTTTTTTTCTGTAGCATTTCACTTAAAATCAGAGCTCATTCAAAAATGTCTCTGGGTTATTCCACGAAGGTACCGTTTGGTGTTCTAAGAAGAAATTGTGCCACAATATTGCATTTAAAAGCCTGTTAAATTAAATGTCCTTTAATAAAGACCCCATGGAGAATTCAAAAAATCTGATTTTGTTATATGATTAAAGACTTACTAAACTGCCAAAATGCAGCCCCTGTGCAACCTCTGTTACTTCTAAGAAGACTTTATCCCACTTAACCTCAACATTTCTCCAAGATGTCACCATCAGTGTAAAGCTCTAGTTATTTTGTTTCTTTGACAAAGTCATTTCTGAAGATTCATATTTATTTCATGAGATTAGTGATTATTTTAAGTCTGTTCCTCATTTTAAGGTCAACCCAGTTACATGAACTGAACTCTTGTTTAAATATGTTTTTTAAAAGAAACATTGAACATTTAATAGTCAAACTATAGTGTAAAAGCCGGTTAACTGGTTCTTTTTGGCCATTTTCTGGTCTTTTGTGGGGGAAAACTGAGCGGGTCGAGCAAAGATAGACAGGTTACAAATGTTTGAACAATTCATTTTTTTTTATGAAGCTTTAATTTCCACTCCCTGTTGCACATAACAAGCTTCCGTTCCCCCTGTCACAAGGGGATTTATGGCTGATTTAAGGTGAAATCGTCAACCCTGATACAGTCAACCCTGATACAGTCAACCGTGAGACAGTCAACCATGATACAGTCAACCCTGATACAATCAACCCGGATACTTAATATAGTACTTTTTATTTAACCTGTTGAGATGGGAAAACTTGTTTTTATGAAGTTGAACATGTGCTCTTTATAACAGAATGTATTTTTAATACAAATTAAAAAATACATTTACATTTCTCAAAAGGCACTGAATTGGTGGAATGAACCCTCTGTTTCTATTACCATCTTTAGTAATGCAAGTCTAGAAATAACACCTCTCAGCCAGCCATGTGTCATTACTGAGAAGCCACTGTCTGTCTGTAGCACCTTGGGGAGCAGCTGAATGAATACACAGCTCTTATTATTATTCCAGACAGTCAGTACAGACCAGGGCTGGTCCCCTCTCACAAGACTAATTAATGAAAAATCGGTTGCTCTTTTTCCTCTCTGGAGCGGACCCTCTAAACAAATAAGCTGTCATGACAACCGCACTGGTAGGAGAAATAAGGATGATGAATGTTCTCAGAGGAAATGAGAACACAGACTTAAACAAGGCCATGGGCCTTACTCTCATTCTATAGATAGACCCTGTCTGACACACAGGAAGCAGGGCAGGAAATAGGGCTCTATGCCAACTAAAGTAGTTTGATACACAGCAGGAACACTAGGATGCAGGCTGGCGGTTCACATTTGGTCTGGCAAGGGGCTTGAGTTGTCTGACTGGCAAATAGAAACAGTGGTTAGTGCCGACTGATGTCACATCCAATACAACCTTTTGCCGCAGCATTGACTAAATCAATTTAATATTTTGACTGAGCTTGTTTAGTGTCAATGTAGATTTTGAAATCTACATTTCACACTAAACACCCACTAAAACCCTGTCAGCATAGTGAAAGACTTCAATGTATTTGTATATCACAGAAATATACTGATTCAGTTAAGTGCAACATATGCTGCTTAGTGTTCAGGTATTCAAGGTCAGGAGCACTCACCTTTACAGTTGAGCAGGAAGTACTGCATGTTGTGGCTGAAGGAGCCGTCCACATAGCCACACTTGAACTCACACGACAGACAGCAGCGATTGAATGGGCCATTGGTGTCTGCACTGACGTAGGATAGATACAGTAAACCACGCTATTAGCATTATACGTTGTTAGATGTTTAAAAAAGACACCTAAATAGTGATCTCACACAGAATAACCATTAGAGAGCTAAATCCCCAAATGTAATTATACCTGTAGAGGTGTCGTCGTTTTGGATCATCCTCTGTGCTCAAAAAGTATCTGTAAAACATTGTCATGAAGATCAGTTTGGAGTTTAATGACCATTACCTGAACAAGACAAGGTAAGTCAAATACCCATGGTAACATTTGATCAACTATAAGCAATAGGAAATTATATGTTCATTTGGAAATCATAATGGTACTATTTGGTCATGTTGCTGTAATGTATGGGTCGGAGAGGCTTACATGAGCTGCCTGTCTTGGCTGTAGGCCAGTATCTGAGTTACGTCCCAGTCTCCTGATGTCAGGGACTGCAGAGTGTCTGTGCTGGTGTTGGGCTGGAATGGAACAATACATCACATTGCATGACAACTACAACTCTGGATAGAAGAGTTGGTTATATATAACAGCTCATACAGACCAGGTTGGGCATACAGAGGCCGGGATTCAATCCAAGGTACATTATAGGGCAGCGCATTGAACTTGACTTGCGCTGCGTTTACCATGAGCGCGTTCTCCGCAGACGTCGGGGGAAATGCTTTTAAAAGGTGCATTGTGGGCTGTCCAGTGCGCTGCTCTATAATCCAGCTACAGTTTAAGAGAAGAGAACAAACTGAGGTGTTTTACCTGGGAGGTGGACATGGAGATATGGAAGAACTTTCCCCTTCCACCCTGAGGAATAGCTCTGGTGAAGAAGAACTTGTATCCGTCATGGGAGAAGAGTGGCTCTTCGTTCTGCAACAGGAAGAGAAAGAAGTAGGTGGGTGTGAGTGAGTGAGTGAGTGAGTGAGTATATTGAGACAGCTAAACTGTTAAACTGCACTTCTGTCCTTCCTACCCCCTCCTCCTGTAATGTATGTATTTCACTGGATCGTTTTTTTTCAAATGTGTGTTGTGATACATGTGATGCTTTTAGTGTTCTTATCACTTACCTGTCTGTGTAGCCAGCCCTCACTTTCATCCTCATGTTTCTGGAAAAATAACATGGCGATTACAAAATGAATACTGCATGCATGTCCACAGTGCTTTTGCTTAAGTTACATACTACAGTATTGTATTTGAATGGTGAGGACGGAAAGTAAGGACAACTTGGATTGTGACTGAGGAGGCAAGAAAGAAGTAGGGCTAATGTAAGAGAGGGTGGCGGTGTGTGCGTGCGCGTGTTTCACCTTGGTGCAGACTCCTGTGGTGGCCTCACACAGTGTCAGTATGGAGTTGTTCTGGGCTCTGTTCAGCCAGTTGACTGCCAGCTTGGTGCTGGTGGCCCACTTTACCATTGTGATGTAATATTCTCTTCTAAAAGAAAGAATGGAATGTGTTACAACTTACTTACAATTTTTCTCTGCAGGATTACCTGAAAGGTGACAAGTTTGCATCTCTGCTATTCCCTACGGGGTAGTAAATATGACCTTTAACCTTGTGTCACAGTGTTAGTCGGTCAGTGAGACCCTCACCCTATCCTGGGGTCGTCTGGCTTCTTCATCTCCACCGTGTGAAGGGGTCCGTTCAGACTCACCACAGACAGGTGTACTACAGGGTTGTCCTCCCCAGCCTGCAGGGGCAGAGACAGCTTATGCCAGAGATCATATCATTCTGTGGGTTATACAGTGTCTATATTGACAATTTCTGTCTGTGTGAAGTCGACTGTCAGATCCATACAACTCTATAAGAGTTTATCCCTTTTCTGGACGTTCTGCACAACAACACTATGTACTCATTCAATACCACTAACCCAGAAAAGTCAAGGCGGTGTAGAGCAGAAAGGACCGAGAATATAGAAGAGACTGTATCTAGGACCTACTGTACCTTAGGGTAGTGATACTTCAGCCCTGTTGGATACAGGGCGCCAGTGAAGACGGGGACCTCCATCTTGGGCACCAGGGTGTCGTTGATGGTGGCATAGGCCAGTCTGAGACCGTCTGGAGACCACCAATGGGCTATGTGGGTCTGCAGTATCTCCTCTGTAACAGCATACACGCCCATAAACAATAAACTACTGTATCACAAACAATGTCCATTTATCATTCAAGAAAATCTGCCCTCTGTAATTATTGGGACAGTGAAGCATTTTTTCTTCTTTTGACTCTATACTTCAAAAGTTTGGATTTGAAATTAAACAATGACTATGAGGTTAAAGTGCAGACTGTCAGCTTTCATTTGAGGTTATTTTCATCCATAAAGGAAAGGTTGTTACCTAGTCAGTTGTACAAATGAATGCATTCAACTGAAATGTGCCTTCCGCATTTAACCCAACCCCTTTGAATCAGAGAGGTGCGGGGGGCTGCCTTAATTGACATCCATGTCTTCGGCACCCTGGGAACAGTGGGTTGACAGCCTTGCTCAGGGGCAGAACATCAGATTTTTACCCTGTCAGCTCGGGGATTCATTCTAGCAAACTTTCGGTTACTGGCCCAAAACTCTAACATATCGGGTGAACCGGTTAGAAATTACAGCACCTTTTGTGCGTAGTCCGCCCATTTTAGGGCACCAAAAGTATCGTGACAAATTCACTTATGTGTATTCAAGTAATAAAACGTTAAGTATTTGGTTCCATATTCATAGCACACAATGATTCCATCAAGCTTGTGAATATACAAATTGGTTGGACGCATTGGCTGTTTGTTTCGGTTGTGTTTCAGATTATATTGTGCCCAATAGAAATCAGTGGTAAATAATGTATTGTATCATTTTGGAGTCACTTTTGAAATTAACGTGAAAAAAAAACATTGCAAAATGTTTTGCAGAATTTCAGAAAAAATGATGCAAAATCAAGAATTCTTGGCCACAGAAATCACAAAGAAATCTGGCAAAATCCTGGAGGGACTGGTTAATAGTAAAGCTAATAGTCTTGTTGTTTACTGATACACTGAACTGTACATGTCATCCTATCCTGAAGTAACTTCATTAGCTGTGTGTGCTGATAAAATATATCGAATACATAACACTGTGTAAACAGATGCTGATGTAGTAGATGTGCTGTGGCTTATATCTGATTTATGGCACCCATTTACTGTACTGGAGGAGAGAGGTCCATTACTCATAGCTAAGTAGGACGTGTTGGAGTGTTCCAGAACGATACAGACAGATAGAATATCAGATTATGTTGTGGGTCAACATATGTCTTTATCATTCATCAGGTGTGAAGAGCGCATGTCAAAAGGTCATTTGAAAACAGAGGTCACGAAAAGGACAAGGGAAGTAATTACGTAAATGAATGGACAGAGTAAAATATAATCCACCATTGCCCACCAGGTGGCAACATAGACCTCCCAGGAAGGTTTCCTATTAGAAAAATAGCTCAAACAGGCAGCAACCATTCCCTGAGACAAACACAATAATGACTCAACTCCAAAGACCTTGGCTGTGGGTTCTCTGATTCAGTTGACAGAAAATGAGGATGGTCTACAAAGGATGATGAAGACCAGCATACAGAGATTGTGAGTGGGAGAGTGGTGATTGATGGGTATATTGGACATTGAACAACCATGTCGAGTCATCGTTCCCCTCTCTAAGAATGAGATACGGATGATGAAATAACTCATTGACTGCTTTCAAGAACAGTGGTCAACACAATGTTCAGTACAGTATGACAGCAGACATACAACAATTTCTATTGCTGCATAGAAGAGACTGCTGTATAAAAGACCATATGTATGATGGATCATACCAGGGTATGAATGGCAGGGAATGCGTTGTGACTTGCTCTTTAATCCCAATAAAATTATTTAATTTGATTTGAATTTGAATTGGCCACACCCCATAGGAAGCAGAATTTGAATATGGAATACACAGTAGGGGGTGAAACAGCTGTCCCTCAACCATTCGAGACCCCTCCCACAGTCCCCGCCAGAAGAAAAATACAAATAAAAAATACAATTAATTCCATTCCCCATACCCAAGAACCCCCCAATGCACCAACAACCAAGAGAATGAACTAAAGAGAAAAAAGAGACAAGAAAACAGCAAACAATAAAAAAGAAATGAAAACAAAGGACATCAAGGACAACTCAAATCATAACAGCAATGCCAACTGTATATGTTTGTGTGCATGTCTGGCACTATTACATGTACAGTTGAAGTCGGAAGTTTACATACACTTAGGTTGGAGTCATTAAAACTCGTTTTTCAACCATTCCACACATTTCTTGTTAACAAACTATAGTTTTGGCAAGTCGGTTAGGACATCTACTTTGTGCATGACACAAGTATTTTTTCCAACAATTGTTTACAGACAGATTATTTCACAGCACCAGCCACAATGCTAACCCTAGCTCCAGCTCCAGCCACAGCACTAACCCTAGAACTAGCTCCAGCCACAATGCTAACCCTAGCTCCAGCTCCAGCCACAGCACTAACCCTAGAACTAGCTCCAGCCACAGCACTAACCCTAGAACTAGCACCAGCCACAATGCTAACCCTAGCTCCAGCTCCAGCCACAATGCTAACCCTAGAACTATCTCCAGCCACAACCCTAACCCTAGAACTAGCTCCAGCCACAACCCTAACTCTAGAACTAGCTCCAGCCACAAACCCAACCCTAGAACTAGCTCCAGCCACAACCCTAACCCTAGAACTAGCTCCAGCCACAGCACTAACCCTAGAACTAGCTCCAGCCACAACCCTAACTCTAACTCCAACTCCAGCCAGAAACCTAATCCTAGCTCCAACTCCAGCCAGAAACCTAATCCTAGCTCCAACTCCAGCCACAACCCTAATCCTAGCTCCAACTCCAGCCAGAAACCTAATCCTAGTTCCAACTCCAGCCACAACCCTAATCCTAGCTCCAACTCCAGCCACAACCCTAATCCTAGCTCCAACTCCAGCCACAACCCTAATCCTAGCTCCAGCTCCACCCACAACCCTAATCTACCTCCCAGAGATGCAGTAACACCTGAGGCATCTCTCTGTGGTGGTTATTTCACACAACATGACTGAAGTGCTTATGTACTGCATGTAAAAATACAGCAATATGCATAATGGGCCTGATTCAGACTTAGGAAATGTACACCTTCCTACGCACACCTTTCCTACGCACTTTTCAGTAGTTGGTATTCAAACTTAACTTATACAGGTGCGTAATGAGCTTTGCAGGCGTGGTTCCCTTGTGCATGCTGAATAAATGTAATTCAACCGCTGGAACCCTCCCATTTGCTGGCGAATATATTTTGTCCTGGAGTTTTCATTCAATAGGTTTTACAGTACATTTATCTAAAGCAATCCCTTTACATTTATCTAAAGCCAACCTATCTAAAGCCAATTTGGTTTACCTTTAGTTACAATTTTTCTCGACAGACTCACTAGAATATACGGAGAAAACGGTTCAGAATATTAGGGATCAATTAAAGAAAGGCATGTAGGTCTAAATACACACATATTCGTCTCCTTTTCAGTACCAATTGGTAGATTAAAAAAATACTCTGATCTTGCATATTATTTAGGGTTAAGAAAGTATTTATGAATATATATTTTTTTAAACGGTTTGGAGAGCCTTTACACACTAAACATATTGGTGAATCAAAAATGCAGTGGTTTGATTCATCCTTAAAGTTGCCATATTCAATTGTTCAATCCATGAAATACTGGAAGGTGAGAAAAGTGTACAATAGGGGTTGAACAGTAGTCCTATAAATCTCCCCTAATCAACCTCACTAATCATGGAACTGTGATGACAATGTACGGTCCAGCCGTTGTGAACCGTGCGGCAGGCTCCAGGTTTAAACTGCTACGTATGGTCTGTGTTCCATAATGATCCAAATAGTCCCAAATTATTGCACAACTTGTAATACGTTAGCCTAATATGATCCACTATTGCTTGCGATCCTGAGGAACAACCACACAAACGTGACAGAGGAAAGTTAAACTAACAATGTTTTAATATTTTTTTTATTTTACTAGGTAAGTTGACTGAGAACACATTCTCATTTACAGCAACAACCTGGGGAATAGTTTCAGGGGAGATGAATGAGCCAATTGGAAGCTGGGGATGATTAAGTGGCCAGATTGGGAATTTAGCCAGAACATTACTACTCTTAAGACGAGTGCCATGGGATCTTTATTGACCACTGAGACTCAGGACACCCGTTTAACGTCCCGTCCAAAAGACAACACCCTACACAGTGCAATGTCCTCAATAACTGCACCGGGATCATTTATTTTAGACCAGAGGAAAGGTTGTCTCCTACTGGCCCTCCAACACCACTTCCAGCAGCATCTATTCTCCAATCCAGGGACCAACCAAAGCCAACCCTGCTTAGCTTCAGAGGCAAACCAGCAGTGGGATGCAGGGTGGTGTGCTGCTGGCTAATGGAATGATGCAAAATGTAAGGAAACTAACACTAAAGTGACAGTTATTGTCACGTCCTGACCAGTATAAGGGGTTATTTGTTATTGTAGTTTGGTCAGGACATGGCAGGGGTGTGTTTGTTTAGAGTGTTTCGGGGTTTGTTGGGCTATGTTCTGTTTTAAGAGGGGTGTTTGTTTAGAGTGTTTCGGGGTTTGTTGGGCTATGTTCTGTTTTAAGAGGGGTGTTTGTTTAGAGTGTTTCGGGGTTTGTTAGGTTATGTTCTTGTTAGTCTATTTCTATGTTAGTTCTAGTATGTCTATTTCTATGTGGTGTTTGTTGGGTTGATCTTCAATTGGAAGCAGATGTTCCTCGTTGCCTCTAATTGAAGGTCCAATTTAGTAGGGGTGTTTTTTCTATGGGATTTTGTGGGTAGTTGTTCCTTGTATAGCTGTAAGCCTTACAGGACTGTTTATCGTCGTTGTTTTTGTATACGTGTGTTTTGTTTTGGTTTTCCTTCTTTCTACCTAATAAAAGAAGATGAGTATACACATTCCCGCTGCATTTTGGTCAAATCCCTACGACACCCGTGACAGTTATAAACGTATGTGGGTATTACTGATGGTGGCTCCCGATAGTGGCTAATATTTAACATGAACCAAACTGTAAAATAAAAATTTGAAAATCCCAGGCATATAATTAAAACATTCTAAAGCCTATACATCAACTCGGCAGGTTCGGCCCTACAGAAGCCTATAGCTTGGGTCTCCAAATTTCATCTAAGCAAGTTATGAGGGCACACAATAAATATTCTGAATAACGGCACAGGTATTTATAGCCTACTTCACTGTGGAAAAGGGGCCGCAATTCATGTCATGTTGATATGATTTTCAGTTTGCTTCCATGTCTGGTTAACATTAGTCAGAATACAAATAGAGAGAAAAGTGCATAAAAAGGGAATTACGTCCATAACTCGGGTCGGAATTCTCCATCAAAGGAAGTGTTGCTCCAATCCACTGCACACGTCGCCACATCATCACCACTCAATAACACCCTTCCTATTGCATTACATAACCCCATAGACATACAGACAACTTCTCATTTCCTGTCACTACAGTGATAAATCAGCGCTGGGGGTGTTGTGACGAGATCCACATCCTGCGCTGTCTAGTGCTGTCGGCTTTGTGTGGCACTCTCTCTGCTCTGCATGACAATCCTATCCTGTCTCACTACTATATCACCCTCACACCAAGCATTCTGCTCTGATAAGATAGGGAGAGGGGCACACCCATTCCGTACAGACAGCCACACATGCACGCACACTCACACCGGTCTGATGATGCTGCTCTGAGATCAGGTCCTGCAGTTCAGGAGTCATTCCATAAACCTAGTGCAGACAAATATTATGCAACTACGTGGCTGTCTATTCGCACTATAAATAAAATGTATATCTAATATCGCTCTTAGGTTGACACAATGGATTATAGCATTAGGTAAGCTTAACTGTGGGTTTACAATCTAGAAATCTAATCAAATATGAAAGCCAATATGTTTTATGAGAGCTTAGTCAGTAACCATTAATTACACAGTTGATGGCTAATCCTGCTTGATACTGTATACCAGTCTTGTGAAAGGTTTCCAGCTGCACACTATCAAAAACAGCTACTGTAGGCGTACATAGTGCCAGAGTGGCCGATGGGGATATAAGTGTGTTATAATGGGTTTATACTCCACTCAAAACACGGATTTGGGATCCAGAATGCCCTGTGGTTGAACTACAGTGACTGCTAGAGAGTCACCTTGAGCCTAAGGCTGCTATTATAAAACTCAGTCAAAACACTATAAAAAAATATCAATCCCATGTAGTAATATAAGGGGCGACATTGAAAGTAAAACCATCATCCAACAAAACAAATCAATGAGGAAAAAATGTAAATAAATAAATGGAGAAATTAATACCGTATTGAGCAGAACATTTTCCAAATGACCACATCACAAATGACCACATTACAAATGACCACATCACAAATGACCACATCACAAATGACCACATTACAAATGACCACATTACAAATGACCACATCACAAATTACCACATTACAAATGACCACATCACAAATGACCACATCACAAATGACCACATTACAAATGACCACATTACAAATGACCACATCACAAATGACCACATCACAAATGACCACATTACAAATGACCACATTACAAATGACCACATCACAAATGACCACATTAGAAATGACCACATTACAAATGACCACATCACAAATGACCACATTACAAATGACCACATCACAAATGACCACATCACAAATGACCACATCACAAATGACCACATCACAAATGACCACATTACAAATGACCACATCACAAATGACCACATTACAAATGACCACATCACAAATGACCACATTACAAATGACCACATTACAAATGACCACATCACAAATGACCACATCACAAATGACCACATTACAAATGACCACATCACAAATGACCACATTACAAATGACCACATTACAAATGACCACATCACAAATGACCACATCACAAATGACCACATCACAAATGACCACATTACAAATGACCACATCACAAATGACCACATTACAAATGACCACATCACAAATGACCACATTACAAATGACCACATTACAAATGACCACATTACAATTGACCACATTACTAATGACCACATTACAAATGACCACATCACAAATGACCACATTAAAAATGACCACATTACAAATGACCACATCTCAAATGACCACATCACAAATGACCACATTACAAATGGCCACATTACAAATGGCCACATTACAAATGGCCACATCACAAATGACCACATTACAAATGACCACATTACAAATGACCACATCACAAATGACCACATCACAAATGACCACATCACAAATGACCACATTACAAATGACCACATTACAAATGACCACATCACAAATGACCACATTACAAATGACCACATCACAAATGACCACATTACAAATGACCACATTACAAATGACCACATCACAAATGACCACATTACAAATGACCACATCACAAATGACCACATCACAAATGACCACATCACAAATGACCACATTACAAATGACCACATCACAAATGACCACATTACAAATGACCACATCACAAATGACCACATCACAAATGACCACATCACAAATGACCACATTACAAATGACCACATTACAAATGACCACATCACAAATGACCACATTACAAATGACCACATCACAAATGACCACATTACAAATGACCACATCACAAATGACCACATTACAAATGACCACATCACAAATGACCACATTACAAATGACCACATTACAAATGGCCACATCACAAATGACCACATCACAAATGACCACATTACAAATGACCACATCACAAATGACCACATCACAAATGACCACATTACAAATGACCACATTACAAATGGCCACATTACAAATGACCACATTACAAATGGCGGTACAGTAGTAGTGTAGATGGCAACCAGTTGCAGAGTGAGATTGCAGCGATGTAGACATGAATTAATGAACATTGCCTAAACACAGAGACACAGAGACAAGTGTGAAGAGCTCTGGGAACAGGGAGACAGTGAAATACAACCAGATGTTTCTCTTTATGTTATTACTTACAAACACTAGCCATAGATAGCCTTTGTCTCTGAGGAGAGGGGAAAACTAATCTTAAAAAACTACAATAAAATTGTCTCTATTTTTTGTTAGGATTATAGTGGCTTGCTTATTCTTTTAAAACATTGTACAGAAAAGGTGGAGTTTCTTTGTGATTCCATGCCCTATGTTTTGATACTGCTGCAATCCTGGGGTGTAACTAACAAGCCTTCTCTGTCCTGCTGGTATTTGTAGTTCTGTTAGAATAGCTCAGCTGTATGCAGTAGTGAAGGTGTATTTGTAGTTCTCCTACCCTCATACAGCCAGTCACTCAGGCCGTTGAAGACGACTTCCTCCTTCCCTGTGGACACCAGGCGAATGGTTCTGCTCTCCACTGTCGCTCTGTAGTAGATGTTGTTCTCAAAGATAAAGATCTGGGGAAAGAAAGGACATGATGCTGGGTATGGTACCTCCAAAATAACAGTTTTGTGCATTTCAGGGATTTTGCATTTGCCTCTTGACGTGTTTCAAATGCGGCCTTCTCAGCTTGACACTATGGTTGCCTTGTAATTACTAGATTGTACCTTTCCACACAATAAAAACCACTTTTACTGACACTCCTCCTGGGTAATCTTCATCACAGTGTGACATTCACTCAGTCCTAAAAAGAACATTCATCCTCCAGCCTGTAGACATCTCCACTCACACACCATGCACAGAAGAGCCCCATAAGAGTCTAAGCCCTGTCTAAGCTGTGGGAGGGTGGGGGGATTCTACTAAGCTACAATATATGGAATTGTTTTAAGAAGGTCATACCAAGGATCATTTCGCCATTTGATTTGGAATTTTAAGACCCCTTGCGGTATCAAAAAATACATAAAAAAAACTATTTGATGGGGGGGGGGGGGGGATTACTGCTATTAGCCCATACAAACGCATTGAATAACAGATTGAATAACAGATAGTCTTAAAAAAACATCTTACGGACATGTTCTGAAGTGTCTGTCCTATATCTGAGAGAAAAGATAGGGAAACATTTTTGTAATCATTTTCTACATGTATTTAACCTCTTATTTTTGGTACCAACAGTCTCCATATATACTGTACTTCCATTCATTGTTTTTCCAACTGATACAGTCTTGTGATGCCTGTGGCTTCCTAGGGCAAGACAACCGACATGTATTGTACGGGAGAGTCTCATCTTTCCATAGAGGGGTAATAATAATAATAATAGTCTGTAGGCCAAACCGATTTTGTGAGAAGACTGATTTTCGGAATTTCTCATGGTCTGACAAACACCGCTCTAGCTCTGTCACCTTTCACCACAGACGCGGAAGTGTGACTTAGGCGGATGTGGTGGATTGAGACGCATCCAGTCACACAAAAAGGAATATAACGTTGCGGATAAAGTTTGGAATGACAATTTCATGTGTACAACATCTAAAGACCGTTTCTAAAAGGACTTGTTTGTGAGTTTATGGAGCCTTTGTTCATGTTTTTTCAGGGCCCCCATACACAACGAGGATGAGGAAGTGATTTGCTGTTTGGGGTAAGATCCTTCCCAAAAAGTGAAATCACAAAAAAAGGTGTCTGTAACATGCCATTTCCATCAAAATTGGGATTTGGATGTAAAAAATAAAACTTCTCCTTTAAGAAGAGACTACTGCTGGGTGTGTGGCACCACCACCAATCCACCGTCAATCCACTCTCCTCTCCTGCAGCTTTACCATGCGTTGGTGGGAGAGGGAAACAATGTCTTTGAAGTACACAGTTCAGACTCAGATAGACTCCTTTGTTTTTTTTCCTTTGTCTTAAGTCACAGGGAGGGGATGATGATTATCTTTCATGTTCTTGGTATTTGTTTAAAAGTCAAGTGTTGATGTGGACGGGGTATTAAAAAGGGACATTTTCCAGCTTGAAGGTGAAATGTATCTCTTGACTTTATGACCCATTCAATCAGTTACCATTCATTATATCAATGAGGGATAAGATGAAAAGAAAAAGATCGGGAACAAAGATAGAAACAAAAATAAAAAAAATATGAAAGTAGAGAAGATAAAAAAAGGTAAAAAGAGATGAAAGTAGAACCATCAAAAGAAACCTGTGGAGCATGTGAAAGCCTTCCTGTGTGTACAGTATGTTTGTGTGTTTGTTTGTGTGTGGACCCAGCTAGTTGATTGCTCTGTCATGATAGAGTAATTGCCCATGGCTTAATGATCACAGTAGGGTGCTTCTGTGTCTCCTGGTTCCACAGATCACACACGATGCTCCAGTGCACACACACACACACACACACACACTCTTGTACAGCTAACCTTGTGGGGACACACAATTCAGTCCCGTTCAAAATCCTATTTTCCCTAACCCCTTACCAGTACTCTTACCCTAACCTTAACCCAAAAACCTAACCTTAACCCTAATCCTAATCCTAACCCTAGCTCCTAACCCTAAAACTATCCCTAGATCCTAACCCTTAACGTAATTCTAACACTAATTCTAACTTTCACCCTAAACCCCCTAGAAATAGCATTTGACCTCATGGGGACTAACAAAATGTCCCCAGTTTATATATTTTTTTGGCCCCCTTAAGAATAGTTAAACACACACACACACACAAACACACACACATACACACTGGGCCAAAACTACACTCAAGTCAGGCATACATACACATGTTTTGATGTAATTCTGTATAATGGATGATTCTGACCATTCTGACAGTTTTTATTATGCAAAATCATTACATCCATAAACGGGAGAAGAATAACTGGTGGGTCAATAACTGGTGGGTCAATAACTGGTGGGTCAATAACTGTTGGGTGACTTTTGTGTCTCTTTGATATTTTAAGTAGTAATTGTGCACCAATATCAACTTTTAAAAGCCTGTTATACTAAATGAAGTGCCCTTTAATAAAGACCCTATGGAGAATTCAATAAATCCAATTTTTTTGTATGAATAAAGACTTGCTAAAGTGCCAAAATTCAGCATTTTGACATGTTCCTATGTGCACCCTCTGTGACATCTAGGAAGATTTTAACCCACTTTGCCCTAATATTTCTCCAGGTTTTCACCATCATTGTAAAGTTTCTTTGACAGTCATTTCTGAAGATTAGTATTTATTTCATGTGATTTGTGATTAATTTATGTCTGTCCCTCATTTTAAGGTCAACCCTGATACTTGAACCGAACCCTCGTTTTGTTATGATGAAACCAATCCTTTTAAAATGTGTTTATCAAATGAAACATTGATCATCTAATAGTCAAATCATAGTGTAAAAGCAGGTGAACTGGTTCGAATTTTGGGGGAAATTTTCTGGTGTTTTGTGGTTGAGCATAAGACGTGAACCCTGTTAGCCATAGATAGAAAGGCTACACATGTTTTAAATAACAATTTCCAGTAATTTCCACTCCCTGTTGCACAAAACAAGCTTCCATTCTACCTGTTAAATGGCGATTTATGGCAGATTTAAGATGAAATCGTCAACCGTTACAGTCAACCCTGTTATGGTGTCAACCCTGTTATGGTCAACCCTGTTATGGTCAACCCTGTTACTTTATTTGGCACCTACACTAACAGGTACTTACTATAGTATTACATTTTTTGGAAGAACTCGTTTTTAATGAAGTTGAAAATTGTGCTCTTTATGACAGAATGCTAAAATTAGGTGAAAAAAAAAATGTGGGACCAAGTTACACTTTTCAAAAGGCACCGAATTGGAGGAACGACCCTGGTATCATTGGATCAAGCTGAGAGAAAAAACATCCGCTCAGACAGTTCACAGCTCTTCAATAAACCAAACACCCAGCTACTGTAGACATGAAAACAAAAAGAAACCAATCAGGTCATCTATAACCATATGCAAATGTGACTGCTTTCTCCCTTGGTAGGCAAGATCTCATACTTTACTAGCTTGAAATGTTTATATTTTTCCCTTTTAAATTTGTCAGTAGACTAATTTAGGCAAATTATATGATTAGAGCTCTAAGGTAACAACCAACAGAGTTGCAGTAAAAGGTAATAGTCGGTGGAGAAACACAAGGGAATACAGCCCATTACTGTTGTTCTGTAAGTAGCCCTCCAATCTAAAGTGCTCTTGTGAGGTGAATGAGAACCTGCACTGTACTAACCAGGGAAAACAACAAGGAGATACACTTCTATTTTTAGAAAAACCTATCTCCTTCGACTCAATAACAACAATGACCGCTTCCTGCTTTAACCGTAGCGACGGTTGTGACATCATCATCTCCAAAGTGGTGCGGTGTAGAAAGAGAACGCATAGAGGTGTGTATCACGGTGTCTGTCAACTCTCCCTTTGGCAGGCCTTAAAAAAGTTGGACTAACATTTGTTTCATGTTCAAGGCTGGAGCATATTGGTAATGGAGGTATATGGGAGTACATGTGTGTCTTTTTCAGTGAGACAGTGAGGGTGTAGACAGGTGAGTAGACAGGTGTGTGGGGTCTCTTACCAACTGTTGGCCCTTGACTCCCCATCCAGCATACTGCAGGAGGGCGTTCCGTACCTCAGGAGGATTCAGACTCCACGTTTCCCTGTGGAGATACAACACACACTCTGTCACGGTGTGTGTGTGTTTGTTTGTTTCAGGGTGCGTGTCTCAGACTGTGCACAAAAATACATGGAATCTTCCAGTGAGCTATCTCGATTGCTTCTGTAATGGTACTATCAATCATTCAGAGACAAATTTAGCAAATGTTTGCTTAACTTTAAGACTGAGTACAAATATGGAACAAAAAGCAGACCAGACAGAGCTGGTACATAACAAGTGGCCTTCACCTTGGCTGATGTTAGGGATGGTAT